>NC_059475.1:14929436-15251936 GCF_018139145.2 Gymnogyps californianus | reverse complement strand
GACTTCCTTTGTTTCCTTGGGTTAATTCATTACACTCACTGTGTGTCAGTTTCTTCTTTTGTAAAGTGGGAGTGCTGAGAGAGTTGTTTAGTAAAGGTGAAGATATTTTGAGATTTCTGGAACACGAGAAGAGCTGATTGCCAAATATTAGACTGCTTCATCACCTTCTATGAAAAAATAACAAGGGTAGAGTCTCAAAGTAAAGGAGCTTCT
This sequence comes from Gymnogyps californianus, assembly GCF_018139145.2. Classification (NCBI taxonomy): domain Eukaryota; kingdom Metazoa; phylum Chordata; class Aves; order Accipitriformes; family Cathartidae; genus Gymnogyps; species Gymnogyps californianus. Next base: position 15,251,723 of record NC_059475.1, on the reverse strand, counting down.
TTATGGAGGTGCCCCCTCTTGGAGATTGACCCCTCTACTGAAAAGATGAGAGGGCTCACCCCAAACCTGCCTTCTTCCTGGGGTGGCCCTGTGCCTCCCTGCTAGCTCCAGTTTCTGCCCTGGTAGGACTTTTCCCTGCCTGAACCAGCTCCCAAAACCTCAATGACCAAAAATGATTCAGCAGAAAAGAACTGAAAGAGCTTTTGCTTTCTCCCTTTTTGCACTTCATGTTTGCCTGCTCAAAGGTAGGCTGATGGGCACCTCCCCTGCTCCTGTCATCTCAGCCCTGCTCTGTGTAGTGTTACTGCCATGGAGAGGCTGCCAGAGTGGTTGTGTGCTGAGGACTGATGTGGCCTAGTATAATTAGCACAGAGTTTGCGCCTGCTGTGCTGAAGGTCTTATGTATTTGGATGACCCCTGTCTCTTTCATGACCTTGCTCCACAGGAGCTGCTGGACTGCAGTGCTTTGCCAAGTAGCAACATAAGAATTCATGTTCAAATTAAAACCTAAAATTGTTTTTGTTTCAGTAGTTTGTGTTCGATTCTTCCCAGAATTATTGTCTGATATTAGCGCTTATGCCAGTCGGAGAAGTAATTTTTGTTATTTTTTTGTAAGTGCTTGTCTGTGTAAGTGAAGAGTTCTTGTTATTTTGAATCAATTCAGGAGGAATAGATTGAAAAAGTACAGTGATGCATACAGTCTGCTAGTATTCAGAATATACCTTACCATTTTTTGCATTTCTCTGTGATGAGCATTTGGAGGAATATTATCGTGTCATATGATCCCTGGTAATAACATAATGGTAGCGAGTTTTTCACTGAAAACACAGAAATTTCATGTTGCAAAAAGACTCAATGTAATTTTTCTGTGCCAAGAAAAGTTGTTAAGGATATATCTTTAGCTGAATAAAGAGGATTCAATTAACTTCAGTACAGCTGCTCTAATTCACAGTGTCTGAGGATCTGACCCATACTCGAAAGTCTGTAACGATTCTATGTCTGTGTCATAATTCCTAGATTAAAAGATACATTTCTTTTCAATTCTATTCGTATTTGGTTTAGAACCACAGACACCGGACTGTCTCTTTGATGGTTCACGGTAGGGATAATAGCCATACCAGCTAAATATGCCTGTAAAGCTGTATGTTCTGTATGGCAATGCTTTTGAAATTGATAATAGAGCTCTCAACAAATGTCCATGAGAAAACAAAACTGTTTGAATGTGTTTTTAGAAGTAATAGGCTGCACATATCATGTACTGTTTGATTGTCTGTTATAAATTATTACCAATAACCGTAAGTGGGAAACTGTTACAAAATATAGCCCTGAGCAAAAATTGACACACTTTGAGAAGACAAGACTTCTTTACAAATGCAGATCATACATTTTATCCTTAAAATATAGGGAAAAAATGGGTCAGAGATGAAAACCACAACAAGGCATTGTGTATTTCAATGGTAAACATACTGCATCACAAGTTATAACAGAGTATTTCAGTATTTTAGATAAAATCACTTGTAAGGGATCTAACTGAATTTAAATGGTAATGGTAAAAATGTTTAAAATCACTGACAATATTTTAAGTTTGCATTTTAGACATTTGGTTTTTTACTTTCTAATTATTTTGGGACAACTTCATTTGACTGGGCCTTTGATTCGTGTGCTAGTTTACGTTTTTCTTTGTATTCTGATAGTTGTGCTTCATGATGTTCTTTGACACATTTAAAAAAACTAACATGGAACTTTGAGCACTTGGAAATGTGGAGCAATTCAGAGCCTGGGCACTCTTCACCTTTACCCTTACGATTGATTTTGCTATGCATGTTTCCTTTTCCTTGTTAGAGATCAGATGCTATATGCCGTAATCTTCCATGAAAACAGGATATTTGAGGGTCCTCAGTTATTGCAAATTATTTCTTCCTAACAATTTCATGGTACTTCACAGAACTGAAACCAAAAGACAGGGAGAGTTTGTAGTTTCCTTTGCAATTGATGCAGTTTCAGAGTGCTGTATGCAGAGAGTGCACACTGCTTGATCTCTCCAAGCTGAATGATGAAGCAGTGTAAGTTTTACCTGTGACAATTACTTTTTAATGTTCTCTGATTCTTTTCAGTGCCTAGTCCAAATACCTTAATGAATTCCTTAAAAATACAAAACTTGCATTGGGAAACTGGTTAATATTAAACAGTGATTTTGGTTTTTTTTTGTTTCACTAAAAAACAATGAAAATACTTGATATTAAGTATGTCATACTAAGAATAAGACTATGAATAACAATGTCTTAGTTATTGTAGTTTTTTTTTTTAAAGGCAGTTAAAATTGATAGAGATTTCATTTGTAGATCTTGTGAAAGTATAGGAGGCTCAAAGTCTCAATAAATTGAACTTTAAATTGTTTGCACTTCTTAATGGCAACTGATTAGCGTAATTAATAGAGGAGATAATGTTTTGTTTTACTTTATTTGAATTCTTAGGCTGTTACAATTATTTATCTTTTGTCTTCATATTTTCATATTGAAGTAAATTAACATTAAGAAAAAAGGGCCCTATCTACTCCCTCCCATGAAAATTTGCACAGCCCAAGCAGTGGAGGGCCTGGGGGGAGAAAGAGAGAAGCTGCCGCACTGTTGTTCTTGGCCACATTGCCAATCAAACAGGGATTTTTCTGAAATATTTCCTGGGTAGTTTCAGCTAGGCATAGTATCCCCTGTAATCTTTTTCTGAACAGTATGCTGCTTCTGACTACCCTGTCCTTTATCCCAGTAGTAGCTGCAGCTCACGGGTAAATGAGGTGGTTCCTGCAGGGGTTTGTAAACACATTTTAGGGTTCCCATTGTGCATATATGTAAGGATCATATTGTGTAAGCCTTAGTTCAAAACAAAGAAATAGTGCACAATGCTGCCTTGTAAAAGCCTGTTTGTAAGGACTCTAATAAATATCGGAATTTTTCAAAGTTACAGAAAGCGGGGCATTTTCTCTAGTTTTGTTTTATCTATCTGATCAAAATGCTTATGACACTAAAGTTGTGGGTGTGTGCTACCTTTCTTTCTTCCTCTGTTCCCACTGACCCATATCCCAATCTGTCCTCCTTAAATTTGCTGCTTAGCCCCTTGAAAACAATGCCACAATTAGGAATATCAGCTAGAGTGTATCAATATTCTAATACAGTGGAAAAGAAGATGCTGTGTCATATGATACAGTGTAGTGCACAAGAGCAAGTATCAATGGCCAAAACCTGTGAGCAGGTTGTAGCTGGAAAGCCCAGCCTTTCAGTGCTGCACCTGAGCTCCTGGGGATGCAACGCCTGAGACAAGATGCAGGAGGTGTTCCTGGTTATGTGGAGCCTGCATCTTTTCCTTAACCCCTTCTGCAAGGCTAACAACATATTTAAGCAGTCCTTGTGCCTGCTTTATCCGCAAGGGTTAGGATTACATCTGGCTCTGGTGCAATTGTGCAGGGTGGAAAAAAGCTGCTTGTCCCTTACTGCCATTCTTGAATATTCCTTCAGAGAAAAAACGATGTCAAAGACCGATTCTCAGCTTTGCATATTTTGCTTTTCTCTCTTCTTTTGTAACTCCTCCAGCACTGGTGAAACTTTAAAAAGCATGTGAAAGCGATGTGCATTTACATCAATAAATGTACAAGAACTTTGTGTGTGCATTAGTAGTGACTGGAATATTGATACAGAAAAGGTAATCCACAATATCACTCAACAATGCAAGTTTTTCAAGAAGAATTTAAGTTTAACTTCATTTCTATGAACCAGATGAAAATATTTTTTTAAGTATATATCCTACCTAGGACACTCTTTTATATTTTATAGGATGCCCAGAGCTACTGTAGATATAAAACACAATTTCTGGTTTTGAGATCTCTGCATCACCAAAATGCAAATTTCACTCCTGAATATGTAGGCCACTTGCTGAATAACCTAAAGAAATATATGGTGAAAATGTTAGTTCTTATGTATTCAGATTACCCCCTTCAAAGGTTTTTCTCAGGTTTTTAATATCCTGAAGGTCCCTGTTCTGAGGCAGCCTGCACTTCAAACTTCATTTTTGGTTCTTAGAGTGAAGTCATTTAAATAAACAAATAAAAGTGGCACGTCATGCGTAGCTTGTGCCAAAGTATGCCATGTGCCAGTTAGTTAGAATTAATTTTTATGAATCCTCACATATATGAGTTTATAACAACAACAATGCAAATACATATGCTTGTCCCTAGCATCTCTGATGACACTTGAAGTACTTTAAACATGCACAAGTAACATCCCGGTACGGTTCTGACCTTTAGCTGTTTTTCTTTTTCACTTAATGAAAGGCATATAAATCTTATTGCTAAATAACACTAGGATATTTGATAGTAAAAATAAAATCCCTCCTCCTTTTCTTTGTGGATAGCCAGATGGATGTGTTTACCCTTTAGAGAAATATAGATTTGATATTTTTGTTATGTTTTGTTTTCTTCCTGGTAATTATGTTGGCACTTTGCTGATCCCTAGTTGTGCATTATTACAATGGAAGGTGACAATTTGATTGTCTTCAGTTGGAGAAACAAGTAATTTTATATTCACCAAGCTGTCAGGTAACAGTACCTCACAGTACTAAGAGCTCCTGGCAATGTGGTTTGGCACCTATATTTAAGTGCTTTGATGCTTGCGTAACCTCTACTGAATCAGGAATATTTTGCCTGCTAGAAATGTTTTTAAGCTTGTAGTGTAAAGTTTTTATTAAAAAGACAATCCGTAACTGAGCTGCAGAGCCATTGTTTCATGTTACACGGAGGTACTAATTAGGTGGTTTAGTGCAACTGGCTACAGGTGAGCCTGAAATTGATACTTCATTTCACTGTCTACTGAGGTGCTCTATTTGACTTAGAAATGACAATCAGAAATATGGAGAGGAGGGAGGAGTGCAGGGAAGGAGGGGAGAGAAATCTGACTGTAGATAAAATATTTCTGTTCTGAATTAGGTGGTGAAGAGAAATGACACATGACCTTTTGTTTTCACAGCTGTAGGACTGAAAATTAACTGTTTAACTCATTACATGGAATCTTAAGCACCTCCTGAAAATTAACTGTAGGAGGAAAAAAATTTAAGAATACTGTATCTTACCGTTGGAGTATGTATCTCATAGAGTATTGAAAAGATTTAATGAACCTTCCAGGAACTTATGCCCATCAGGTTTAAGTGTCATCAGGAAGATTTCTAGTTATTAGAACAAGTTCTTAACTGGCTTTGTAAGGGAAAAAATAAATGTATTCTTGTCTTCTGTATAAAGTCTCAACTCAAAGTCTAAACATGCTAAAATAAATTCCTCTTAGTATTTTTAGGCATCCTTTATCAAAACCATTTATATAATCATTCAGCTAAACAATTAAGTCATTGTATTCCATAAAAATATGTGAATTAATGCTTATTTATAGCAACCATTGTTTTTGAATTTTATTGTTAAAGATTGCTTTTATTTATATCATATATTCTGTTACTTGCTGCCTAAAAAACCAAATCCTAATAAGTTGCTGATGGATAAATTCTTGGCACGCTCACTCTTGTTCCCATAGTTATTCGTAAAGATAGCTGGAAGTCAGTACTGCCTTTTTTCTTTTTCTTTTTCCAACAGTAAGAAATTGGATATCCAGGCACACATGGCGTAGTCATAGGACTTTAAAGGCAGTCATCACTGAGAAGCTAATACCAACCAATTAAACAGAGGTGGTTACGTGATGTAACATTATCAGGAGAAACAATTCATGAGTCAAAGCATTCCAGGGCATATGAGCTCCAGTCCAAAGAACAGTCTCAAGCTGTTTAAATAAAGTGACAGCAATATTGTCAGCTAAATATAAACTATAGAAAATATTAACTACAGTGACTGAAGATGAGCACATCCCAGGTGCTAAATGACTATTCTTTCACTGTCGTTTAATGCATTCAACGCGAGTTCACCTTAGGCATTTTCAGTGAAAGCTCCTGGTAGTGAATAAATAGAATGGAACATTTAACCTACTAGAAAGGTAGGTTGTATTTTTGGCATTTTATGAATCTGAATAAACACTTTGGATTTTCACTGAAAAGTCATCAGGGGCTGTGAGGCTGTTTTGCTGCATCCGTTTTAATGTTTTCGACAACTAGATGAATAGACAGGAACTCGTTCCCTAACCCTAATATTTTACTGTGGCTGCATGGCTGAGAAGATCACTGTAATAGCAGAATGTAAGAGAAAGGCTTTCCAAACAAGTTCCAAGGAGCTGTTTAGCTCTCACATTGTTTGATTACAAATGAGAAGAAATACCATAAAAATTGTTCCAAACCCTCTGAGCTTTGAGGAAGTCTGAATCTGAAGTCAAACTTTGTGATTTGGATTCATATCTATTAGCAGAAGTATAATTTGTCTGGATTGGAAAAACAAATGCAAGAATAGCTGAGTGTGTATCTTGGAAGCCGTGGGTGTATTGCTTAGCTTGATGCTTATTTCAGCTAGAGATTTGGGTGCTCAGTTAACATTATAGCTGTCATTTCTTGAATTATATTTGTTTCCATCCCCCCTCCGCCCCTTTTTATTTCCAAGGTGATTCCTGCAACTACCATAAACTCTCTAATCTTGCAATGCTGTTTATGATCTATATGTAACTAATTCTTGTAGTATTCCTGCAAAATGAAGCCAAGGAAGAGCTTGAGGCAGTTGAGCTGATTGGCCTAGGGCCTTGCTGTGACTCAGAGCCAGAGCCAGGAACAGAAACTGGGAGATTGTCCCCCATTGCTGCCTTGTCAGTTTATATGGGTTTTGTGCACAGGGATTCATGTTGGGGTGTGGGGCCCCAGGAGAATGGAATCTTTTACTAACTGTTCATTTGTGTTACTAAGGCTCCTTGAAAACAGATATGAGATTTCATGATTTTAGGAAGTAACTGTTTATTCTAGAATGGCAGACAGATTACGGCATTAGATTTACAATGAATTACGTTACTGAGTTGTGCCTACATAACCTTGTTTTACAGGGGCAGAGCTGCGAAATATTTTGGCTGTTGGCAAAGCATTTTCATTTTTCTTTAAGTCTATCCGAACACTACTGTAACTGGTATCTTTATACAACAAAAATAAAGATCAGTTTTCCTGAACGTTTAAACTATGCTAAACTGCTTTGCAACTAGAAATAAGTTGTTCCAGTAACTTCTATGCAACTATGACAGTGTACCCCATTCTACATCGGGCCTGTACTTGTATAGGTGAACTTGCACTGCAAAATGGATTGCATAAAGGATGCTCTTGAGTTTAAGAAGGGGTTTGAGGATCCATGAAAGACGCAGGGCTACCAAGTGATGAGGTGTGCCATAGGTATGAAAGAGGAGGATACTGTGGGCAGTGCAGGCAAAGAAGAGTATACAATGCATTTAATTTATCCCAAAGCTGAGTGCTGATTTGTAAGGGAGGGTCCTGTAAGTCACGTTTAATATTATGAGAGGAGTATGCACATTTGTTGCTCTTCTACGAGGTAGGGAGGGCTAAGATGCTGTGGCTGAATTTTACTTTTCATGAACACCAGGTTAGCATAAAAGTTTAGAAGGAAATATTTAAAAAGTTATGAGTACTTCTAAAAATGGTTTCTCTTAATTTATTTAGTTCTGGAGTCACCAAAGCACTTAGACATGTGCTTAACTTTTTGAAACAGAATAGTCCAATTTGAAATTAGTGGGCTGCTTGCATACTTACAGTTAATCATGCACTTAAGTACTTTAATCTGGCACTTTGGGGAAAAGGAATGGAGACTGTTCATAAAAGCTCTGTAAGCGAATGTATTTCTAATCTAATCTGATTCCAATCTACTGTTGGAGCTGTAGACCTGGGTTATGTCTATACTGCAGTCACTAAAGCAGGATGAATTAGTCCGAGCACCACGCTACTGTAGTTGGAGTGCTATCAGAAACTAGCTTGTTTAAAATTAGTTTGGATATCTCAGCGTTACAAAGCAGTCATTTATGTGGCTGCAGCGTAGACATGCCTTTAGGTTTATGAATGCTTTGTGAGGGTGGAGCAGAGCAGAAGCTAGTCTCAGCCAACTACAAGACTGCTTTGTCATATATCTCGTTGTTATTGCTTAGTTTATATGTTTTTGAAATAGTGTCTGGGCTATCACATTGTCATTATCTGTGTTAATACTTTGTGGCTTGATTCTGAAATGTCTAGCAGCTAAAACTCCAGGTCTAGCCATAATTTCCAGTGTAACATTTAATCATTTGAGCAGTCAGCAGGGATAGAAGATTTTAGGCTTTGGACAACTTTCATGTCAGGAATATCATCTAATTGTTTCGAAAAAGAACATATACATTATTTGAAGAATTTGAGACCATAGAAGAACCTTAGACAAAAAAAAAGTATTATGATTTGTATTTAGAAAGGTATAACACACACTGTCTGTAGGAAAAAAGGAAAACTGATGCTTTGAGAATCTGACTGGCAGTCTTTATTAGAGCAGAGAGAATTTCTTCTCTGGATTAAAATAAAAAATCATGTCAGATATATAGAGAATGGAGCTGTTTGGGACTGTGTTTAGTTTTACGTAGGTAAAAAACCCTTAGCAGTTCAATTTTAGCTTTACTACCTCGGTATCAAGGCTGACTGAAATTGGGGTCCAATTCCTCAGCTTTACTGAGGTTTTGATAAATGATCCCATTCTTTTTCTATCTCGATTTCAAAATGAGATAGAATTTATTCTAGTTTTGGAAAATCCAAATCAAGATTTATTTAATTCTCAAAGTTGAGTAGGTGATAGGACTTCAGATAATTAGGGCCTTTTTCAACTTTTTTTTCATACCCATTAGGTATATTTTCCACCTTTAGTGATTGCTGTGTTCAGCTAATCTGTCAATTTAACCAAAGCAACAATTTCACAATGTAGTTTTCTTTCTGATTGTGTGCTGTGTAATCAATATACTGATATAATGTGAGTGTAATTTCCTCTCTTATTTTATCTCCACTGCACAGTATTATAAATAAACAGCTAAAAAAGAAAAAAGAAAGAAAAGCACCAAACAAATCTGTTGCATCTTCTTTTAAGATTGTACCACTGTAGACACTTGTTCTAGTAAAGTAGAATTGGACCCACTTGATTGCATTTAAATTTTTCATGCTTCAGCAGTTTGTCTGGGAGCACAGTAAAGAAAACCCCCCGAGCGAGGATAGTTTAGAATAATAGAACTTGATTTTGTGTATTATAGCGGCACCATTTGCGCTGCTGTAGTTAGGGTTGTGTCAGCACTTCCATTATAAACCCCTGTTTGCAGGGGTTATAACTGGGAGATATTTTTTATCAGAAACTTTTTTTAAAATCATTTGAGTGAATTTAATTGATAATAGGAGGAAAAATAAAATAAATTATAATGGAAATTAGTAAATTTCTGATACCTTTTACAAGCCTTATTTATTATGAATATTGATTTTTTTTTTCTTCTCGCCAGGGATTTTAGCAAATGCATTTTAAATATTTTAAATGTAAAATTGGGAAGGTATTATGGCTTAAAATTTGACTGCTATTCATACTCGTATTATAACATTAAAACACTTTAACACAACAACCTGTTCTATGGTTTAATGTTATCATAAACATAAACTACTCAAATGGGCCAGATTCTTCTCCCTTTGAATTTGATGAGACTTTGGAGTTATTGGCCAAACTCTGCCTTTGGACCTGATGGAGTTCTGTGTACAAAATTCTCCCATTTAAGTAAAAACAAACAGGTAACGAGTAAAAACCTGCATGAAGTAATTGACTGAATAACACCCAGTCACAGACTTTATATTTACTCTGTTTTACTGATTATAAAACCAATATTTGGTGCATAACCTGACACCCTCAGAAAACATGTATGCATGATGTATTGATTGAGTTAATGATTGTGCTAGGAAAAGGTGGAGGGCTTAATCTAGACGGGTCCTACATCTCTGTCCCTTTTACCCCAATGTTTAAAATCTAGCAACCAAAAACCTGAAAGGTACCATTAAGTGCTGACCTCTGACCATAATTACTGTGCTAAATCTTGCCATTTTAACAAAGGCTTGGGGGGAAATAGACGTGAAACACACCCCTAAAAATTATGTCATGAGGAGAGCAAGTGCCTGGGAGGCCTGCCTGAGCTTGTCTTTCTTTTCAGGCTCCAAAACTATAGGTATCTGAGTGAAGGGCAGTATGAAAATGTGTCTGACCATAATGCAGCAGTGGAGAAAAGGGGTAGGTGGAGCTAGAAAGCATTTGAACCCTGCTCTTGGTCCGTTCTCTTAGTCTAGTACAGAAAAAAGTTGCTGGGCATGGCTTGAGATTATTAGTGAATGCGACTTTGTCAATATAATTTTATTTTTAATGTTAACAGAGTCCCCTTTTCTCTATGTAATCGACTTAAACAACAGAACATGAATAGAGATTTTTATTTAATTGTGTTTAAAATGCCATGAGTAAGAGGAAAGTATATTAGTGTATATGGCAAATAAAAAATGTTTCCTCTATAGTGCATTACCAGTAGATAGCTTTACTGAGTGGTCACTTGAAGAAATACCAAAAGCCTGTTTATGAAATAGAGGTGAAGCCTTTTTAGACTAATTATATTCAGCATGTAATTTCTAAACTTCAGTCTGAATTTTGATTTTCAATTAACATTCCCAATTTGAAGATAATTTTCTATTTAATGTAATTGCAGGAAATAATTTATTGGCTGATTAAGACTGAGGGCCCAGCCTTCCTTAAGAAAACAGTCCCTAACAAACCAGCCTTTAAAGCCAACTCGTAGCTTTGGACAGATTCAGCCTATTTTTGCAGCTGCAGAGTTGTGTTTAATTAGGATTGTGCACTATTATTCATTGGTGCAGTTTGTAGTTGAAATTATTCTTAAGAGACATTTTCATTTCTAGTTGTATGTCATGATTAATTTATGGTGAAGAAACAGCCATAGCTATTGCTTTTCACAGAAGCTCGTTCAGTCTGAAACAGGAATGAGATCTGTTAAGAAGGTGAAAGAAAGGAAAATCCTTTATTGTGACTTTCAGTTTTCATGTCTGGTTTTCAAATTGCATAGAGCATTGACTCATATTTTCATGTGAGTGATTACGTTAACACGACTATTTTGATGAGAAAAGGGAAAGTAAACCTTTTATTTTATCTTGGATCATAATAATTATGAACCAGAACCCTTTGAAGTACATACAGTAATGCCAGTTGCTGAACTCTTGGCATGTTCTCTGTAGCATCAACACAAATTCTTTAGCATAGTAAGAATGTAATACACGGTTTAAATTCCTCAGTTCTGCTTATTGGCAACGTTAATATTAGACCCCCACTTACACTTAGGCTCCCCTAAAGGAAACGTGAACCTTTTTTTCTCTACTGGTATTGAGTTTAAGAGGCAGGATTATCTCTATTTACAGAATAGTTATTCTAAATAGGTATCAATGTTTTAATATGTTTCAAAGCACTTCAAAGCTTGTAATACTTTCATATAGAACTGTACATAATAAGATTAGTTGATCCTATATTAATTTTTTTTCACTGTAGGACACTAAATCTGAACTCCCTCATTAATTGTGAGAAATTTAGCATTAGCTGTTAAATCCTATGTGAAACACAGGCTGCTACATAAAAACTACTGTTTAAAGTGGAATTAACTTAATTATTTTTCTTTGCACTTGATATTTCCTTCACTGTAATATTCATGAAAGCATGTGACAGATTTGTAAATTTAACTGTTAGTCTCAGATTTCCAGACCCTTTAATCAGTATTTATTTGTCTGTAGAAACAGTACTAGCAAGTTAATGATTTGCTAATTTGAAAAATGCTCATGTGGTTTCCTATGTTAACTGATTTGTGCATTTTTAAAGAAATGGTATGAAATCAATTATTGTTAAAAAGCAATTAAGGTGAAGATCTTATTCCTTGGTTTCTCAGCAATTTCAGTGTCAAGGATATTCTAAAGTTACTAGAACCTGGGAAAATAGCTTGTATATTTTAGCTGTCTTCTTTCAGGTTTATTAATGATTGTTTTAACAGTTGCAGTTAATCTTATTAGAAATTTTAAACAAAGTGTTTTCAGATTTTGAGTTGAAGTCAGTTATATTTTCATCTAAGTGCAGAAGCTGTGGTGAAAGCTGTGCTTGCATATGAGATGGTAGTAAGAGGCCATTATTAGAAAAAGACATTTAACATAAATCAATGCATTTATTCATTACACTTTTAAGTAATTTAAAGTAATTTGTTGAGCTATATCCTGTACTCAATGCCTAATATGAAATGAAACATAATTATTTTAGATTTTTAGTTCAAACTGTAAAAGATTACTCAGATATTATCCATCCATTCAATAAACCGTTCAGTTTTAGAACACTTTTCAGATGAAGGTCTCAAAACACTTTCCAAAAGGTAAAACTGGGTAAAATTTTAAACAGGTTAAGAGCAGATACAGCTTTAAACAAACAGCAAAAGGACTTATTTAGCAGAATTTGAAATGGATTTAAAAATTCTCATCAGTGTAGAAAACATCTTCTGCTTGCAAGGAATGAGGTTATGAAAGCATGATGGACTCTCTCATTTAAACATTTGCTTATAACCTTCAGATTGCTCACGGGAATAAGAGTTTAAAGACTTGAACTCTTACGCAAAATCAACATGAAAATACCAATAAAATCACTATTTTCTTATGCCTGGAGAAAACTGTATTGTTTGACAAGTCTAAACGAATAGAATGACATCATATAACTTAACCTTGACCTTGGCTTGGCATCAATGAATACTTTATCTCAGTGTTTTGGATCCAGATCCCCCAAACCCATACTTTTTAGAGTACTTTTGTTGACTGCATATGATTAATTTTTAACTGTTGTAGGCAAGTGTGGTGTGTTTAGAGGACTGTTTTAAGCTTGATTTTTTCATTTAACACCAATATTTTCTTTTTGTCTGCTTTTCTTGTTTTGTAGAAGAATGTCTTCCAAGCAGGCTACCTCTCCATTTGCATGTGCAGCTGATGGAGAGGAAACCATGACCCAGGACTTAGCATCACGAGACAAGGAAGAGGGCAACAGTGATCAGCATGCGACCTCTCATCTGCCTCTACATAATGTAATGCACAACAAACCTCACTCTGAGGAGCTACCAACTCTGGTCACAACCATCCAACAAGATCCTGAGTGGGATGGAGTAATCTCAGCCCAACACAGAATGGTGAGTTTCACAGTTCTCACAGTGGCTTTCTAAATTAGTATTGTAAAAGACTGTTCACTTCCATTTTGAATTGCATGTTCAGTACAATCCTTCATGGGTGTAAAGCTTTTTAAATGTTAAAGTGTTGGTGTTAGTAATAGATCAACATCAATATAGTGTAATTGTAAATTACAATTGTATAATCTTCTTAAGTATACAGGTCTATATGAATGAGGTCATTTGATGAGTTCACCTTCGGAAAGGAAATGCATCTATTTATCATGTTTTCATTCATACCTTGATTTATGTCATAACCTCTCTAGCTCATATATTCAAGCATTAATTTCTGACAGGAAGATGTAGCTCACAACTGTTTGTCATCTGCAAAGTGTTGTGCTGAAGGAAGAAACTTTAATGTATTTTTTTACTTGTCTCTCAGAAATAGAACCCACCAAATCTAGAATATTATAGCTTTACACCACAACAAAGAAGCTGGCATTTTAGGTGACACAAACATCCTGCTGTATTTATAGGAAATTACAACTTGTTGTGGCGAGGAAAGGTGTTTATGAGTAACTATGTCATGCTCTTCTGCTCTAGATCACCAGTTTGTGTATAGGTGATGTTAGCAATCGTCAGAATTATTATCTGTATTCTTTTCAGTAGCCTAGATAAAATTGTTTTGCAGTTGTAATTCTGTCTATGCATCCCCAAAACTCTGCAATAAATGGGCAGACTGAATGAAGACTGAATGGGCATAGCATCTCAGTCAATTTATTTTCCTTGCATGTGTTCCTCAGGAACAGAATTAAGGTACGTGGAGCAGCCAGGTGTTCTGTAAATTTAGAACATCATAATTCCAGACTCTCCATAAAGTGACTTTCACAGACATTAAATTCACACAGTTAGTTTAAAAAGAATACGCTGCCTTTCCATAAAATTTCTTCTGTATTTTTATTAAATGTCTATGAGGGGAAGACTTTTCTTTTTTTCCAGTACGAATCGGCAGCTTTCAATAAGGTTGAAAAACAATTGTAGAATTTTTTTGACAGCACTAACAATAATGAACTTATTTCAAATTTGACTAGAAATAATAATTCTAATGCATTAATCAACATAAATACTGGAATTCTTCATGCATATTGTGATACCTGGAAGTAATTAAATAATAGCACTATAATAATATCTTTTTTGTTAATATAGTGGGTTTTTTTTCTTTCTAAAATCCAATTGATTCAAAAGATCAAACCACAAAAAACCTACTTAATCTGTAATGCACTATTTAACCCAGTGCAGAACTTTCTGTCAGGCCTAAAATATTCCTGGTCTTAGGACACCAGTAACATTGATAAAAAGACTCTGCATCCCAGAGAGAAAGGAACTCCTAGCCTCTAGGAGTCCCTCAAAGCATTTGTTTTTGGTTCAGGCTGTTCCTTGGACCTGGAGTAATGCTTAAGCCAAAATGATAGAACCTCTTGCAGTATGATCAGTTGTACTCATTTGTATTGCTCTGAAGTGGGTTTACACCTACAGCAACCTGTGCAATCTCTGTTTTCTTTCTTAATGTTGCACTATCATGTCAACGCTTGGACATGGCATGAATCAATACCCAGCTTATCATGTTTCAGAACAGGTGCATAAACTTTGCTTGAGTGACTTAGCACTCTGGTTTTCCTCTCTCCTTTTTTCAGTAAATATTCCAGCATATATGTAGATGAATGTCCTGAAAATCATTAGGAGTTTCCACAATTCCCTTGGGTTAAATCTGGTGGTGGATGTATGCCATCCTTATTTAGGTAGCTCTTAGCTAAACCAAACAGATTTTTTCACCCAGCTCAAAGCTGGGTATAATTTACAAGGCTTGGCTACAATTGAAAACTGAAGTTCTAAGGCATGCTGTTTGGTTGCACTTAAAAGAGATCTAAAATGTACAGAGCAAGGTCCCAGTGTATTTACAGTTCAGGTGAGTTAGATGACTAGTTAGATCACAACAGTGAAATGGTGAAAAAAATTTTTTTCTCCCTGAGGGACTGTCATTTAGGGTAACTTCTTTGATTTTTTTGATTATTTTTTTCTCCCTTATTTATGTCCTTCCTGAGCAAACCTTTAAGCCTCAATTAATTGCATAAAGTTTCTCTGAAACACGTCAGTCTCCAAGCAGGCATCAATATTGCTAAGAAAGAATTCAGGGGTGCCTGCAATTTTCCCAATGAAGGCAATTTCATACTCCTTTAAGGGAGGTTAGGAGTTTCTTTCCAGAAAGACAAATTCCAGAAGGTGCGTTGGGCAATTTTGAGATAGGTGCTGTGGTAGTGACCGCTTTTCTAGTTAATAAAACCAAATTCCCAGAAGGTAAGCGCTTTCTGACCTTTCCCAGACGGATCCTTTCAAAGCAGATTTGAAGAAGCACCTGCTCATACCATTTACACTGAAAGTAAAGACAGTAGTGCTGTCATTAAAATGCATCAATAATGTGTGTTGTCTGGTTATAAGATAGTAAATTCAAAGAATGCTGTGTCGACATATGGGGAGGAAAAAATTTCTCTTTTATGTGGTATCTAATTAAGGGCACAATCCTGCATCCTTTGTGCCCTTAAAACTACTAAGGAGTTCACTGGAATTTGTGAGAGCACACAGTATGCATCGTAACATGCTATGAGGGCCGTACAGATATTAGATGAAGAAAAGATACCATAGTAGGGCAATTTGACTGAAAAAAAAGATTGAGTTTTTTCCCAACATTTATGGTATGCAGCACTTTTTCTGTAATATAAGATACCTTTAAACTACATTGTATATTATCATAAAAAAACCACACTGGCTAGAAATGTTTTCAAACTTTCACTCCCTTTTGATATCAGGCATTGCTTTCCACTGAGTCCTTTGTGTATTCTGAATGTCTGGAAGCCAAAATATTTTGTTTTAACTCCCACTCTATAGTATTTCCCAGCTGTGTACTTATATGGTGTAATAAAAGGATTTAACAAATGGGAAATAGCAGCTGCATTTGGAAATTCCCTTTGTGCTCCCTTTTCATTTGACAGATTCAGCAATGTGTAACAACTGTAACGTCAGACCTGTAATGACTTACACTGTGAGTATCGTATCACCAGCCAATTTGATGTTACAGTGGGGAGAAAATAAAACAACCAAAAGATTTCTGTAATTTCATATTGCTGAGCTGAAAAGATTATATGTATATTTCTAACTGTAACTTAATATAAAAATACCTGGATATATGGGTATTTATTGCTGCCTGTAGTTCTACTAGAAAATAAAATCTATTTTGGGCTAAGGACATATCTGTTTGCTGCAGTAAACTGTAGGGAAGAGAGCAAAGTGGTACTAAGATAATGAGGAAAGTATCCTGCTTTCTCCCATGGACAGTGAGTAGCAGGCAAGAAATACAGTTAAATTTTTAGATTGTATCCAAAACCTGGCTCTCTTGGGGCAACAGACTGAGAAGGGATGAGGGGGGAAAACCAACGATACTTTTGCTAAATTTAATAGTAACTGAATTGTTGTATCCCAATAATATATTTACTAGTAAATATGTAAAGAAATGGAGAATCATAATTTGTGCTTTGTTCACTGGGGAACCAGGAATGGTCCCCATCTTCATATAGAGCCCTGCACAGCTTGTGAGGTAAATTACAAAGGTTTTTTGTTTTTGCTCTGAAGTATCAGGGGACAGCAGTGCCAACAAGAAGACACAAAATTAGATGGACAAGTGGCCTGATCCTCTTTGAGGAATGAGATGGTGTATTCCCATGGCTGCAAAGGCTAGACGTGGGCCTTGTGAACAATAAATTAGAGCAGCTTTAACCTAATGAAATCTGGAATCTTTCTCCAAATCGCAGAATTCCGGCCCACCCCGCAACAGTAAAAACAAGAGAGAGGCAAATTCTGTTCCCAATCCCAATATAACAATCTGGTAACAGACAGGGTTTGTGAAGAACTTGCAGGCACTGTGCAGATCGCTATACATGATGATGTATCGTTGTGATGGTCACTGTACTCTTTTCCCACTGATGTTCTTCCCCTGTCCACCATCGTAGTGGGCATATAGACAGCATGTGCATGCACAGAATGAGGGCATCCACATCTTTTTGCTCTACTTGGAATGATGCAGTGAGAGACTGTTACAGGGAACCACAGCAGCAAGTCAAGTCTAAAGGACGGGTGTTATCTCCCTGTGACTGAGGAAAACCAAACATATATACATACACAAATACAAGTTAATTACCTCCAGTTATATGCTACGTTTCCCTATACATTTTGTAACATCATTCACAGACCCCTTCGATTTACAAATGGAATGTATCTCATTGGATTTTATCTCAAATGGCAACGTCGACATGTATTTCATAATTATGTCAAGTCTCTGTCTTTTGTTGACTTTGTGCCAAAAGAGTGAAAGCCTTGCTACCTTTCCACTGTGTCTGCACGTACATCTCAGCAGTACTCGTGGCAGATTTGTATGTGCAGCAGGAAAAGCGAAGATCTCTTAATGCAACATGTATTTGTTCCTTTTAAAATCATTTTAAATCACCAAGTATCAAATTTAACTTTATATAGCTTTAGCAAAACTACTAGCATCAGAAAGACAGAAGTAGGTGGTAACCTGAAGGTCTTAATGTTTCAGTGCTTACTGTCTCTACATAAAACAAGCACAATCCTGTCGCTTTCCCCCTTCCTTGTTATTAACTTCTCTTGTTGAAAGTTCTTCCCTTTAAGGAAAATAAACTCAGGTTTTTAGGAGAGATCATTGAAAAACGTTTACACATGCTAAACACTGTGAATTTGTTATTATATAAATTCATGGCTTCAGAATCTCAAAAGTTATAGATACAATTACGTGTTTTGAAATTTTATTTTCAGTTCATTTATGGGCTGGATATGAGCATATAAAATGCATCAAATATAAATGCCCTAAAATCTGGCAATTCTGTATCTGCTAGATTGCTCACACAGCTGTTATTTACATGTAGAAATCTGAGTTTTGTGATGATCGAAAGCAATTCTACTGTGCTTGTGATATTATTTCTGCATGCCAGGTAGTGCATCAGAATTTTTATCTAACTAAAGAGATAAATACCTTCATATGTAATTGCATGGGTACAAAGTTTTGGCTGAAACTAAAGGGTGTGAAAAAGCAGATGATATGATATTTTATTTTTCCATAAAATAGACTTCTATGAGAAATATATTGCAGAAAAGATAGAAACAATTTTTTTTCAAGCACGTTGTTTTGATTCAAAAAGCATTCAGGTATGTGCTTAACTTGACTTTACTAGATCTACCAACAACTATAATGTTAAGCACATGTCTAAAGGTTTGAAAGATCAAGGACTTAGTTTTACTAGCTTTAGTATAAAAAGACGTTTACATTTCATATTAAAAATAATAAAACAATTCCATAAAAGTATGCAGGATGATGTGCTTAATGGCAGTGGTGAAATACAAAATTGATTTTATTTGAAGAAGAATCAAGTAATTGTTCTTTTTGCAATGCCTGTTATACATGTATTATTTTCATTTTGACACTACAATTTTTTTTCCAAAAGCACGGTCTATTTTAAACCTTTCCCTATATTCTAGGGTGAACTGTGTTTAAATAGAATTGATCATCACCTGAATTCTTTGCAAAAGACTTGTAGTTTATGTTCATCTAAACCTGTAGTCATTTTATTCTTTTCTCTTATTTTAACATTTCCTATTTTTTATCAAGCAATTTCTGAAAAGTTTTTAATTCACTTCTGTATATTGACATGAATTTTTTCAAAAGTAGAAGCATTAACACACTCTAAATTGTTAAATTTTTTTTCCTTGGGCAAGAAGGAATCAGGTATGCATGCTGATTAACACACTCCAGTCATTAACATGTGATTATGTGGGCTGCATATTGAGCACCTGCCAAAAGATAAAATCCAGCACTTTACTACATCTGTGCAAGGACTTTTTGCATTTCTTTTGTACTTTGACAGCTCAAGAAAAAACAGACTTTGGTATCCTTGTTCAGCATAATAAAACTGTGTACATAAAATGTCTTCATGGAGAAGGAAAGATACTACATATATTTATTTTAATCTTTGAGGCCATGAAAAATCCAGGGACTGAGACTTACACAGCACCAAGTGTAATATGAATCTCCTAATGTACTGTATCACTGACATTCATATACAGTTTACAACATTCCTGCGTGTTTATAAGGATTATCTGTTCTGGGATTCAGCCAATGTTATTGTAATTCACAACAGTTTTATGTGATACCTTTATGTCTCATAAATGTCTTGTTCTTAGTTCAATCTTCCAAATGTTTCATCAGTGTTTACCTTAAAGAAATACAAGTACTCTATGCAGCAGGCTGGTTTCCTGCATGCATTCCTCTGCAAATGCTAAAAGGGAAACATAAAGCATGTAATACATGTCATGTAACTATATACAGAGAAGGATTTCCATGTGCATTTGATATTGCTAAAAACATAAATACAAATTTTATTTTGATATTTACAATAGATCTAGTTATAAGTCGGGCAACTAAGACGACCTAATATGAGGAAGTTGGATATATACAAAGTGGTCTGGAATATCCAAGCCACACAATCCTTGTTTTATTTGGCAGCTTCTGACAAGCATACATCACAAAATATGTGTCTTTATTTACCCCAAAGGTAAACAGTGCTAATCAGCTGGGACTGATCACAATGCATCTTCGGTTTCAGTTTAGATGAATATATAAGTCTAAATACTCATTCTGTAAATGGTTGTCCATTACTTTTTCCTTGATAAGAGCATTTAAGCAAATCCAGGGCATAAAGTCTTAATATTGTTGTGATTTATTACCAAATCTAAACACAGGGAGTTAGGACATATGGTATTTGCATAATTAAGGAAATCCTTAGCATCTAACTCTTACAAAAGCACACATGAGTTTATGCATATCATTTGTGGGTGAGTTGATTGCCATATAAAAATGATTGCTCATTGTACTTAAAAATTTTGAGGTGATTTTCTATTCTGGAATGGAGCAAAATGCCTGTCGACATTTTTCACAGATTTGCTCATTTGTAAAGAGAAGGGTTTAAATCACATCATAGTTGAAAAATTGTAACCTTCTGAAATCTCTCGACCCAAGTTAGTGTACCTGGATTCATTTGGTTTGCTCCAACAACTGAGTATGAAGGGATTGCTGCAATTAAGTGCTCGTATTTTACATCAAACAATAAGTCCCTGCCTATTCCTTCCAAGCAGATATCTAGTCTTGCAGTGGCCTGTTCATGAGACCATATTCATATCATGTATGACTGATTATTATGTCATCTCATTTTTAAACCTTTGATCTAAACTAAAGTTATTTTCCTCTTTTTTTCCTTAATTTAGCATATTATTTCTTGGCTTAGAGCTAGTGCTTACTGCTGTATTGTTTCTTCTTGAGGTTTTTAGATGTGTATAAAAGATGAAATACAAGCCTTTTACAGATTGTATTCAGCCTATACTTTGGCAGTGAAATCAGTGTAAGTTTTATCAGAGTAAACGCCGAGTTAAAGACTTGAGGTTTTATTCCATTACTTGCCATTTGCCCTCCCACTAGCATAATTTGCTGAGACTTTACAAATTATGTTCTCTCAATAGCTCATAGCAGTCATTCTCAAGCCTTGGATTTAAATAAATCTTTCTTAATAAAACTTTTGTTTTTTTTTTTAATCGGATGAGAATTGGAAATGATCACTTAGATTTTTAATTTCTCTTAATTCTGTTTAATTAAATTCCTCAAAATGGGAAACCTTATTTAATGTAGTGATTGGAAATGATTTTGTAAACATTTGCTTTCATTATATGTTAACTCCAGACTAGTTCCAATTGCCAGCATGCCTCTAGTACTTGGAACCAAAACCACTCTGGATATCCAACTTTCCTGGGGTGTTTACATGTGTCCCATTCAATGCAGAGACAGATAAATATCCCTTTATAACAGAAAAGCCTCATCTACATGGAAATAAGCAATTCAGCTAAAATATTTTATGTTAGTAATATTTACTTTCTACTTCTTCTTGGCCATTCATCCTGTGATTTCAGTTGAACTCCTACAGAAACATTTTTCTGTCTGGCTATTGAGTAGGATTGCAGTCGTCAATTTTCAATCAAAGTTGATGGTAGTTATTCTTAAATTGCTAACTAACACTGTGACTCTGATTTTGTACAGCCCACAGTTTCAGTTCCCGAGCTTTCCTCTTTTCTCACCTTCAGAAAGCTTCTCTCTTTGAGACAGAATCTATCCTCCCTATATGAAACATAAATGCCACCATAAAGGAATTGCGGTATCTCTTTATTAAAATCTGCAGCCTTGTGCACTCCCCTCTTCTAGGGCTCCCAACCAGAGAATCCAGTTCACCAGACTGTTGCTCTGTCCTTAACCCTTATGAGGATCCCAAAGAGAGATCTGTCCCAAGCCAGATCTCCACTCATGATTGTGGAGTCCCCAAACTGAGATGTTGCTTCTCAGCCCCCAAATGCAGCCCCCATATTTTGTAATTTGGCCATTCAGAGGAAGGAGCAAGAATATTGAATCTTGTTTTTAGCCTACAATCTTTCACCGATAGAACTGTTATTTTGTGTGTGTTTGCTCTATTTTGGAAGTGAAAGGGCTTCATAGAAGTTGACACAAGGTGGCTCATGATTCAGTTTGCAGATATTGCTATAAACGTTAGCTTCCCGATATGAAAAATACTGGGTCAACTTTCAATACCCTTATTTACATCACTTACAGCAGTACTCCCTCATTTATGCTGTTAAAACCAGTGGGACCACTGATGGGAAAATGAACTACTTAAATGGTTAGAATCTCAATACACAAGAAAATACATTTTTTACACTAACAAGAAAATTATGATTATTTGTTCAATCCCTTTTCAACAGAAACATCTAAGAAAGTATAAGGATTTTCCTTCCTTTGTACAGAAACTAAGCAGCTCTCTTTTTGAAGGATTTTACCAGTGTAACTTGTGAAATGTAGTGAATGTACATGCTAAAAAATAATTTTCTCAGAATAAGAGGCGTGCTTAAATATCGGTACATATTATCTTAATCTAACAGTTTTAAAGGAATTATTGTGGAGTGTAAAGAAAATACCATGTATGTAGTCACAAAGAGTCCCCGTCTTTATTTATACCAAGGCGTTGTTTGTAATTATTCAGAATTGTTTCTGCTGTTAGCGAAACTACACTTGAACCATTCACAGCAACTCTAAAAGAAATGATCAACAGGCCACTCATTGTTTACACCAGGCAGCCTGGGAAGCTGATGAGACTAAGGACACTGTTGTTGGACCACATATATTCAAAGCAAACTTGGGATTGGTTAAAGAAGTACGCTGCCCCTCTAACATGAAAAAGGCCAAAGATAGACCTAGGAAAGCTTTCACCATATTGCACTGGAAATCTTAACGTTGTTTTCTCATTGACATACGAGTAGGGGGGTAGGTAGAGGTTTTAGGGGCAAGTAAAAGTATGATTTCATGCACGGGTTACCTACCCCTGAGTGAGCCATGCATAGTATTTTAGTATTCATGCCTTGCTAGTTTCTGGTTTTCTGGTTTTTGTCCATTTATTTATTTTTCTCAGTTTTGTCCACTTTGAAACCTAATCTTTAAATTTTAATGGCTACATATAGGTATTTAATCTGTTATAATAGGGACATTTTGTCAAAACACTAAACACAGTGGGTTGAATGATCTGTAATAAAATTTTGTCTGTGCCAATAGGCTGGCAAGGAAATGTATACAGGAAAAATGCCCTTTATTTACCTTGATATTAAAACCCAACATTTCAAAAACAGACTCAATTTTGTCCCTGCTGAATAGTAAACAGCTGGCATAGTGGTCCAAACTGAGTTTCTGTCTTCAGCTGCTGGGCAGTAAGGTTTTCTGGTTTAGTCATCTCTGCAAATAAATACCTCTTCAACTTAAAACATTTTTATATATCTGACACAGTAAGGCAAAGAAGAAAGCTTAAGATGTAAAATCATCATACATGTTGTTCCTTAAGCAGTCAGATTTATGCCTAATTTTGTGTAATAAGCTGTCTTCAAATTTTATTGTTTGCCAATTATTAAGGGCTAGTCTGGAAATGCCAGCATTGTTGTGGGCAGAAATCCCCGTGCAATACCCTTGTGTATTCTGGTATGGGCATAAACCGTTGATCTACAATTATCCAGTATTAGCGCGTGAGTGGGAAGTTAGTTTTATAAGTCTAGCAAAGGTATGGTGGGATCTTGAGCAATCTGCACCAGATGTCACTTTGGATCAAACTGAGAAGAAACCCACTTTGCTATGTTGTCTGTAGTAAGCAATACTTTTACCTAACGCTTTCTTTTAGGACCAAATTCAAAATTTTACAAACATAGCTTTTTCTTAAATTTCTTCTTTTCTAAGCACTCCATTCTTATTGGAAGTAAAATATGCTTCAGATGGACATAATATTTTGATACTAACACTTTATTACTATGTCGATATTGTTCTATTTCTTGACTGGAAATTGAATTAATCCTGATATAGTCAAGATTAAAAATGTGTAGAGTTTACTGTGACCAAATTTCACCGATGTTGGATGAAGAAGCATGATCTGTGTTAAATCTTTTGTCCGTATACTAAATGTTTGCTATTTGTCTTATTATAAGGTATTTTCCTTTTTTCCCCCTCCTTACATGGAAATCACTGAAATCAGTAAGAATAGCACACCTTGAAAAATGCACCTTTCAAAGGGACTGTCATGTGTTGAAGATACTATTTCAAGTTTAGACTTAAAATGCTATTTTACAGAAATACATGAATTTTAAACCTGAGAATTGAGAGATGTGTCAGTTGTCTAGTGTATTATGTAGCTACTGGATGAATTAGGGCACCAGATTGTGTCCAAAGATGTTAAATGGACATTCATATCAGTCATATTCTCTTGCCCATTTTCTTATTAAGTATTATCAGCTATGCTGAGAAAAGTTGACTTGCATGGAGAATTTTCATAAGTGCTGATGGATTGCTCAGCTGGATTTTGCAAAATGAAAACATTTGAGTTGATCTTGGCTAGGCACTTTACTTGCCTTTACCTCTTCTTCCATGCTCTTGGAAAAAGCATGAAAAATACCTTTAATAGCATCCTTTCTTTCCTCTCTTCAGGTCAAACGAACTGGGTCTTCCTCATTCTGTTAAAGGTGGCTTCATAAAGCTTCTCAAGGATAGGATCTCTTTCATTATCGAATCATCCCATATTCAAAAGAACCAGGTTGTCCTTTCCTAACTGTGAATTTATTTTCTTGTTCTATGGTAAGAAGCATGGTGGTCCTTTTCCATTCTGGACTCAGATTTTCTAGTAAAAGTACCTTATGCATTAAAGAAAGAGGACCATCAAACAACTTGTGGAGATGATACACCTCTTCTCTCAGACAACACACATGGTCCACTAGTCTCTTTTCAGAGGATACCTGGGCCATAAGGATGTATTTCCAGTTACATTAAGAGGGTATCTGCATGCTGCTTGTGAATGTCAGTGCAAATTAATTTTTGATAGCCAGGCCTGCATCTGATGTATGTGATAGTTGCACTTTTGATCGTGCAATGGGTGAGGTGCTGGGACATAAATGTGACATGCATTGGTCTGTAAAAGATTATAAGGTCCACCAAGCAAATTAAAATCCTTCGTAAATTTGCTGCAACCTTTATTTGATTTTCAACAAACTGAACGCTGCAGTAACAACTTCCCTTCAAATACAGTTGAGTCACCTTTCTAGAGAAAATATAACAGAAATGCTTCCCTTGCCCCATTGTTTTTCGATCTGTCTAGTTTGCCATGAATATGCGGTCAATATAACCTGTTCATATGGTTGGAATAAAAAAGAAAGCTGCCAACAGTAGATACATAGGAGTAAAAATATCTATTCTGATTGCATAGCTATAAAATTCCTTCTGAAGCCTTTTCAGTGTTTCATTTTAGCTACATCTTATTTGTAGATTATTCACAAATTTATCTAGAATCATGGAATGCATGGGAATTGGTTTTGTTTCTTGCAGATAATTGTACATGCAGCTGATTTAGATTTTTCTAGCTGAGTTCTGCTATTATTAGATAAGATATTTACACTGGACTGGTCTACAGTTTTTCCATTTGCCCATTTAGTCCCTTGAATGCGTTTCAGTTTGTGCAGTTCTCCTGCTGATTCCTCAGCCACTCTTTTTAACCATTTCTGATTTCAGAAAAAGATGAGATGACTCAGAAAGTCATCCTTGCTGGGTTTCCTAGAGTGCCAATTCAGATAATACACTGCAAATGTATTAGCTGTTTAGTGACCCCAGTACTATAGCTGTAGGGCCAAACAGAACCAAAAATATTAGGGATACCTTTTATTCTTTTATTTTTATTCTACATTTTAATTACCCACAAAACTGACAACATAAAATACTCTATTAGTTGGACAGATCCCCATTGTTGCAAAGTCTGTCATTCTGCCTCCATTCCATAAACGTACATCATTTGCATGGAGTTTAAACTTGTCTCATCTTCATTATGGACCTTGCAGTCTTTTGGGCAAGAAAAGGAAGTGTGGATGTGCTGCCTAACAGAGGCAGGACTTGGAGAGTCTTTCATTAGCAGTGAAAGAACGTTGTGCTGGACCATGTATAGAGGGAGAGGATAGGTCATCAGGAGGAAGAACATTCAGTCATTTCTAGTTGCTCCACAGCTTAGCCTTATCTTCTTTTTTCCAGCCTAAACAATAGATTTAGTGTTCCTTGCTGAAAGCATGAAAAACCCTGCATTGCACCTGATGGATATGCTTTATGTACTGTAAGAGGACATTGCTTTCTTGAGAACAAACTCCTTTAAAATCACTTAGTTGCTGTTATATTGTGGTCTTCAAAGGTGAAAAATGCCATGTTATATAGTATTAATTCTTCATTGAGGAAATGTATTATAGAAATTCAAGTTTTAAATTTGAAAAATATTAGAAGATGCTTTTTTCATCTCCATTGTAACTTAGAGCAAGTTCTAAGAAAAATGCAAAGTAGTTTTCAGAAACAACTGAAGATAAGAAAGCCTTCCTTTTCTAAAGGCAACTAAATAAATTCAGCTCTGTACCTGGTCTGTCTAAAGTATTGTTGTCCTTTGTGCTGTTTGATTCTTTAATGAATACAAATGGATGGAATGAAAGATTCTTTAATGTTTGATAGATGAAAAAATGAAGGTAAAGTTTTTGTTCCATGTCACCTCTCTTTCTGTCTGTGCTTACAAAATCCCTGTCATTCCTACCGTGTTGACAGCGGTGCTGGTACTGCTGGGATGCGATAGCATTTTCTAGTTTCCTGTCTTGGTGACTAAATACATTTTCAACATCACTAGCAAATGCTGCCTCCTTCTCCAATGTCAATAATAGCGTTGTGCTGATCATGTACTGCTGTGCTTGATGACGATTTGTCACCACCACCTTCTATGCAGTCCATAGCCCTTAGTTACCACACTTGCTCATTGTTAGTGTTGCTTCTTCTGTTACATTGCACAGCTACTTCTTAATCCATTCAAGACTGAAGCAAAGATTTATGTCTGATGTTGTTGCCGATGATTAATGTTTTATAGTCCATCTTTCTTCAGACCTTGTTTCATCTGGGACATTTCCCAACACAAGTTTCTTCAGTACTCTGTAGATGGGTATTTTCAGCTCATAGAGTAGTAGCAATATTATTGTTTGTGGGGAACACTATGCATTGGGAGAATGATTTTTGACAGAACTATTAATTCATCTCTTAATTCTTAAATATATTGCCGCTATTATTATTACTTTTTAATTTTAACGAAAATCTGTTTTATGGCATCGAATATACATGCTGACATTTCTAGGCATACCATAAACAAAAAACCTCAATATTTTTTTACCCCCAATTTTTAGCACTCCTAGCCTGGTATTATTAACAATTAAATAGAAAAATAATTTTGGAAAGGGTAGTGTGTGAGAAGTTCCCATGGTTGAGTTTTTGAGGGCAAATTGAAGAATTTGTGCTCTTTTTAGCTGAAAGAGTGAAAGCAGAGACACAGCAAATGTTGCATCTATGGCTGGGAGAATGAGGAGTCTAGGCCAGAGAAGTTCACGAAGGGCTTGACTGTTGGGTGATATCACAAAACTGAGGAGAATTGGCATTACTCGTTGCTTTTTGATGCCCCCCCCTTTTTTTTTTTGTAGCTTATTGCTCAAATACTATGCATTATCTATTGACAAGGGAGATGAACACTTTTTACTTCTCTTCCTGTGTTTTTGACTGTATAACACCTTCTCTGATACATGTAGTCTCAATACCTATGTATCAGCATTCATGATTTGTTCTGCCATAAACTGCTCATTCTTGTCTATGTTAGCCTGGAAAGTAACATCTCCTTTTGTATATTAGAAGCATTATAACCTTCATTCTTTAAGAAAAGAGTTTAATTTAAAAAGCAGTGAATGAGCATGGGTAGACACATACCATAAGCTTCGTTTAACTGTGAAGTAGATTTCTTGCTCCTCAGTCATTATTGGCCTAACTCTTTTTCTAGTTTTAAAGTTATGCTGTTTTCCATTAGCTGAGGATCTATCCAGGAATAATTTGTCCTTGCCTGTATTTTCTCTGTTAGTGCTACTTGTATTGCCCTTACTTAAGGAACTAAAGAAAACTGTAAAAGCTTAACACATTCATTGAAAAAAGTGTTGAAGTGGCTTGTTTCTGACAAGGAAAATTCTTGATGAGGAGTATCTCAGGCGTAAAGTATGATCGTTAGAAGCAAGGAGAGGACTGGCCTTAAGGAAAAAAGAGCCCCTGTCAAGCACTGAAACTGAGAAATTCAAATCATAATGCTCATTTTAGAAACTGGAGGATACATGTAGGCTCGTTAGTATTACAGATTAATAAATAATGCTTTCAACTTTTACCTGTTTGAGATCCTTCTGACATAAGAGAATAGCCTATGTTTTCACATTGTATTGTTTCTTTGCAGGAGTCAGAGAGTAATAAGTTATGTTCCCTATATTCCTTCCGAAATACCTCTACCTCACCAAACAAGCCCGACGAAGGAGGTCGTGACCGCAGTGAGCTAATGACCAGTGTTAATTTTGGAACACCAGAACGCCGCAAAGGAAGCCTTGCAGATGTGGTGGACACACTGAAGCAGAAGAAACTAGAAGAAATGACCAGGACTGAGCAAGAGGGTATGTGTTGGATAAGACCAATAGTTTCCCCATCCGCAAACTCTACGATTTTTATGGCATAAAGAATGTGTTGGGTATCAAGCCAGAAAATTGCATAGTTGGCAAAGGCTAGGATAAAGTTATTCACAGGTTACCATGGCAATGGTAGTTTGAGATCCATTAGAGATTTTAGACAAATATGCCAGTTTTTTAAAACTTTCTAAATTGTGTTGGTTGTCTGTGAGTCAAAGCAAGAGTGTCGGTTTAGGTGAAAACTCAACTCGTACTTGAAAGGTTCTGGTGAATTCTTAACTGGTTGTCGAGTTGTGAGGGATATTCTTCAGTGCTATTCTTTTAAAAGACAAATATTTATTTTAAACAATAGGAATGAATAAAACATGGGCTGGTTTGTTTTGCCTTAGAAATTCTCATCTTTCATCACCTTAATGACCCAGCATCTGTGGCTAGGAGAATGGGAAACAGTTTTAAGTGTAAGTACCTAGTTCTGACCTATATATCTAGAATTGCAGCTGAAGAAATCAATTTTTTTGCAGTCTGCTCAGATATTGTTACAAGTGTTAAAAGAGAGAGAAAAATGAGGACAAATCTTTGCGCTCTAAGGCAGTTTATGTATTCAGTCCTTATTCAGATATTTCCATTGACTTTGCTAAGATTTTGCCCTTGATAGGAACTAAACAGAATTGGAGAATGAGTTTATGAGTACATGTGTGCACATGGTCAGGGTCCACTATGAAAATCTCTCCCCATGTCAAGTAGAATGAAGTCTTGGTTGCTTCTGCAACAATACCTTCTAGTCTGTGAGCTCATACATGAGTTTGAATCAGGGAAGATGGGAGAGCAGGAGGCTGTGAAATAGATAAACAGGTGTGGAGGCATCTGTGTGGATTCTGTTAGTTATTTTACCAGTGTTGTTTTGTGGCATTAAAAATAACCCAGGAAGAATATTTGTAACATAGGTGAACCACAAGGCAGTAGAACTTTGTGATCCCTTTTTTCTTTGAAATATGCATGGGTTCAGAATGATTTTATCTCTTCAATTTCATGGTATGGTCACAGTGCACTTCAAACAGTGCACTTTAGGATCCCTTGGCTCCATGTAGCAATGTAGATTTCAATTAAAATTGATGCTAATACAATAATATGTTTACATATGGGATAAAATAATGTAGGGATGGAAGTAGGCTTTCAAATTTCTTGGCATAATTGTTAAATGCCAGCACACAGATAAATGTGTTCTATAGGTGTCCTTTCTGAAGCTGGTGAAACATCTCTAAAGAGAGAATGTCCCAGATTCTTTACTACCATCTGTCTGTTTTCAGCTGTAAAGATCACTCTTTTAAAAATTGCTTTCTTAGATTTGGTGGTTAGACTAGGAAAACTATTTTAAATGTTACTTTGGCAAAGTTGTTTTTTACAGTCAGTAACAGTCGTTCGACACTCCATGCTAATCAAAGGTATTGGCTCATACTTTGCTGCGGCAGTATACAAGTTGCTGTTGATTATAGTGACACCACAGCTAAGACTTTTCCAGGAGTATACTGAATGGTGTGCTAATAAAAATGTGCATCAAAAAGTTTAAACATAGTATCTTACTGTAAGGATTCAAGCATTTCATAGCTTATTTTTGTATGAATTCTCAAGAATTTTCTGCACTTCCTCTGTATTATTATACGCCAGTTGATTTAAGAGAGGTATGTGCACAGCAGAGAGATCCCTTTCACTGAGTCTGAGCCTTCCATGCTGTATGTTCTCACCAGCTGTGAAATAAAGGTCATTTCTGACCTATAAAATAATCTTGCCTTTTATGGACCACATTATACTGGAAAACTATTCTAAAGTCTGCCTGTAAATTCAAAGGTAATTGACTGTATCTTCATGTTAAGTTTTTCAATTCATCCAGCATTTTCTGTAGAAAAAAAGATCGCTTCCATTTTACAGAAAATAATTAATGAACATCTAACTGGTACCTTATCAACTAACATGGAAAAATCATTAATAGAAAGACTGAAGATTCTTCAGGTTGTTACACTTAGGAAGGTCAATGGTTTTAAACTTCTGTGTAAACTAGGAATACCAAAATTCTTATGACAGATTTGAATACCTACTTCAGTATTCAGAGGTTTCTCTGAATTAAAAAGAAGTAAACTCTCCATACTTGATTGACTGGAATAAAATAACATTTTAAAAATAATTACTATTTTAAGACTCTGATCTCTGTTGTGACTGTGGGTGCTGCAAATGACTCAGTGCAGAGTCAGTTGGAGAAATGAGATCTGAGATTATGAAAATGTTTTGCCACCTTGTAGTCTCTTTTAAACAACCTAATTAATAGCCTAATCACACAAGTACCATACATATTGCTCTTTAACACCTATCTTTTAAAATAGGTTTCTGTGGAGTTCTTTTCTTAAAATGGTATGCAGCCAATGCTGTTGAGGAGCCCTTTGTGTACTAAGTCCTGATCTGTCACAAAATTGCTTACTCAAATTGAAAAACACCTGCTGATTTTTTAAAGCAAATAGTTAGCATAATATAACTGCTTTAATGAATGTAATGGGGAAAATACATGTATTTCTACTGTATACTACTGTGTAAAACCTGTGGGGCTTGAAGTCTTGCATTCCTCCTTTGAATAAATTAATAGTACGTTAGCATCTTTTATAGGGAGGAGCTCCATGACCGTCGACGTAGCTGTGAGAATTGGGCTAATATACAGTCATATGTCAAGTTAATTGTAGAGTTAGAAGTGGAAGTAAGAACTCAAGAATTCCAGTCATCTGCTCTAACCCCCACGCGAGTACAGCAACAAGTTTCTTTTAATGTTGTTGTAACTTTCTGGTCCATCTATAGGATCTGAATTTGAGTAATATGAGTTGCTGGTGTCAAATACTTAAATATTTTGTGGAATACGTTCAGATATTAGGTGTCTGTTATGTTTGTATATACTACTTGTGGTCTCCATTGTACCTCATAACATTGGGAAAGAAATATATACTGAAAGACTTTATCGTGTCTAAATAGATATATACAATCAGAGTCTTTTGACTTCTGAAAATAAGTTGTCTAATGAGAATTTCATCTGAGCAGCTGTGACTGAGGAGGTCAACAGGCATTGCCTAAGAGAATATGGCCCAGCTGGTTAAATCTGGTTGTTGTAGTGATTTAAATGGTCAAGTGCCGCTTGTAATCCAGGACCGTCTGTTTGTAAAGGAAAGAGTGAGTGCTTCAGCATAATGTACAGCTGTTTTAATCTCTCTTTAATAATAGTGCTTCAGCCAGTGTCATGTCTTGTGTATAATACTGGGAACATGAGCGCTTCATACAGGACTGAATATACCTTAGGTATGTTTTTAGCATTATTGGTAGTTTGAACAAAGATTACCAACATCATAGGATAAACAACATTTTTTGACTACGTGGTCCAGAATTGCATACTTTGTACATTAAGGCATTCCCGTGTCTTAATTTGTAATGATTTGGAAATGAAAAAAATTGATGAGAAAATTGTAACTGGGGAAAAAAAAGAATGCTACAAATATTTAGAGTTAATTTAAGTATGTAAAGACTTTGCTGACATGTGTTCTCATAAGACAGAAGAGGTCAGAAATGAACAGGTGTCTAATTTAATCAACAACACTAGACTCTAGGGCCTCTTGGATAACTTCAATATATTAATCTTCTTAGTTTTTCTATGAGCAGAAGGATTGTTCTACTGGCTTTTTTCTTTGGAAGTATCCTCCAGTACAATCAAGTATTAAATCTCTTTACAGCTCAAATGAAAAGTTTATGTTAGATAGTATGGTCAGACTGCTTCTTTCCCTTTCTATCCCCCCTCAGTAAAAGACCTTTCTTTCAGAATATTGCTTATATTACTTTTGCGAGACAGATTTACATCACCTGGGCTGCCTGAATTCTAGGCTGAGCATTGGCTTCCAGACAGCTATCCTCCTATACTACATCATAAGCCTCTACGAGCAATAATTAGTAGTACGCATCTCGTCTATAGCTAGGAAAGCAGATTTCCCCCTTTCAGATCTGGAATGCTAGGTTGGCAGGTCAGCTGGCACTTCTGAGCTGGAAACTGGGCATGTAATTTCTGCTAAGTGCTAAGCCCTCATTACTCAGGGCCTGGATTCCTAATTCACTTTTGACCTTGATTCTGAGCAATGTATACAGTATCATTTTTCAACCAAGCTCAGTGCACAATTCTAGCACAAGCTTTTTATAAACTGCTTCCCATTCTTGTTTCCTCCTTGAAGACCATAGCTGAAGATTCAGAGATCAAAGATTTTTACGTATGCATGTTGGAATAATGAACATCTATATAAAGAGTAGTATATTCATAAATTTCCATCTATTTTCTGTCATGTGCACCTGCTTGTACTCTCTCTCTATGGGTGGATATATGTAACTCATAGTGATATATAACACGTCTAAAGATATCTAAATTAAAAATTAAGGACTCACATGTATTATTCATTTTATATGCAATAGGGAAAATCTTACTACACTACTCGGTAGTGGTGGTTTTTCTGATTTTGTGTTTTGTTATTTTTTTTCCTCTAGCTTCATTAGTTAATAATAACTGAAGGCTTTCTTTTATATTGACTTAAAATAGATTAACACTTCCCTATAAAATTTTCTATCATGCCAGTAAGGACAGTATATTCAAGTATTGCACACACAAATACGAACATATTTCCTGTTGACTTCACTGGGAAGTAAAGAAACTTAAACTTTCACATACTGTGTTTTATAACTGGACACTGGTAAACCATTTAGGTTGTAATTTTATGCAGGTTTTTTTGTTGTGGGGGTATTTCAGGGTGTTTTTTTTGTTATTGTTGGGGTTTTTTTGGTTTTCTTGTTTTAATGGAATCTGTGTGTGCTGTATCATATTAAATGAATGGAGAGTTTCAGTTTTGTATTCTTTGTTTTAAGCCTGCCACAGCTGAGAACAGACAAGAGTTCAGGCATATACACTAGTTTTCTGGTATAGTTTCAGGCACAACCTTTGAGGACATTACAAGTCAGGAGCTCTCTTTTGTGGATCAGGCCTAGAAGTGAACTACTGACCATCTGTGGTCCATAAATATTTTTGAATTTTTTCAGAATTTCTACTGGGATTTAATTCAAATTATCTGTCTTGTGGTGTGCACTATACCCACAATTTCAACTGATGACGGCATGATCCCTGGTTGTCCTAATACACCTGGCATTTATAGACCCCTGTTCTTTATTCTTCAGTTTTCTTGATGGCTAGAGATATTTTGTTCTGTTTCAAGGCTTTAAAAAGGTTACTGGGATTTGGTATTAGGATTATCCAAGCTAATTGTTAAAAATGAATTAATACTACTGTTCTATTTTTTGTGATACTTATGGAATTCATAAATGGTAACTGGTGTTCCTCTCAGCTAGAAACAAGCCCTTTGGATATGAAAAAAACCCCCCCTTCTTCAAAATCCTTTCATCATCTCTGAAAAACCTTGCCACATCTGTTAGGTACCACCCTCATCGTGTTTCCCTTTTCTTCTTCTTAAAAATCATTTTTGGTAAGCAAATTCAGAATCAGTTATGTATATAGTTAATTTAATACATATCTTTTACTTGCTTTTTGTTAGAAGCTATATCTGGTAATATCTAGGCTGAGGAATTTTTCTACTAAGCTCCAAACATGCTTCCAAAATAAAAACACAAAAGCACCAAAATCCACACAATAAATAGATGACTCAGATCGAGTTAGAGGAGAGATATGAAGCACATTTTCCTAAACCGCTGTTTTCTTGAATTACTTACCTCTTTACCATATAATTAAATGCAACTCACTGTCTCTCTTTTTTTTTAATCCAATGATCTTGGTAAAATCACATTGGTCACTCCTTTTTCTTGCAGTTTATGTTGCTGTTTTAGAAAAACAGATCATAAAATTTCTAAGAATTAAAACAGATCATAAAATTTCTAAGAATTCATTTGTTGAAGTGTACAGTGAATTCCTATGTCTTAATGTGTTAAAGTAATTTAGGACTTTTTAGGAACATTACCCCAAAGAAAGTGGTTTCTAGGGTTGTTTTCCTGGTAACTAAAAGAAGATGCAGCCTAGTTTCTTTCTATATGATGTATTTGATTTTTCTGTCAAAAATTCATTCTTGTTTGAAGCAGAAATAACTTTAATGAACTAGTTTTAATGACGTTTAGAACACAACATATGTTTAGGTAAAATTTTTTTTGCAAAGGCAGACCCAGCCTGTGTAACCATGCTGTATCTGGTCATTAATCTTTTGTCTCATATTTTTATTTATCCTTCTAGGTATATGAGAATTTATGCATTTTTTATTGTTTCCTGTCTTATATCCTTTAAGTCTTTCAGAGTACTGTTTTGTGATTAAATGCTGTCTCACAATTTTTATTTAAGAAACTGGCACATGTTGTCACCTTTCCACCTTATCTTTGCATTTATTATCTGGCTGTCTACACTACAATCTTGCCCAGTGTTGTAGCATTTGAACATCTAGTCATTACTCACAGGTTCTGTGTGGATTACAATATAGTAATTCTTCAGCATTTTTCAGTATGTCTCATGCTACATTTGAAAGTTTCCCTTCAGTTTTCTTTGTTCTGAAATTCGTCCATGGAACAGAAATGGGGAACAGTACAGGCTTTTACATAGGTATCATGAAGAATGAGATCTATATGAATAAGTCAATAGATTATGGAGACCATCTTTTTTGCTAAAAGCTTTTCATGTCCCTTCAGCTCTAATTCAGGATTATCAACAAGAATGTGGCAAGTGTGATGGTAGCATTTTTCATAATAGAATCTGCTGGAAGTTGAACAGAAATAGCCACATGAGGACCTGTCAGGCGAAAATACATCTTGGTTACTATCAGGCAGTTACCTAGAGGTAGGATCTATAGCATTTTATGGAGCTTCTACTTTTCTGGAGGTTCAGTTTCGGAATGCAGGTTGTTTTCTTGTTGAAGCTTTGTACCTCTGCACCTCTACAAAATTGTTACTTTTGCTAATAAACAGAGTTGATCATAGCTCGAATCCTGATGTGGGGAGAGTCTGAAATGCAGGTCTTAGTTCTGAAGATTGGGACATCCCTTCTAGCTATGATAACTCTTTAAAGTATTTTTGGGTAGAAGTTTACTTTCACCATTTTGAGATGCTCACATTACATTGAGGAAATGTCTTTAGTCAGCCCTGAATATCTGAGACGAGTAAAATCCTTTTCATTAGAACAAATGGGCTTTCAGCCTTTCCTCATTGTGTCTGAACTTAAGCTGTAGACAGGGACAGAATAAACTGAAACAGGCCGAAATGTTCTCAACGCCAGCATCTACTGACCATTCCAACCAGTTCCTCCCCAGTGACTGTGTTTTCCAATGTCTTAGCTTCAGGGGTCATCTCATCTTTTTCTTTAATCCCACTGTACCTCTCAATTCTGACATTGTCCACTGTTGGATACAATTTAATTTAATTCAATTTTTATTGTGTGATAAATTGTCGCTATGCTTCCACTTTATATAATTTTTTGCACAATGCTCCTCTACATTTTTGTATCCTTCTTAGACATGGTATAAGATTTGCTATCTTTACACTATTTGTATGTTATTAGTATTAAGAAAGCATTATTAAAAAAACATATCTAAAAAGCCAGGTTTTTCCTTAGGGCAGTAAGAAAGGCAAGTTCAGTATGAATGGCTACAACTGACATTGGGCTGTGTGGCGAAGAATGTGAGTAAATAGCTGTAAAAATATGGAGAGTTGCTTCAGTTGCGTGATCTTGACAGCAGAAAAATAAATTCAAACTTTATTGGTTTCTGATGTACTGTGACACAAACAACGTTATGGTTAGATCATGCTTTAAAATGGGAATTGAAATACATTTTGTAGTCATCAGGTTAATACTAGGGACTAGACTGCAATACTTCCCTTCCTAAAATTGCTAATGTAAATATAAAAATATGAGGGAAAGATAGGGCTCGAATGTGACTGATCTTGTATGTCATTGTATTTTCCAAGTTCTGTAGAGTGAATGACCTCAGATTTCTTTGGTGATGAACTTTAGTTTTAGTTGGTCTTATTTGCTTTGCCATTCCTGCTGTTTTGCAACAGGGCCTAAAAGTGCTTGAAGTGCTTGTGACTGGAGTAATGAATGAAAATATCTTTCCAGCACTGAGAGTATTGCATTAGACTGAATAGTCACCTTACTTGTAAAAGCACTATTAGAGAAGGGCAGCTGTAAGTAAGGATAACGATTTGTGTCCAGTGCTTATTTACTGAAAATTGTAAATGTATTATTTATTGAGAGCTCTCCAGACAGTGCTTATCAGAATAAAAATGTCAACTCTAAGCATAATGTTATAATACATAATAAAAATGCTAGGTACACACTTTAGAGATACAGCTAATTAGATCTGCTTTTCTTAAAGAAATTACAGTAAAAATACTCAGCAGCATATACATTTTAAATGCTGATATATTCATTATTTTTCTATACAGTATTTGGTTTAGATAACTTATCATTACTTAAAAATAATTTTGACAACTTTGGTTGGTTGCCACAAGAGAGACAGAGGCATTCACTGCCTGGCTGCACGAAGCAGCTACATGCTCAGGCTGTCTTGCTCATCTAATGGAGAGAGCAGCTACGCTCACCTCTGTGTTTTAGTCTGAAACTCCAAGATGCCACTTCTTTCGTGAGGGAAACCTGCCTCCAGTGGAAACAACAAACAATTATTAAGATTAGTCTTCAGCCGTGCTAATTAACTCCAAATAAATATTATGTTAAGAAGACTGAATCCATTCAATGTCAGTGTTAGTTTTGTGTATTATTAAATACAAGTAAGAATTAGGAAAAAAAAATAGTAGTTAATCTTTTCCATTTAAAATACTACTTTAATTAATTTTTAGACATTTTTATTTTCCCTGAAATTTGTAATGGGAAGAATTTGAGCTTAAAAAATTTGGAAATCTTCTAGAGTGTTTTATTATGTGAGGGAGTAAATTGGATTTTGAATTTATCCTTTTTACAAAGAACTGCTCAGTTCAGCATCAAAAAATTTAGGATGTTATCATTAAAAGCAGCTTTCTTCTTTCAAGTATGTCAGCCAATAAGTGAAAGAGCCTTACTGTGTTTATTTCAGTGACAATCTATCCATGTTCTCCTGCACTCAGTTTGCTGTCCGTTTCATAGAGCTGGAGAACCACAGAGTGGCTGAGGTGGGAAGGCACTGCTTATGATTGTCTGGTCCAACCCCCCTGCTCAGAGGAGGATTGCCTAGAACAGGTTTCTCAGGGCCATGTCCCATCAGTTTTTGAGTATCTCCAAGGATGGAAACTCCACAACCTGTTCAGTGTTTGGTCATCCTTACAATAAGAAAGGTTTTTCTTATGTTTCAAGGGAATTTCCTGTATTTGCATCTGTGCCCTTTGCCTCTGGGCCTGTCGGTGGGCACCACTGAGAAGAGTGTGGGTTTGTCCTCTTACTCCCACTATCAGGTATTTATATGTTATCCCCTAGAGCCTGCTCTTTTCCTGGCTAAACACTCATGGCTCTCTCAGCCCCTCTTCATATGAGAGATGCTCCAATCAGTTGGTTGTCTTGTGGCCCATTGCTGGACTCTGTCCAGTATGCCCATGTCTTTCTTGTACTGGGGAGCCCAGAACCGGACACAGCACCCCAGGTGAGGTCTCAAATATGGTTTATTTTAAGGCCTCTAATTCTGCACTGTAGGACTGATCTGGCACCTCTAAAGCCAAGAAGGGCTTTATCAGGAACTTCAATGGTAGTATGCTCAAGCCCTGTCTTGAGTCCTATTCATCCGTATAATTCGAGTTTTAGCCCTGCGTGTGTGCTCTCGCTTCCCACTGCATAGCTGGTGAGCGCAAAGTGAAAATCAGGAACAAAACATAATTCGGTGTTCTGAACTACATGTTTCTGTGCTTCATAAGTGTATTTTGGATTGTGATGAATCCTTCTAATTCCCATGTGTAGCCAGGCTTCTTCCTTATTTACTCATTGGCATGTTGATCTCCAAAATGAAGCAAGAGTTAATAGTTGTTAATGTGTCAAAATCCTCCCTCTTCTGTATTACTTTAATAATGTAGAGAAGTGGTGGTGTTTCTGTAGAGTTCAGATTGTGATATTCATGAAAAAAGAATGCAGTAGCCCTTGTTAAATATAGTTGCGAAGGCAAGTACTGTGTAAACATCTGCAGATAGCTCCTGTTAGCATTGCTTCGTCCTGACTAGCAGCACCCATTCTGCTGCAGTCTTGGGTCGGTCTTTAACATGGGCTGCCAATCAGTAAGGCTGTGCCAAAATGTCTTGTTCTACAGCCTAGCATTTTGGAATGTATCTAATAGCTGTTTTCTTTTATTAATCATAATATATTTTTAGTTTTACTTACATAGGTGCCCAGAGTTCCTGGGCACAGTGCCCTATGTATGAATGCCTGTTTATTTTCATCTTCCTTTTTGTTAACTGTTTTACTTAATGCTTTACATAACCATTTGCCATATTTCAACAGGAAGCTAAAATGCACTGCTGCCTGCTCACATTTCTTAAAGAACTTAATGTGACATCACCTTCTACGGTGAATCATGATCTTCACTGAACCTAAAAAAACCCATCGCGAATACTCTTCTGTCTTTTA
The DNA here is from genome assembly GCF_018139145.2 of Gymnogyps californianus. Lineage (NCBI taxonomy): Eukaryota > Metazoa > Chordata > Aves > Accipitriformes > Cathartidae > Gymnogyps > Gymnogyps californianus. The sequence continues at coordinate 15,212,660 of NC_059475.1, read as the reverse complement.
TTTGTTTGAAAATGTTGAAGCAAGCAGGCTCTTTCACCCATCTGGAGGAACTCTGAACACTACAGTCTAGAGAGCCTGCAGTGGCACCAAAACCACTGAGATTTCTGTACTGAATTTCTTGTTAGTCTAACACCACCTTAAGACTGTATTCTGTTTACATTTATAGCTATGCTGTATGTGTTAAGGGATATGCATAAGGACATAAGGATTCGGCTCTTTCTACTCTATCTTCAAATCTACCTGCATTTTCAATATTTAAAACAGCTCTGGTTCTCAGTGTAGGTCTTAGCAGTCCTTATCGTATCTTAAATATGTAACAAGCAGATTACTTTTAAATATTTACAGTGAAACAAAAACTAACATATCGGGCAGAGGCTTGTTAAAATGTCAGAAGAACTTGCCGTAGTGAAAAATAAATATTGAACCAAGTTTACTCCTGAGGTGACTCTATTAATTTCAGTGGAATTACTGCAGGAGTAGTTCTGGAAAAAATCTGTCTAGATTTTGTATCACAATTTTAACATTTTTTTACAGAACTTTGAATAGCCCAGAAGTAATTTTATAGATCTGACATGCACATGCATCACTAAGTAAAATAAGCTTCCTTTACTTCAGTTTCTGTTTCCTCTGTGGACTGTTTGTGTTTTTAGCTGTTTAAATGCAGTTGTTGCAGCCTTATTAATAGGTGTTGTTATATCTGCAGTTATACATGTGATTAAAAATTTAGTTGGAGCATTGGTTCCTCCAAGTTTCAGTGTATCTGATGTTTCTGTGACATAATGACTAGACAATGTATCATGTCTGTTGCTTTTCTGTGTTTGTGTATCAGATAACACAACAGACAGTGGCCAGACATATAACATCAAAAATCAAACCAATTTGTTAATGAACTAACAAGGCATTGTAATAAGCATCTCTATTCAGTCATTTTCCCCAGCTTTCAGTTATTCCTTAGAGCAAGAGTAGCTAGTGCTGTATCAACAAATTATTTGATGACAATAATTTGGCTGACAAGAATACAAGGAAAAAGCCCCAATCTAATTAGAAAACACTGTATGTTAGGTGGCAAAGTGTGGCTACTATTTTATCTTTTATTGTAGAAGTGCAATTTGCAACTTTCCGTAGTTAACGATTTTTATGTGCCCCCTCCCCCTCCAAGCACAGAAAATCATTAAAAAAAGGCCAAAAAGAGACTACAGGATTTGAAACACAGTGGCCCTGAAGTGATGGGAAAATGGCCAAGGTGTCACAGCTAATTTCTGACCCTGCTTTATGAGTTCTGCTGTTCCTTATTCCCCTTGTCAGTCTGTGAATCCCTGAGGCTGTGCAAACTGGCCTAACATCACTCAACTCCAGTTTTATATCCTCTTTTAATAATGTTGAGTCTATTCTGTCCAACTTTGATTCAGACAACCTGCTTGTCTTGAAAAAGTGATATATTTAATCAGTGGCTCTGTCTCCAGCATAGCTCCCACTGCGTGAGACTAGAGCCAAAGAGTAGTGCAGTGGCCTGTCACTTCTGTTTGAATAGGTAATGTGGAGCCGTTCAGCCGAAGAGACAGGAGCTGGAACTGCTTGTTAGGACACATGATCAAAAGCCACTCTCTGCTTTCTGCCAATCAAGCCTCATGTCGCCTTGTGGGGCAGACATTAAATAGATTTTTCTGCCGTACACTGTGGGCACTTTGCCAGTTTGACATGTGAACTGTTACAAAAGATACCAGAGCTTCCACTGCTTGCTGACTGCTTTTAAATATTACCAAGCCCTTGCTGTCCAAAGTAGAATATTTTAAATAATGGATTATGATAAATTTCCACTACTATTAGGCAGTCTCCTTCCTGCTCCCAACAGTTCAAAGATATTTTTAAAAACAAAACTGTAAGTTGGTTTCTGAAAACAAACAAGCAAACAAGAAACTGTTGAACAGTTTTATGGTACATAGATTTGAACAACATGATTATTGTCTGAGAATTACGGTGAGTTGTTGCTTTCACTGGTGCAATTTTGAATATTGTTTCTATTTTTGGTCTTTTTACATTATTTAATTAGATTTTCCTAGTTGAGATCATAGCACTATTTTATTATTATGTTTATGTGGAGGGATATTAAAATTGGCTTGTTTTGCAAATTAGGTTGAATTTATTCATTGTGCTTATTGGCTGCTGGTGCAAATATAAATGTCTTAAAATGGCTCTGTAGTTTTTTTTAGTTATACTTTCCCTTGGTTTTTTCCTCTTTGTCTATTACCCTTCGTAACCACCTCAGCTCTTGTGCCCATGGCAACAACACTCAGTGGTGGAGGCTAACAAAGATGACATTTAAGCTTTGCCTAAGTAATGAATATTCTTTTGTAACTTCCAGGGCCATTGAATTTATGTCATTTTTTAGATGTCCCCAGTACCTAGATAACTGCTTCTATTAATGTACTTGTGGTCATGATACCCAGATATTTGCTCCCTCGTGCTTGCTCTTCCTGATATAGTATCTTTTTTTTTTTTTTTTGAATAAAACTTTTTTTACCAAAACATACCATGGCAATCTAGTGGAACTCATTTAAACAGTGAGCTACACATAAACAGCTGCTCCTTCAATAAGCCATTCTTTATAATACCCTTATTACCTTCTAGTGTCTCAAATTCTGATTAGTCAACAGTGCTGATTACTGTATGGCATTCCACTGCCCATCTTCCTTCTGCTCAGCTGCTCATGTCTTAGCTGTTATGTGATTACAACACAACTTGTGCATTGTTTCTCCAAGTTGTTCTTCGTATTGTATATCTTAAAAAAAACCAACTGAGAAGATGGAAAAATTTATTTTGAGTCACTATGAATTCCCTGAAACTCTGTGAATTGTTTTAGTACAACTGTGATCTTCACAGTCCGCGTGCTCTGCAACTTTCTAGTAGGATGAGTAAGTTCTTTAGATTTACAAGGGTAGTCTATAAATAAATTCCAATTAAAAGAACTTCAGAAAAATGATGGTTAGTTATTGTGAAATTTGTAATATGGCAGAGCAGGAGAGACCAAAGACTGTGTTTTTTAAAAAAAAAAAAACCAAACCAAACAAAAAAACCCAAAACCACACAGAGTTTTGGTCTAGTTTTGCTTTCACAAAAATTAGTGGGTTCAAAAGGCAGTAAGAACAGAGCTACGTCATGAGAAAGCAGTTTGGAAAATGTACCCCCGGTAGTACATGCTGAGTTTCAGAAAGGTGTGTGGTGGTAGAAGGAATGCACAGAATGAAAATAGGAAGAGAAGGAGTTGTACCACCAGTGCTCTGCATCTCTGATTTCTGGTCAAAGCAGCAAACACAGAGGTTTGTTAAGGACATTAAAACTTTGTCAGCTGCTTTATAGGCAAATAGCGCGGTAGTGAGGAGAGCATCCTTGCTGTGGCTCCATAACCCCCCGCAGCTTGCTTTGGTGCAGCCCCTGAGAATCAAGTCCTGGTGAGTATGAAACGCTGACACACTCAAAACGCAACCCCATTAAAGGCCTTAAATCTGTCATTGTGCTCTGGAGCCTGCTCTGAAAATAGCAAAGCTCTTTTTGTAAATTAAAATTGGTGTGAATGGGAACAGATGTTGACATGCTTTACTTTATCTGCAGGGATCCCCGTTAGGGGGGAGAGGGTCAGTGAGGTTAGATGGTAGGAATTACTGCAAATGTGCAAAGGACAGGATAGTCTAATATAGACATTGTCTTTGGTTTTATGTAGGGCTGTAATAATATCCAGTGGTTACTTCTGCTCGCTGATAAGTCTGTATATAAGGAAAGATGATTATGTGATACCTTTAATTCCTTGGAGAATGCTGTCCCCTTTTATATTTGTTTACACAGATAAAGGGGAGGGATGCTCACCCTTTTTTTCAGAGTTGCTGTACTTGGTCAGATCTGGATTCCAAGTGAGTCTGAATGACCTCAATTCCCATTTACTTCCGTGTTACCTGAGTTCAGTCAGGACCTCATGGAAGGTGCTTAGCACATCCTGGGCTCAACCTACAAAAAATTTGTATTAAGTGTGACATTGGGTAGCATTTTTGGTATTTCAGCATTACTTTTTAAGATTTTGGGTGAACTCTCATGTTGCATTAGATTCACTATCAACTTTTAATAGTTTTTGAAATAAAAAAGTAGTTCTATTCTGAAATGTGCAATTTATTAAATCGCTTTGCTAGTCAATCTAAATAAATTCTTGTTGAAGATTTTTCCTGATTTAAAAAAATATAGCAAAGGATGAATTTATTTATAAGAACCGTAATAGTTTCCCTCAATTCCTTTTATATTTTAGATTACCTTATAATTTTCTAAATCTACATGAACAATAATGATCAATTTTGTCAGTATTATTCACACCTTTTATTAATTTAGCATAGATGAATAAATGTGAATGTTGTGAAGAGTTGATTGGGAATAGATTTTAAATCTGACAGTTAGATTACAGGGTACCTAAGAAAAAATGGCTCTTTCACTAGGTACCTAGTAATTTAATTCTTGTTTGAAATTATTATAATTTATTACAGTGTGTGGGTCCTAATGAATGTCTACTATTAAATGAAAAGGAGAAATTGAAATTATGAAATTCTTTTAACTTGTATCTTAAAAATCCTCTTAAACAATTCAGTAGATATTAATAAGCAATGTGCTTTTCTTTCCCTTTTATGCGAGTGCAAACAAAAACATTTTTGCCAGTACATAATGATAGTAGATGAGTGCTGCTGGAGATTCTTGCTTAGAATCAAGACTATCTTAAAATAGAATGGAATAATTTTATGTGATGAAAAATATCTAAAATTTGCTATCTTGATTAGACATTTAGACCTTAACATATGAGTCCTTCTTCAAGGAAAGCTCAAAATAATTCTCTAGAAGTTTTACCTTTGTTAGAAATGCAGATATGTGTGTACTGAGAAATTAAAACTTCTCAACATTTTTCCTACTGAAGGAGTCAGTCATCAGGGCATGAGAATATAATAAGCATTATGCTTTTACTATCATTATATAAAATTATTTTTCCACTTTCTTTATTGACTTTGTTTTGAAATGGGTAGGAGAACTTGGTAAAAATGGGTAGGTATTTCCAAGTAAATGGAAAATGGGTAGGTATTGCCACATAAATGGAAAATGGGTAGGTATTTCCAAATAAATGTGAAGAACTGGCTATAGTGACATTTTAAATAAGTGATGGAACACGAATTGTGAAGTATCTTTGTTAAGAGGATAAACCGGCATTAGAAAATTCTTAGATACAAAGTATAGCAGTTCATACTACTGTAGCTTACATAAAATTAGGCCCCTAATGGGGTTATACCAGGATAAAATCTGTTTAAAGAATAGGAGACCTCTAGTTTTGTCTGTAACATACCATGGTATCTAAAATTATGTGAGCATTATATAAGCATCTGATAAATTAAAAAAAGCTAGAGGTTTCAGTGGAAATTCTGTTTGTAATTACACTGTTTATAAGTCAGTAACAGTCGTGGCCATTGGCATTCACTGGTTTCAAACTGGCTCAAGTTTCACATCTGTACTGGTTTTTTGTAGCTCTTCTACATCTCTTACTGCAGAGGATTGTCATTATTAAAATATGAACCAGGATCTTTCTACAGGTCAGAAAAATGTATTTCTAAGCTGAAGAAGTCACTAGGGTTGCCTGCCATTTCTTGATTATTTTCTTTAAGTAGAAAACAATACAGTTACCCTCCTTAGTGAAGTCAACTTAGTATGAGTAATAAAATATTACCTCTGGATACCTGTTGCTGTCTTGCAGCTGACAGATGGAGCACCAGTTGCATATTCCATTTTAAGGTACCAAGTAGCATTGCGTGCTTGCATCCTTTGAGATGCGTGTGTCTTTTCCTCTGGTAAGAGTGTGTGGGATATTATTCCACTGCATGTTTCCTGATGTGATGCCAGAAAGGAAAAGAAAAAAGAACAGAACAAAAAAGAAAAGAAAAGAACAGAAAAAGACAACAGAAAGAAAAGGAAAAGAAAAAAGAAAAGAAAAGGAGACAAGTCTGTTTTGGGGTGTGGGTGTGATCTGTCACTTTAATAATTTTTGCATTTTCATCAAATAGATGTTTCTAAGTTCAAGTGGACACAGCTGAAGCCAGTGTTTTAAAAAGTAACCTGGATTTGGGACTGTATTTTTTTTTTATAGTCCCTATCCAAAATAAAAGGCACCCAAAATCACCATATTTGAAAATGACATTAGGCACAGAACAAAACTGGTTATGTTAACCTTTTGTGCTCTTTCTCACTGCACACAATTGTGGTGTAGAAGCTGATCATGTATGAACTTTGCTATCTAAGCTACTAGTAGAAAAATGGAGACTGAACAGAATTTGTTCTTTACAAACTTCTAAAAATACTTGGGCCTTTCTCATGAGTTAGGAATTTTTATATGTTTACTGTTCTTCACTATAACCAATTCCAACAACTGCCCTGTTACAGTAAAAAAATAGGAGCATGCTAAAACATGAGCTGAAATATCCTTAAGAGCTAACATTTCAAAATATAAATATGAATTAATGCTAATGTCAATTTTTTTCCCATTTTCTGAATTTCTCAGGCATATTCTATCTATGCATGCTGTTTATTAAAATTTATTTTCAGTAAAATATGTAAGTACTATGAAATGAAATTATTTATTTTATTAAACTTGTTTGGTATTATTTGAACCTTAAATGTGGAAATCTGAATGAGATGAGATTAAAAGGTTTAAATAGCTTTAAAATTATATTTACATTAGTGCAATCTGTCCGTTTTAATACTAATCTGCTTTTTTAGTTGAGATTGTATTATTAAAAAACACCCAAAGTGGGTTAAAATAGTCTAAAATATTTGCACTATGAAGCTTGTTTGTTCATTTCTTAATCAGTCAGAGTTCTCAAGGAAAAGTTCAGTTCCGATATTAGCTATACTTCTTAGAAATGACCTTGTGGGGTAGAGAAGCATGGCACAGTGGCACTTTCCAGCTGTACACATGGTATCCGTCGGGGTACAATCATGCTCAGTCCCAGCACCGCAGGCTTGGACATATGTTGAGTTTTATTTCTTTCTTCTGACATTAATCCTATTCACCAGCTGTTCTGCCAGCTGCCATTCTTCAGCTTGGAGATTACATTTTGGGGGATACCAACAATCGCCTAGTTGACCAGTGTTCTCCCCACTTACTTTAAAAATGATTGGAGTTCTGGGTTAGCATTACTCAGTCTTTTTTACTGCCTATGTCCTTAATTGTCTTTGAATTCTAGACTTGATTTATGATCACTTTGAATACACTGCAGAAAAACCCTCAAAAGAGCTCTGATTTCCACCATACTGGTAAATCTGTGCTCACAGAAAAAAAAAAAAAAGGTTTGCAGTTAACATTCTGAAAGCTGTAATTAATGTTACATGCACTATTATGTAAACAGCATTAATTAGTGACAAATTCTTCTGATAAAAATCATATTTTAGTCAAAAGAATGTCTTAATTTTTCATTTTTACATGTGTCTATTTTAAGAAGTTGCATTTTTGTAAGAAACAGTTTCACTAATCTAGTTTGAACAGACTATTAAATCTCTGTTACACTCATAACATATACTAATAAGTCGTATAGATTTCTCAGTTCATATTCCAGATGATCTGTCCATAAGCAGGATGTTAAACATCTGTAGTTTAAGCCTTCTGGGACTAACAAATGCATTAATGCTGGAAAGAAATGTGGCCTGAACAATAAGGTTACAGACCATGTGGTAAAGAAACAACCCCGATATCATCAACTCAGCACATACGGTGCACTGTGCCTGTGTTGTAATACAGCAATAAAAGAACAATGACGGTCTTAAACTGTATCCTTTTATAGCATATATTTATCACATTCATATCAGTAAAGACAGAGAATCCCATATTCAATGTAATTATTTCATGTGGTAATTTAAAGATCTTTGTTGCACATCCTTCACAATTGAGCAAAATTGGCTATTAGCTGGATAAGGTTAAACTAAACTATAACGGTAAATATTTATTACAGGAATATTCAATTAATAACACATATTCTGCTTTTCTTTGCACAGCCAGTGATTACATTCAGATCATGTAAAGCAGACATTGGAATCCTCCAACTCAGATCATACTTTAAGGAAACAGTAGCTACATTAATAAAAACCACCCACCTTGATTCCTTTTCCCTGTTCTCTTTTTTCAGACTTCACACAATGTTCATTTAATACAGTTATAGAATTAAGGTATCAATTTTTAACACAGATGAAATATTTTTTAAATAGGAGTTACTCTTGACTTCCATCATAGTCAAGAAAAGTTTTTGGGGGCGGGGGGGGGGGAAGGGAGAGATTCCTAAGAAATATTCCCAATGAGATGATGTTCCAGACTCACCAGTAGTGAACCCCCTTTACTAAATATGGCCATTCTATTTATAGAAATATTCATATTTTCATTGGTGGCCAAAGCACTGCTTATAGGAAAACCTACAGGTGACTAATAGGAGTTGCTCACTAAGTGGAATAATGAATAGTATTAGGTGTCAATTAAATCAAGCTTCCCCGAGGTGCAGGTGCTCCACAATGTACTGACACATTTCAAGTAGCAGCGCCACTTCACCCATGCATATGAACAAGCACATTTGCATATTAAAAAGCTGAAAATTATTTAACTGAAGCAAAAGTCTTTTAGAGATGATGGAGGTTATTAAAACTGTTGACAAGAAAGAAGGTAATTGCCTGAAAATGAGAGATGACATTCTGCTATACACAGGGAACGTTGTTTTTGTTGTATTGTGCAGCAGTGCCTGGGTGTATAACCTATTACATTGAGATTGCTCCTATGCAATTAGACCCTTTTTGTCCTCACTTCAATAAGGCTATGATTATGAAGGATTGAAGAACACTTGGCATATTGAATGTCTGTTGTTTTTATAACTTCGTCAGAAATGACAAAACACGTTTTGTGTCCTGTTTTTTCTTTGTAGGCTTATTGATTCTGTGATTATAATATTCATAAAAGACAATGTGTTCATGGTTGAACACTCTGTCATTTATACAGGTTTTATTTTTTTTATTTTTGAGCATAGTACTTGTTTGAATGCCAAGGTGTTAGTCAGAAAGACGGGCATATAGAAAGTAAAAGATGAATAGGTGAGAAATATAGCGCTCTAATAATGCCAAATATTTCTATTAAAATTGAAATAAAAAGCCCATGTATTTCAGAAGTGTCTTCTCAGAAATACTCACGAACTTACAGTGAATTTACTTTTTATCTCTCAGCAGTGATTGTTTTCCGATGTGTTTTCTTTGTCCTGTCTTTCCTAGTGATAGTCTAAAGAAACCGGTTGAATTGCACCTTGCAAGTGGCAGGAAAAATTGCTTCTTTGTAAGCCATGAGTGAGAAACTTAATTTAGCTCACATACTATTCTACAAGGAAGAGAACAATGGAGCTTCATTTTACGTAGCTCTCAGATAAAGGTGCCTAGCAGGCAATACCATTTAATGCTTACCACCTAAATGGTCATTTGTGGTGGGATTTGCAAAACTGCCTAAGAGATTTGGATGCCCAGTTCCCATTAAAGTTAATGAGAATTGGCGGCATCCAAATTCCCTTTGCAGCTTTGAAAATGTCAACCGGCCTTTCAGTGTTTGTGATCATGCTGTATGTTAAGAGAATGTTTCCTACAAGCTCTGTTTTTGTTAGGTTTTCTATTATGTTCCAAGAGTTGGCTCAGAATCTGGAGAGAAGCACAGTGATTGCAGTGACTTGCTTTGAGTTTGGGCAAAGATGTTAACCTTTCTGCTTCAGATACCTTGTTTGTAAATCTGAGACCCTAGCACTTACTTGATTTTGCACAATGCTTTGATATCTTTTGAATTAATTTATTTATATGAAAAAGTATTAATACTTATTAATAAGAAGGTTTTGTTTCCCTCTTAGTGTCCTGGTCTGTTGAGGTGTGTGAGACATGTAAGGCCCTCATCTGTCTGAAACAGTTTTAAATGCATTAAACCACAGAACATTGTAATGATATAAATTATTTATGATATAATTGATGTACTCAAATACATAATGAGTCATGAGGATAGATGATCCAAACTCAAGTAAAAGTATGTCATCTATTAGTATTAAGTATCTTTTCAAGAATGCATGATTTCTTTCAAGTTGTGGCTTTTTCATATGTGATTGCATTTTAATCTTTTGTCAGCCACTGCATGCCATATACTTTCAACTGACCCTTTCATGAAACCATTTATTTACTTTGATCTCTGAGACACTGAAATTATCTGGTTTCTTAAAATTACATTGGTCACAATTTGAAAAAGTAAAATTTACAATTTATGGGACCAATCTTGCAGTTCTTGCTTAGATAATACACTGTTATGCCCCAAATGTAACAAATTGTTATATTAAAGATGCTAGTTGGACTTCCTGTCATTCTGAGATACCCCGACTGGACCAGATTTTCAAACAGCCCTAGTGTTAAACAGCTCTTATTTAGTCACATAAAAAAATGTTTCATTTATTAAAACTCTCAGTGCTGAGAATAGCGGGAACACTTCAGAGAAATTGTTCACATCTTTTGAGTGCTTGAAAGAGAGTTGAACTTTCTGGAAAATCTAACTACTTGATTCCCGGTGCAAATGCATGAGAAAAATGGAAGCTCAGCAGCTGTCACATAGTTCTATTCTAGTATCATGTTTGGTGTGATATATGGTATGTATGTGTATATTTCGACACTTATATATTGAATATTTGATATTTTGTTGTCTTAGCATCTAGTATTCTTTTCAAACAAAGAAAATACAAAATCAAAGAAAACACTGATCTATTTGTTCCAAGGGAGTGCACCACATACTAGCCGTAGAGAACATCTATGGCTTGATAAAATAAGCTGTGACTTCAAACACAGTAGCTCACATATTGTACTATAATATACTGTGGGAAGGTTTCTTAGCCAGAAGAAAGGATAGATGACTGTTATGGGCCAAGAAATATCATTTGATAGGTCTTGTGCAGAAACCATTATGGAAGTCTTTTTAAACTAAAAGTAATCTCATAGATTTTAGTAGAAAATAAATCAGTTTGCATGCTATTGAAAATTAATGTTTCTAAAATAAATCTTGTTTTAACCTACAAACATTTGGCTTCAACCAAAAGACAATCAGAGAATGTTCTTTATGCCATTAGTGAAGCAGAGCATATGTTTCTGCTTTATCAGTTGCTGACATTAAGCATACTGATTTACTGGTTTGAAACTGGTAGTTGGGCCACTAGGATTCATTTAATTTGTATTAAGAATTAAGATTAAATTTTCTGCTGCACTTTTAAATTTTAGAAAGTTTTGTCAATTTTTTTATATTACAGAGAGAGTAAGGAATATTCTTAATACAGGATCTTTCTTTTACAAAGCTAGGCAATCTCCTGTGCTCTGAGGCATGGAAAGGATGAGAGTGGTAGCTGTTCTTTCACAGGACGGTCAGTTGGCGGGCAAGTAGGGAAAGAAAAATTACATGAAACCCAGGTCTGCTGAACCCTCGCTCTTATAACCACTCTGAAATCAGAAAGGTGTTCATTTTGAAGTGAGTAGCCACGTGGAGCTTGGTGAACTTTACAGACTTTGCTGCTGATTATTAAATGCTTACCTGCACTTACTGAGGACAGGACTCATGGGCTCAAGAGATCCCTGCTTGACTGGGGCTCCTAATGTATGGGTTGGCTACTTACTCCTTAGTAGCTTTTGTTGTGACTCAAACTTCCAAGATAGGAGGTACGGCATAGGCTTTGTGAGTTGTGGTAGAAGGACCTGTGAAAGGGCTGTCTGAGGTATGATGAGAAAGGGTTAAGGTCCCCAAAAGAAGTAGCTGACTCCCACCAGGGAGGCTCTGAATTCTAAAAACATATTCGCAGCTGGTGGCTCCTGTATTGCTTTGTCTGAAAGGTATTATATAACAGCCTTTTTTTCTGATGGAAGCGATATTTAGCGCGTAGTGTCTTGACTCTGTAGTTGTGTATACTGTGAACATACTTTCCAGTGACCCAAATGATCACTTGTGGTTACTGACTTTGGATGCCTAACTTGAAACATACTGGGACTGATTTTTGAGACGTGTTCAGCACTTATAACTCCAACTTCCAAAACTACTGGGCCCACCAGCTCTGAAAATGAGATGTAATTTGATTCAAGCACCGTACCTAAAACTTCTGGCCATTTTTTAAATACTGCAATTGTGTGTGTATCTGTATCTAGCTATAAGCATGCAGATGTATAAATAAGTTTCATAAGTATTCAATGTACATAAAATACATGGGTTCTATGTATTATTCCAATTCATCTGGGCAGTAAAACCCAGCTGTCATTAAACAACACTTTTCCTCTTTCAAATGACAGTTATGAAATGGCAGACTAGTCATTCTTTCAAAGACCCAGACCTCGGTTATTGAGATGCTCAGAAGCATCTGTTGATTTTGCTGTGCCTCTATTATGCCAGGCTGAAGGTGCTGTTGATAAAGCCTTCTGAACAACCTTCTGTTTTAACAGGGATCAAATTCTCTTTATTAGCATGAAAAAAGAGAAATACTTATCATTTGAACTGGATAAAGCTTCTTCAATTCTTACTAAATGTTTCTGAAATCACAGTGGTCAATAAACTCTTCCTTTCTTTTCTGATATTTGGAGGTGCTATCTTGTCTGCTAACAGCAAATCTGATAAATAAAAATCTATATGTATTTCAGTGAAAATTACACTTTATTTTGCTCATATTTATGCAGGCAGGACTTTTTTTTTTCCTTTTATTTGATTTTGTCTTTAATCTAGCTTAAGAATGGAATAGTTGAGAGCTCTTTTACCATTTTTTCATAGGGATAATGCTGAGAGTTTCATTAACAGAAAAGCTTACATCTCAGCGGAATACAGACACCCAAACTATTGTTTAGCTATCTAACTCCCAATTACACAAATGGCAATTAGGCACTTGAATTTAGATATCTGAATAACTTCAGGGATTTGAGCTAATAGATCTTTATGTCTGACACATTTCTTATGTGGAAAGGAGAATTAGGGAGGGGAGTATGAAAGCAGTAGTACAATGTCTGATGAATTGATTCCTAGGTGATTTGCCTGGCTGACTCTACACAGCATTTGTAGGCATCTCAATGAAATGTTTAGGAAATTAGCCTCTATCCTACTTATCAAATTTTGAAATTTCAGACATCCACCTGACACATTTGATTTTTCCAAAAGATGAGTTAAAAGGAGAGCAAACTCTTTTGTGAAGGCCAGATTCTCATTTGGTGTGACTCAGAATACATTTTAAACATAGTTTCTTTTTGCACCTTATTTCACTGTATGGGTCAAAACAATGTGGTTTTTGTATGACATTTGTGGGCAAATCTGACCTCTGCTGAATAAACCCTATTGAAGTTTGTCTGAATAACTGTTTGAAGCAGTGACCGGGTCCAGATTTTACTTGGGTTTTTTTTCATCTGTAGATTGCACAGAAGCTAAGAAGGGACTTGGTGAGCAAGATCTCTTGGCCACTTTGGGTTAATAATAATAACAACTAAAATGAAATTCTGAGCCCTACTTGGAATAATTAATTATTACATTTTCCAGGCATGAGTATTTGGGGCAGCTCTTTTCTGTCACTGTAATCATTTAATACTCATTATGAAATTATGGTCAGGATGAGCTTAATAACTTTGCATTGTTATGTTTTCCATTCAGTTATCTCTATTACATTATGTTAGTTTTCGAGTCCATTTTTTTTAAATTGTGGTTTGCCATATTTTCCTGTTTATGAACTATTCAGAGATAATTGAAATTGCCTGTTTCTCACATGTATCCTATTCATGCCATCTGCTACCTGAAATTTAGTTTGGATACTTGCCATGCAGTTGTAAAGTGTTTTCAGTTTTATTTATTTCTTGTTGACCGTATGTTGTACTTATATTTGTGTGTATTTAGTATCATATATATATATATGTAAAAAGAGAAATCATTTATCTTGATTTACCCAGCTTACAGCAGATATTATTACCTCATGAAGTCTCAAGCCCAAAATTAATTTCATTCAAATTTAGTGAAATTTGGTCTTCATTCATGCCAAACATTAAGAGTTACTGAATATGGCGCAGTTCTGAAAAAAAGAACATTGTCAAGTAAACTTTGAAAAAACGTAAAATTAAGATAGTGTAATTGAAAAAAGATACTGTTGTGCTTAAGGCTGTTTGTATTACCATTTTGCAAAATAATTAAATTCTTCAGTAGATGTATGAGATAAAAAGATCATCTTTCTATCTGAGAAACTGAGTCACGAAAGGATTGAGGGATTGATTTTTCCCCACCGGTGTTTTGAAAACCAGCATGTTTTGCAGGAGTGTGATGATAAACTCTGATATTCCTACATTCCAGCTTCATTCTAATGGGGTGGACCAGCTAGACTAGTCTGTGTGACCGTCCAGGAGTAAGCAGAGCAGTTTCTGCAGCTTCTTCATGCTTGCATGGTAGTTTTACAGTGATCAGAGACTTTTTTTTTGAGATAGTCTGAGAATTGTTAGATTTTCCTTAAAACTGGTTTGAACAACACTGTGTGAATATAGGTGTGCACCACAGCTAAGAGTTGATTTGTTACGATATTTATCTTCCTTTGTGCAGTGAGATGGTATAATTTACTCCTGGCTGTATCACTCAGGAGTAATGCTTTCTCTATTCGCTCTTGGAAATAAATGTTGTAGCAGGTCAGCCATCATATATCTTTCAAATTGTTTCAGAAATGTATGTTTGTATATGTCTGTATATATAATATGCATTCTTCCTGTATCAAGGGCTGATAAAAATGCCCAATAGCAGTGTGGAGTGCACAAAGCCTTTAACAGCCCAATCATTATGGTTGGGCGTGCATGCTGACTGTCTGCTCCTGCTCCTATAAAATTCCTGAGAGCAAGTTATTGGAAGGGGGGTCAGAGAGGAGTCATGGCTTCACCTCTGTATCTAAGCATGTACAAAGATCTGTCTGGTTAGAGGGAAGCATTAGGCTCCATCCACAGCCTCACCTGCTGAAGCAAAGCTGCTCTGAAGGTCTTGCTGGGTTCATGTGGCTGCGTTGCTGCCTTGAAGGGCAATGGCATGTGTTTCACTCAATGTTTCTGAACATTGAACTGTCATACTCTCCCAGAGAGAGAATGCAAAAGAGTTAGTGGAAGTAGAGAGGTAAAGCTTATTACTCTACTTCATTCTCCAAAGTATTCGTGGCTCTTGTATGTATATACTCTGCAAACAAGCTTCTGAAGCCCTGTAGAAAGCAGTATTTAATTCCTTGAAAGCTGTTTAATTCTCCATGAAAGTCCTTAACATCATTTCTGAGAAGAGAATCTTACCTGCTCTGGACTCGTTGGCCCAAGCCCTCAGGCTCATTAAATCCAGGCTGGCCCCGAGGTGCTACGTGTGGAGCCTGTCTGAGCAGAATGCATCTTTCAAGAGGTACGGGAGAAAAGAGGAAAAGGAGAAAAGAGCGTGTTAACATAAAGACTAGATGATTCTAGGCAAACGAGAAAGGAAACAGAAGAAGCCAAAAAAGAGAATAGAAACATTAAGGAAGAAGGAGAAATTTTTCCTAATCGAATCTAGAGTGCAAGAAGGGAGTGTTTGCAGAAAGGGTACAACGGTTTATCCCCGCAGCTTGTTTCACCATTGGAGACCACTTTGTTGTATGCACAGAACCCAGCTTTCCTCTTTTGTGCATGAAGAACCCAGTTCCCTAAAACCTATGCGTTATGTGTGGGAATTAGAATTATTTCATATTTGCCCTCAGGCATTTAGCCTGTGGTCACCTGACAAATGTGGCATTTTTAGGGTAAGTGCTATTATTTTTCCAGGCTCAGGGTTTACAGTTGTCATTTGATTTGGAAAATGTGGACTGGATGAATGGGCTTGTTCCTTTTGTAGGGGATTACAATAATACACGGAAGCTTGTGAGTGCTTCTGACAGATGTGTTGGCGGCCTGCCACTGCATGAAGGGTGCGGCTCTGACTGACAACTTGCAATTATATGATGATGAATGGTTCTGATGTGTGTTCAAGAGAAAACCACTTTCTAGAAAGTGAAAGTTGTGCATACGGTTCCTATAAAGTAAGTCTTAAGAAAGGCCTTAACTTCTATTTTTTGTTGGGATAACCAATTTGGATCCCCTTTTCTGTCAAACTTTTTCTGGTTTTGATAAATAAGGGCCAAACCGAAGTTTGTATGGGGAAAATTAGCTTTGGCCCATTTTGGCTTAAGAAATGCTTTATCTGCATTTTCAGTCAAACTGACATCATCACTGTAGAGATATACAAATGCATACACACAGAGAAATACTTAAATATATACACATGACTGTGCAGTAGCCAACAAGTTCATCAAAGAAAATCCATCGAGCAAAAAACCACTTTTCTGTCAGGGGTATAATTCACCCATCAGTAGGCCTGCGTAGCTCATGTTAGTGTTAATGGGAGTTTCAGCCACACACCAAAGACAGAATGTACCCACAGATGACTTATAAATGATCTCTTTCTTTGCTAGATTTATTCCAGATTTTTACAATACGGTACTGTTGGAGTCACAGCCTCCGAGCAACAAGACATAGAGAAGGTCCAGTATAGGAGGGCACCTGGCACCTTGGCCCTGGCAAGTTGTTACAGAATATGGTTGATGTTGGCTGACTCAGTATTGTTTTCCAATGTATGTAATGCATCTATTAGCTGATATGAATTGTCCAATTTTAGGGAGCTGTTATGGATAACTTTGCCTGTTAGAGCTGTGATATTGTGAATTGAAACCACAACACCCGCAAAATAAGAGAAATTGGGCTTTAAGATTAGGATGTGCCATCTAAGCAAGGAACAGGAGCTTGTAAAAGCAGTGTTTAAAAAACCCCTAAATTTTTTTTATTTGAACAAAGGTAAGAACATGTGTATCTGACCATGTAGATAACATATCTTTTTGGATGAAAAATTAGTGGTTTATAAGTGGGTTTTGTCTGGTTTTCTGTTTGGCCAAACTCTACTGACCCTTTCTGTGGACTGCTGGTCCTTGTTGTCTCTGGTAAAAAGGGATGGAAGCTTCTTCAAAGGAAAAAAGTATTTTTGCTTAAAAGTGCAGTCTTGAGTATAGGTGGAACATGCTCATGGTATTCAAATTTTCAATCTAGTCTTTGCAAAATTTACCATTGTTAGACAGGAATTTTTAAGCAGCCTGATCCAATGTGGTGATTTCTGCATGACTTTGCAGTAAAAAATTATCATGGTTTTCCTATACATTTGTTGGCAATGTTTGTTCTTATTCTCTGATCAGCTATTTAATACAGTATAAGGTTCCACTTTTAGGGCCTGGATCTCTGTCATATTATCCATCTTTTGAAATTATTTCACTAGTGCAAAAAGAGCAAAAAAAATGCAATCAAAATGAATGGGCAGGTTTTATACTTATTTTGTAAATAACTGTAAAAAGTAATGGATTGTGGCGATTTAAATTCTTTAACCTGTGTTCTGGGACTAATTGCCTGTAGTCTTAGGTGCTGAGAAGGTCCAGTTAATAGTTTTCAGAAGAAGGGAGGTGTTATTGTCTTTGTATCAAAGTTCACATTTACACCACTATTTCTAAGATAATGAACTCATTAGGGAGTTACATTTTGCTGAAGAAGGAAATAATTTATCTCCTGTCAGCTAAAAAGCTTTTGGGCAATTCCTGAAAATATCTGGATGTGGGATAGTTCACTGAAAGGAACTGTTGTTCCTAAATGCAAGATCTTGTCACAATTTTTCTTACTTGCCTGAAATAGGAAACTTTCTGAAGTTGAGAAACTCGAGCAATCTCATTGTAGAATTGAAAAAATTCCATGTGCCTTGAGCGTTCATGGAGTATACCAGCAGCTCTGGGACCTGCGGTGGCTGGTTTGCTTTGGGAAAAGCTGTGCCTATGCATACTGCCTTCCTCCCTTTGTGCAGGCAAATGTACGATGTTCATTGACTACTGGCTTAGGCTGAGCACTAGCAGTTTTTCCAGTTGAGATAGTAAGTTATATGACATGTATAGCTTTGAAAGGAAAATGGAATAAAAATAAAGTAATTTATTCCATGGAGCTTAGGCCACTGAGTTCTGAAGGGTCTCTGAGTTTCATTAGAAGTCATTAAGATGATTCCTTATAATTTTTTCCAGGGGCCTCTGTCAGGAAGTACGTTAGGTGCTGTACACATAACAGTAGTAAAAGCAAACAACAGTCCTTGTCCCAGAGAGCTCTCAGTCAAATCTTATGATGAGAGAGAACAGGTGAAAATATGATTGGTGGGGAAAAGTGGGCACCACTGACAATGATGTTAGCGTATTTGATATAAGGAGCAGCAGTCACAGTGTACCACCTGCCCAGCCATACATAAGGTGGTGTAAATTATACCTTGCCCATAAATAAGTGTTTAAAAAAAGCTTAAGGAACCAGAGACGCGTAACTTGCGATGTTTTAGACTCTGCCTTCCTAGAGCTCATGATTATATTAATAGTGTGAGTGCAAATGCGGGAGTAGGGTTTAGGCAGGTTTGCAGCCTAGGGATTAGAGAAGTGATTAGTTGACAAAAAAGATTGTATGGTTGTCTAAATACGATGAGTTTTGTGGGTAACATCAAGATAAAAACCCCAGTAAGATAACTGTTATGTGGAGTAAAGACAATGAAAACACAACCAAAGGGTGAAAGATTAATCTCAACTTTAATGTATGTAAACACAAATTAGATGGACCAAACCGTGAGTACATAGAGAACCTGGCAGCAGCCCAAACTTCTGCCTTTGACTTGATAGTAACAAGCTTTTGCATTGCATGTTCAAACCATTGTGGCCACACTACTTTTTCTGTATGAAGTCCATATCTTCACTTGTTACTCAGGCACTGCATTTGGTAATATATTTAAATGAATAAGGCAATATCATAATTTTCCAATATACTATGTCATTTAGCATTCGAACAAAGATATTTCCTACCAGTCCTGTTCTCTGGAATGGGTACTTCTAAGATCAAAAATCAGAACTTATAATTGAGCAATCTTTTGTGTAGGGGTTGTTCTGATAACATGAACTTTTCTGTTGGCCCTAAATATGAGAAAAATCCTTCTAAACAACTGAGTCTTTGTTAGATTCTTTTGCATTTGTGTAAAGAGTATATCATAAAACAGCATTAATCTACAATTTCGAAGTAGCTGTGTCGAATTTCATGCATGCTTAAATTTTCTGGGGAGTTATGCAGCTAAAATTCAGCTCATTAATTTAAACTGTTATAACTATAGAGTCTGGATTAAATAAACAAAAGCAAGAAGACTAAATGTTTAAGACAGAAATCATGTAAATTATCTTTGTTACCTGCAATATAACTTTTAGTGAAGGTTGTGGCATAATTCTCTAGAGCTCCATTGCCTATTTCTTGCTTGTAGTGAGGAGGATTCTGGAAAAGAAAGGATGTTTATTAGCAGAATAGGAAATAAAGAATAACTCAAAACAGGTAGCATGAGCTTACTGTGGTTTCCCTTCTCTGTAGCTATGAAGATTTAATTGTACTGAATATGTATTTACCTCTTTGGGTAGCAGATTTTGGGACGAGAACTCCCCAAGTATTATTAAATCTCCTCTCAGATGTTTCCAAATGACCCCCATTTTTTTGGCACTGAAATTTATTGTATTACTATGCTACGTATTTTGGGAAGATGTATATGGTGATGAATTTGTGCATCAGCTTTGGGACCAAAAATTATTTTCTGCTGAGAAACACATGATGAGTTAATGGGTCAAGCAGCGCATCACACAGTGACATCACTTGCTCTAAGCAGACAGGGGAACCTATAGAGGTCTCTCAGCCTGTACATGGGGGATGTCAAGATTTGCTCTGTCAGGAGAGCAAAAGGGGGCTGTGTCTGTTTTGCTGCGCTAGGACAGGGTGCAACATACACTCTTTTATTATCATTAGTGCTTTTAATTGGTGAAGTCCAGTGTGGAGAAACCAAAGTCCTTTTCCTGTTCACCCTGTCTTTAATTCGCCATGATCAGTACCCTTTAAATCGCCATTGTTTCCAAATCTGGTTACTAAATCTAATTTATAAAAGTCTGAGCTGTATATAAGCACAGGTTTAAAACTGTTTTAATTTTACAGAATGTCCGCATAACTGGTGAAAGCTTTCTTCAGTTATCCAACAGAACTTAAAATGTTTTAAAATGAAAACAATTTTTGTTTCCATGTAGATAAGTATAATTTTTCTTACATGATTAAACAATATTTTTGCTCAAAAAGAATTCTGATTCATCCAGTTCACTAACAGGATGATCCTCCGTGAATGTGACACTATCCAGTAGCTTGTTATATCCTTACTGGTCAATCTGAAGCCTTTGTGTCTATTAATTACTTATTATTCAAGCTGTGCTCTGAAGGCATGGATATTACACAATTGGCTGGGGTTTTTCAGCATACTCTGTAAATGTGCTGCAAACAAATTATCTTCTCAAAGTCTTTGTAAAGAGGAAAAAAGGGCAGTCAGTGTTCCAGCTTCACAGGTGTGGACTAAGAGTGTGTCTTTAAAAACACCACTGATTTATTGGTTGTTCAGCTTGAGGTGTTTAGGTCCTGATTCTTTTCCAGAGGACCTAACTTTGTGCAGCAGTTTGTATACAGCTATATATATTATAGCCTCAATTTTTACATTGACTTTACATTGACACAGCTGTAGCTGTGAATGTTCAGCAATTCCTCAAATACAACCCCAAGTTTTTTAAACTGAGCTCCCAGAAAATGAAACTGCGACCCATCATTTCTCCTTTTGCAGTGCCATCCCTCATTTATTTAATCTCTTTGAACTTTTGTAATGAAAAGTGGCCCATATGATTATGGGCAACAGCCTTATTTGCTCTGCAGTCCCCAGTTTATGCTTTTGTCTGGGGTTGTCCCATGTGCTGAATGTAGCAAGAATCCTGTAAAAAAAAAAGTGTACTTTTTTTTTAATTGCATGGGGTTTTTTATTTAAAGAGTGTATCATAATGTTTATTCACACAGGGGCTGAATTAGGATTTCCTGGACAACTTTAATTCTAGCATTTCCATATCTTTCCAGTACTTGACTTTACAAAATCAATAATGTTCTTTTACAAGAGAAAAATTGATGGCTAATTTTCAGCTCTATGTATATAGGGAAATGAAAATTTTAAGATACTATTCTTGAAGATATTAGTGCATTCTTTTCTTAAATCTTTTCACAGGTTTGTAACAAATCAGCTATTATTCCTGAAATATATATCCATGGCAAATAGATTGGTGCTTGTGAGATTTGTAAACCTTTTAAAGCTCTGTTTGCTGGAATTAGCTCAGGAAAGTCTTGCTTGTTCTATATTTATATTTATACAGAATATGATAGTTTGTTTAAGTCAAGATTTTATTAGTATAAAGGAAGCTACAGATCTGATTTTGTCAGTGTATTTTAGTGTCTTGGAAAAGACTGCATCATGTGCCATAGAGACCGTCAGAAATGGTAAATAGAGAGGAGATTCTAGCTATTGTTTTCATTCCTTTGCATCCTTGTTTGAAGTCATTTCAAATCAAGAGCACATTATTTTGCTTTCTTTGTATTATACTTTTAGATACAAAAATGCTTAAGGATTTATCATGAAAAATTCTTTTTGTTACACAATTGTTTTAATTTCAGAATATTTTATGTAAGAGCTGAGTTAAGATTTTTATACACAATATTAAGAAGCCTTCAAATCATTAAACAGATGTTTATTACTGCATTATTAGGGTAATGAGTAGAACATGACTTGGGGGAACAAAATAGAGGTCTTTTGAATCATCCATGTTTTGTTCATAAATCATCTGATGTCACAAATTTTCTGAGGAACACTAATCAGTTTAATAGAAACTGATTTTTCTTGCTTTTCCGGAAGTCCCTTCACTCCCTGCCCCCCCACAAACTAACCTGGTGTGAAGGAGGTTACACACACTTGTATTTTTGTATTACCTTTTGTTTAAGATGTTTTTACTTGCCAAAACTTTTACTGATATTTTCATATCCATTTTATGGAATTTCTGCTTTGTTAGATGATACAGTACTTACTTGGCATTGCACTTGATAGGAGAAGACGCAGTGACATAAATACCTATTTGTGCTACCAAATAATTTATTGAGTTGAGATGGGATCCTCTGCTTGCTTCAGCTTGGTATGAGAATCTGGGAGAGCTGTGCAATGTTAAGAGAAAATAAAATCTGCCCCCATGTCTTTAATAAGATGAGTCCAGTGAGTGGGTTTAGTATGTAGCTGCACACAGGCTGACATGCAATCTGCAACTTCTTGAGCTACTAGGGAAATTCATTTGTAAAAGAAAGACGCTACATGTCCAGAGGCCATATGAAACATGATTTGTTCCAGAACAGTTTAACAAAGAAAGATTTAAAGATTAAATTCTCTATAGTTTGTTTGAGTAATAATGAGAAGAATGTCACTTCAACTCACAAGTGTTTGAAAAGAGTGGATACCAAAGATGAAAGTGAATTGTTTAGGGTTATAAAAGGAATATAACAAGGAATGATGGTATGAGATTAAGAGAAAGAATGATTAGGCCAAATATTGGGAGAAATTTCAAATCTATTTAAGACTAAATAGACTTTGATGGAGCTATGCTGACGAGTTCTAGCTAAGATATTGGCTCAGTCTGTTCTTCTTTTCCACTCTGAGGAAAAAAAATTGATCTTCTAGAGCTGGTCAATACAGAAAGATGTGAAGATGTGGAAGCAAAGAAAAATAACGGAGATTTTGAGATCTGCTTCCATTAACACAACTTTCTTCTTTTGCAAAATAACAAATATTGCAAATCCTATTGATTTTGTTACTTTGCTGATACATAGTAAGAGACAGGCAAATAAGTGTATCATTCTTCTTTATTATATCAGTTTATGTAATCTTTTGGCCAGGGATTGCAAGCAAAGCATGCTCCTCTTTTCCTGACTATCCCCGATTGCTGTTGTGTAAAGCCCAAGACTCTCTCTTGCCATTATTATATTTTCACTGGGGAAGTAAATAGAGGTGCACATACTTAGGGAATAGATGATTACATGTAATATACAGTATACTATCATTGTAATGCAAATAAGGCAATGATGTGTACTTCAATGAATACAGCCAATCTAACAGTAAAATATAGCTTATAATGGAAGGGAAACTTTAAGTGGAGGGATGAAATGTACATGTAATTTTGACAGCCTTAAAAGATATTTCTCTTCTACTAATATGCCAAAACACTGCATCCAAGCGATTACATTGACATTTGAGAAAGCTCCTTTTGACATACATAGTGTATTGTCTAGTGTAGTGTTCATGAAATTAACATTTTCCTGAAGTAATCATATACAATTAAGTGACCAAATAGTTCTCAGGCAATACAACTGTATTTCACAGGAACTAAATATATTTCTTCACACTGATCCTGCATGTTTTAGTTAAGCAGTCATTAGCATGTTTATAATGGTTCTAATTTAGCACAACATTTTCTGAATTTTATCTTTGAGTCATTTACAAATTGTTCATATTGAGTAAACAAAGGAAACAGATTGCATTTTATACTTAGTAATTTATCTGAAAGAAGAGGGGAGGGTTAATTGTCTGAAAGTTTTGCTCTGTTTGGGGAAGTGATTCTAGTCTTGCATTGCTTGGCACACAATGCCTTTTTCCCTCTGTTCTGGGGGGGGGGGGGGGGGGAAGAATGGAGGAGTGAGTAAAATGAAAAATTAGAAGCAGGACAAGATTTGCCACTCCCAAAGGGGAGTGTGGAGCAGAATTGGAGCTGGCACGAGATTATCTAAAACAGTTGGTGCATTCCGTAATGATCAAGTGCTTGAGAAGTCCAGCTCTCTCTCACAGAGCATCTGTGTTGATGTTTATATCAGTGCCCTGCTGTATGGGAAAAGCATGCTTTCTCTTGTTGCTTTTCTAAAAATAGTGTGGCATATAGCATTGTATGAGTTATTTTAAGAGAACACAAACATTTGCAAGGTTAAAGGTTCTGCTTTTTAATAAATAAATAAAAATAAAGGTCAGAACTGTATCTTGGGTTATTCTTTCCATGAAATTCAAACTCCTTTTTATCTACAGTTTTGCACTGAGCAGAACGCACTCTGCTCAGTGCAAATGCTCTTTGCACTAGAGAATTCCTGTTGAAACAAGCCATTTTAGGCAGAATTGGCATAAGCTTCAGACTCTCTACAGTTTTTCCCACTAGCCGCATCATAGAAAGCAGGTCTGGAAATCACCTCCAGTTAAATTCCAGTGTTTCTGTTTAGAACGTCTGTCGTTTCATGCAAGATCTAGACCATTCAAGTAGTGCAAATGAATTCAGAGGAAAACCAGAACATTTTAATGCCTAATTATTTTTAGTGAGCTTGGAGAGTTTTAATTAAAAGTTAAGAGAGCTCTCCAAGCTCTTACAGTTCTAATTTTATCATATTGTGGAAATCTTGTCACTATGAAAAAATGTACAGCAGTTGACAGATTTAGTTGGTTCCCTGTCCTAAACAAAACTGTAATGTTAGGTAGTCAGATCTCAGTCGCATTTCCATTATTGCTCTTGCAAGAAAATATCTACTGTGAGCTGACTGCCTTTTGCATCTAATTGTATTTAGGAAGGCTTCTTTGCCCTTTTTTTGTTTTTCTTTTTGCTTTTTTCCTTTTTTGGCTTTACAATACTGCCTACAGGTTGCACTGAGAATCAGAACCAAGTTCTAATTCATGATCAGAAATGTGCTAGGTGTTCAACAAAACCCTTGTGAGATATGCAGTCTGTGCCAGAAATGTCACAGCCTCAATAGCCAAGGCAGACAAAGAGGTGAATAGAAACGAGTCAATATGAGAGGAGGGAGTAAGCGACTGGCCAGGATTACTTGGCTACTTAACGGCAGGAGCAAGATATAGAATTTAGGAGTGATTTTTTTTGGTAATTTGCAGTAAAAGTAGCAAAAGGAATTAGCAGGTTTTCCTCTTCGAAATGTCATGTTGCTCATTTTTGTGTTATGATTGTATTTTTGTTTTTCAAGAACTTCGCTTTTGAAAACTTATTAAATCAAGAAAATCTTGAAAAGTTGGCCAAAGAAATCAGTTCACTGGCTAACAACGTGTCTGAAATGCCTTATATTTTAATTTTCTGTTAGACCACAACGATTAATTACTGTACAAGAACAGTATGGAAATTGAGAAGGATGAGGTGAGATTCCCCTGACCTGCCTCTCCACTGACAGCAAGATTGAAGCCAAGCTGCTCATGAGCAAGAGACAGTGGCAGTACATTGCAACTATGGATGTTAAGCCTTCAGGCTGATTTTTGATTAGTTTTGTATTGTTGCTGTCTCCTTTTATTTAAAGTTTATTGAAACAGGAAAGGATAATTTGTGTTTGAAAGAAGAAAAAAAGTAACTATGGCAACAAAGAATCTGTTTTAGTAACATTACACAAACTTTACATCCTTGGATTAAAGAAGAATAGATAGTACCATCCGGCAGTTAAGTTTCTGATAGTCATGGTTAAATTATATTTTTATTTCTCAAATCATGAATGTAAATGTAAAGTCCTTAATTTAATTTTGAATTGTTAGAAGATTATAAAATCATGTTCTTTCAAAGTGAATTAGATTAACCTTTTGCCTTTCCCTTTGATACCGAAATGGTAGAGTTTGCATATAATTTTAAAATACATAATATGAAGCATGAAAATTAGGAAATATTTTTATGATATAGATCTACGCTAGGTGGTTCTTTACCTCAAGGAAATCTGATGGGCAGCGAACTCACAAAAGGCATGTAAGCAAGTTGTTCTCATACACTCAGAGATGGATCAGTTAATCAAAGGTCCCAACACAGGTATATTAAAACTCATCACCGGATTTAAAAAAACGTACTTAATTTTCTGAATAATTCACATTTTTTATGAATGGATCTAATAATAACACCAATGAACCTTGTGTTTTAGTTTAATTTTAAGTAATAAACACTGACTAGGGTAAGTCTAAATTATGCTTGACTTTTATTCAGGAATATTTGTAGAGTACTGATTTTATTTAGATTTTTCAACTCTGAACAGGATTTAGTATTCTATGAAGAATAATGAAAAAACCCTTCCTTTTTCAGATGCATGATGGGTTGTGTTGTTATTACTAATTTTAGATGTCAGATCCTTAGCTTCACCCACTTGAAAAAAGCACATTTGCACTTGAGGCACGGAGTGAGATGTGCAAAAGTACAACAGGGAGCAGGGCAACCAAATGATAGCCACTGCAATGTTTATTTGCAGCTTTTTTGGTTTGGGGGGAAGAAAGCAGCTTTCCTCCTGTAGTATGAATCCAGTGCAGTAGGCCTCAAGCACACAAATGTCTGTCCCAAGGAGTTCATAATCTCATTTAACATTCTTTCAAAGAAAAAAACCCCACACAACACTTTTTCTCTAACAAATATTTCGTAGATGCTGACACGGTAGTTCCACTTGTGCTGTTTTTCTCATGATATAAACTTGAATGAGGTGTTTGAACTAATTTGACAAAGGCTGATCCAAAGGACACCTTTTCTCCTGTGGAGCTGAAGGCAAATAAATGTAACAAAAGTAGCTTAAAGAATATAGAACATGAGAGATGGAGGAACTTGTGTATTGTTATGTAGTCCCAAAGCTTGCAAAAATAGGGTCTTTTTATGTTTAGCAATATCTACTAAATTGTAATGGGGTATAACTATAGACTATATTCTGAAATAGACACAAAGATGCCACTAATTCTGTAGTATTGTTCTTCTAAAATGCAGAAAAGAAGTTCATCCTCCTCCTCCTGAGGTTCTGATCATGTTTTAGAACAGTTTCTCTTGTAGTATGCCTGATTTCTCTTCTAATTCCTCTACCTTGTCTTTCCCAGTGCCTCCTTCCTTGAGATGTAACAGTTCAGATGCATGTAGAAATGTCACCTATACCTTTGATTGAATTATATTTCTGTATTGTTTATGAGCTTGCTATGCATTTGCAATCATTATTAATAAATCAATGTGCTTTTGTCTTCTGTCACAAAGTAATGTATGTATTCAAAAAGAATTGTATGCAAAAAAAGTCATGTTTTAGAACTCATATCATTAATAATTATCAGTTTGCAGTATTGTTACAACATGTTTTGAGGGAAGCTTATTATAAAAGAAATAACAAGGCACCGCACAGTAGCAAGAATGAGACAGTTCAGTTGATCACTGGTGTAGGTGTTATAAATATGCCAGTCTGTACTACAGTGTTTTATTAAGTCTCAAAAAGTCAAAGCTGATTTGAAATAATAATGTCTGACAGTCAGTGCTTTGAAGTTTTGCTGCTGCACTCTCACATTTAGGCTTTCTTTTATGTATGACTTTACCATAAAAAACAAAAACACGCACACGGCATGAACACTTTCTTTTTTTGTATCTGTATTTCAAAGAAAGTAATAAGAGGCTACTTCAGTGAATTAAAAGGAAAAAAAGAAAAAGGAACAACCCCCCAAAATCAATGAGGATAGGTGCAGGCCACTGTAAGGTCATACAGTATTCATGTAAGCTATAGCTGGGGTTGGTAACCTGTTGAAGACTGTAAAAGTGAAATTAAAAAAAAAAAGAAAAAAAGGGAAGAATAAGGAAGAGACAAGAGGCAAAAGCTATCCTTGATAGGAACAAGATGACTTTCATTCAGTCGGAAGAACTTGAGAGCTTGGCTGTGATAGCTAACACACTCGTTCTTCATCACCAGTTGTGCAACAAAGAGCTGGATTCCATCCATTCCATGACTGATTGATTACCCAACGGACAAATGTTAATTCTTTTCATCGATGCTTTGTCATTGTGGAGAGATCCTTTTCATCTAACACCTAGGCTTTTTTTCCTCCACTTTTTTTTTTCCTGCTTATTTATCTTTAACATCCTCTTCTCATTCACCTTTGCAAAACTGTCATGTCTAACAAGATTCTCACAGTACTTTAAAGTCCTTTAGTCTATAATTAAAATTGCTAACAAAGTATGTAATAAACCATGATATTAAATAATACTCAATGATTTCATTTAGTCCTCTCAGTCTAATTATACTTAACCTGTTTGCTGTCCTTGAAAGAATTTTTATCCTAATTCACAAGAGAATAATATAAAGGATGAGAAGCTGTGTGTTGTTAATATAATAAATTGCTCCAGTGCAACTTCACGAGTTTGATCTTACATGTGTCAGTAGAAAATATGCTACTTTGCGGCATAAACCCAACTGTGGTTTATAAAGTCAGTGAGAAGAGCTAAAAATGTATAAATGCTAATTTCTTTCTTTGCTTCTTTTATAATTGTTTTTAACAAGAATACCCCTGAATTTTGAAAATGTTGGGATCCACAAGGTTTTAGAATGGTGCTGAAGCAGAGCCTCAGTGCAGGGAGAGTGATGCAGTGCAGATGTGAATTCGGGCTTCTTCAATGTTCAGTGCTGGATTCTGAGTCGATGTTTTGTTTCTATAATGAATCAAATCAGAAAATGAATCAATATGGATGAAGACATTTTACTGATGTCAGAAGATATCTTTGTAGATTTTATATGTATGTAAAAATTAATTTTCAGTACAGAAAGAAGAAAAAATCCCTTTCTGATTCACAAACCTTTTCAAAATGTGTGTTTGTGAACACAGAATACAGAACTTGAAGGGAGACATGCCTTTCAAGTATAAGCCTTTATATTTAGTTTCATGCCTAATGTGGAGGACCTCCAGAGAGCTTTAACACATATCATTATTTTAAATTCTAAAAATTATGCAGATTAAACCTGCTAATTGAAAATTTACAGGAATTTCAAAAGAGCTATTTCTACAATGTTATACAAATTTTATTAAAAGGGTCATTGTGTGTTTTTGTAATCTTCCCAATAACAAAATACAGTAGCTATAAATTGTGTGGTCAGATCTATAACATAGGGTTTGAATGAGATAGGGATGTTTAAAGAAATGTTTCTTAAGGAATTTTTTAGTCATTTATAGAGATAAAAATTGTAACTAGCAATGTGATTATATCAAAAAGAAGGCACACAGATAGACCTGTTTTCCATTCCAGTTCTTTCTCAGTCCGTCGTTAGAAATATTGTTTTTGCTCTTATGTAATATAAGAACACTACAGATAAACATGGGTGTTCTTAAGACCAGTAAGAGAAGAAATAAAGCAAGTGATTTTGAGGAAATTATTTTACCAACTCCTGTGATATGTTGTTTCTTTTTTTTTAAACTTTAAATGTTTTTCCTTCTTTGTATGAATTGAAAAAAAATCTTAGTTAAAAAGCAGTAGAATACATAACTTATAGCAAACTTCTATAAACTCTAAATAAAACTTTAAAGCTCTTTTTTTTTCAGGAATGAGGGGTCTGAAATTTTGGCAGGGGAGAAACAGAGAAACATCTTTTTAAACTAGTGATGATATCACAGAAAAGGACAAATTATAATGTTCTATTGATAATTGATGGTTATTTCTTGATTCTTCTATTATCAGGCCAGAACTCATAAACGTAATAAGTGCCTGTTATTATTAAAAGTAAATTGTTATTATATAACGGGTATTTTAACACTGCCTATTGCAACTTACAGCTCCTTAATTTTGTCTCTTTCATAGAAAGATATAATTAGTAAATAAATTAGCTTTTCTGCTGAAATATTACTTCAAAAACATTTACGAGCTGTGTTGTCTTTCCACAGAGGCTTGCATGGTGAAAATGTGTTGCAATTAAAACCTGATCTTTGATCTTTTGGTAGTTACAGTTTGGTTTGCTTTCAACTGGTTTTCGTTTGTTTGTTTGTTTCTTTGTTTCTTTGTTTGTTTCAAAGGAGTTATGCTAAAGTGAATTTTTAGGCTGAAACTACTTGCACCCTAAAATATCGTTGGCCATATGACCTTTTTCTTCCTTAAACTTCTCCCTAAATCTTTAACTCCTCCTTTTGTGACCTCTTTGAATGCTTCTCCTCCCTCTGAGTACTTTTAGAATCCTCTGAGGTGGAACAAACTGTTACCCATTGCATTGATGCGATCTGTGTTGCCATTCTTAATTTGGGCTTTTTGCTTTTGTTTTCACTTGTGTGAGTGCTGCTGATGGGACTGCTGACATGAGAATTTGAGCTACTATTTGGCCTTAATCCGCCAGTAATTTAGCAGAAGATATGTTAGCCTGAATTTTGCCTTCTTGTACACCCCAGTGTTAATAATTAGTAAGTGACTGGAGTGGGATCAGTGCAAATGTTGTCAAAATTTGGAACATTATTAGTTATTTAGAAAGCATTGTGTAAATTGATCTCCTCCTAACACAAACGGCAGCTTGCTATGAGAGTTTCTAACAAGGTAAGGTGTATGGCTATTCTCAGTGTATGCACTAAGAAACGACATGCTCAGCACCACCCAGAGTGATATATGGTCTTATAATGAAGGCTCTTTGCAAAGATTCATTTTAGGAATAGAGCTGCACTTAAATAATGTTTTTGATATCTGTTTTTGATTCTGATATATATTTGATAATTGTTTATAAATCTGAATTGTGGTTCTTAAAGTCATAAAACTCTGGATCAGAACATCAGCCATAAGAATTCCCATCTTAAAAATCACCTTTTGTAAGTTATCATCTGGAAGGTTATGAATAATTTAGACTTCAGAGTCAATTAGTTTAATTTAGGAACTGAAAAACCTTTAGATTTTATTGAAGTCTGTTATGCTCAATATCAAATTTTCTAGTGGAATTTGGGTCTGATCATAGGAAACTTACGAAGGCCAATCTTCTACTTTCTCCTAAGTGTAATGACTTCAGTGACAGTTTTGCCTACAGAAGACCTCCCAGACTGGGGCAAAGATTTGAAATGTATTCTGAACTTTGAATTATGAAAGCCCATCTTCTAATCATTGCATGTTGTTTATAGTGTACTGAGAAAATTTCTGATACTGTGAACATCCAATATGTAGAGTGCTTTTATGAATTCCATGGAGACATTATATGAATATCTTTTGCATTGACATGGGTATAAAAATGGGTTTCAGATGTCACTGTGTGCCAAATTTCCAAAAAAAGCTTCTAAATCTTCATGTATAATTTTGAGTGTACAATCATTCTCAAATGAAAAAGACAGAATTTGTATATACATTGGCAATCTATGCATGTAAATTGGCAGTTAGCATGCATAAATCCTGAATGAAGTTTTTCTTTCAATTAGACCCTTGTTAAATCCATAGTAACTCCATTAACCTCAGTGGAATTACTTTGGATTTAAAATGCAGTTAAATAAGAACTCTGTTTGGCTCCAAGTTCATTTCCCTTTGAAACTATGGTCCAACTAGAACAGGGAGAAAGGTTTTAAAATGAAGATGGCATCTGTTTTCCTGATGCGTGAGAATGTATTTCATAATTCTTCTTTTTTCTTTTTTTTCTTTTTTCTTTTTGTTCTTTTTTTCTTTTTTTAAAATAGATTCATCCTGCATGGAAAAGCTACTTTCTAAAGACTGGAAGGAGAAGATGGAAAAATTAAACACAAGTGATATCCTTGGAGAAATTAAAGGTATCTCACTAGATCAAATTTTAAATATTTGTATATATTTTAAAAAGGGGATTGAAGATTTTTTAAAGTTCAGAAAAAATAATAGAAATAACAATCATAACTAGAGGGTGCTTTCCTCTTTCCAGTCAACTCACCCTGTTTTTTAATGTTTATCTTTGAGATGATGGATGCATCTGCCAAATAAATAAATTAGAGTATGTCACAATCAGTTATAGGCAGTATCAAGGATGTTTTCACAAACACAAGGTTAGTTACATTATTTCATTGACACTAGCTATATATCTCTATGACCAGAAGAAGAAGCATCTTGAAAACATGGAGTTACTAGTACTTGGTGCTGTTTCTTCCCATTTGCATAAACTATATGTGGAAACTGCTTTCAGATTATAAAAGGGGGTAATTGTGTGATTACCGTTCTAAATCTTTGATGCGAAATTGGGAAAAAAAAAAAAAAGAATATTTGTTTATATTCATGCTATTCCTGCGGAGAAAGAGCAGCTCTGGATGAAATTCGGCACCTACTGAAATCAGTGCAAGTTTTATTGCGTGTATAGACAGTACTTTCCAGTATTTCCAAGATTTGTTGAACCAGCAATCTAGTAAAAGTGGAATTCTCTTGACAATTAAGTGCTATGTAGAAAACCTGAAGTGTTTTTCCCCACCCATCAATTCTTCCATAGATTTTCTTAGTGAGAAGAAATTCAGTGTTATTGATTAAGCAACAAATTAAAAAGGTTGGTTTTTGTGCTGTGAGAAGGGGTCATAAGGCATATTTGAGGAGTACACAAGGTACGTAAGATTTATTTCTCTTCATTGGTATAATTTCATTAAATTGCAACTACAAATATGTGGAAACAAAGAATCATGTGCATCATATTAATAAATCTTTACTAGTGTAAAAAAAAAAAAGATACTCTGATGAAAATTGATGCTTAGACTTTTACATTTCCACCAGGGAAACTTAAGATAATTCGATTTTTTTATTATAAAAACAGATGAAAGATTGGCCCTTTTTAATAAGTAGGTTATAATTGGTTCCTTCAGCTGATTCAGGACCAAAATCTGTTGGATGCTTCTGTTGGATTTTTTTGGTGGAATTATGACAATGTGTATCTATTAGGCAGGTAAGAAATCCTATAGTAATGTCAGTGGCAGAAATATAGTATGCAGTTTTACAGGAACATGTTAAAATTGACGGTAATAAAATCCAACAAAATTATGTCCTGAAATCACATTCTATTTAAAGCTGTATTGTCTCTTAATAGTGTGGAAAACATTGAATGCTAGTTTGTCCATTAATTGCACAATATAGCTGTTTAGTCTTGAAATAGAAACTACTTGAATGCTATTAGTGAATGAAAATTAAAAGAGGTGGGATCTCTAACAATGTAGAATAATGTTCTTTATTCTTTTATATGGCACACAAAGCTTTTTCATGAGCTTTCATTTATGAAAAAAAAAAAGTTTTTCTGGATTTATGTTATTCCTCCTGTTTTCTTAGTATATATATTCACTGCAGAGTGAATGAGTAGAGTTCTTGCTCCTGACCCTTTTCTCATCTACCTACAAAGCGTTCTCACTCAGATTTGGAAGAATTTTCCACTCATTCAACTACCTTTTCTGAGGGTATAGCCTATTAGCTGTATAAAAAGGATCACCTGATTAGGCTCACCAGATTTATGTGTTGACAGACATTCAGTTAGTTTCCACAACTTACTTCCTGTGTCTCATCCCTAGAAACCTATCCTTAAGTGGTCTTAATGTCTGTAGTATTCCTCTCTGCTACTAGTTGACTTTCAGCAAGACGCACTACTGAATCTTTCCTACTGCAACTGCATTTAACATTTTTCATGAACAGGCAAAAATACAAAAAAGCATACACAAACATGGAAGATAAATGATGGTTGCTGTTATGTTGCGCTTTACACTTACAGTATTCAAACCTCTTGACAAAGACATTAGTGTTATTTTATAGAAGAAGAAAACAAGGTGCAGAGTTACATAGCAGGAGTAGTGGCAGGTCTGAAGTAGGACTCCTTTCCTTTGGGCTCCCAAGCCAGTGGCCTAGCCACTGTCTCCAGGCTGGTTAGCTCCTAGCTGATAAAATCGCTGTCAACCTAATAGCCTGGTATTAAGTCATATTAGCATTTGTGTGCCTTAAATCATCTCAGAAAGAAAAAAAAAACCCAACAATCTAGCCCATGGCAGCATGAAAACCAGTTTACAAGAAGGAAAGTAGGGGAACCAGAGAGAATTTTTAATCTGCCAGAGAAGCATACATTAAAAAAAAATCTTTTCAGTGTTCAAGGTGATAGTTTCCAAATCATGAAGTTCATTATCATAGTGCTGAATGAATTTCCAGTTAGGTAACTGGCAGGGCATGCTGAAGTCTGAAAGAACTACTTTTGAAAATGTGTCATCTTTGGGAGGTCAAATATCTTTTTCCTTCATTTCCATTAGATTCTAAATCAATTTATTTAACTGGCTGATATTTTTGGCTTTTGTGCAGACTTTCTGCTCATACTACTGAGAGCCTAACTTAAAGACATGAAGCGAAGCAGCAAAAATAAATAAATGAGGTCATTAGGGAAAAAAATCTTGATTGTTAGAAAGTGAGGTGTGGTCCTGTGAGGAACTGCTCTTTGCACTGACTGTTACTGGGAGTTGTTTATTTTAGAGAGAAGGCGTTGTTCTTGCTAAGGATAATCTGAGCACATACTCTTCCTCTGTGTCTGCACAACTACAACCCTCCCCCCGTCAGTGAAAGACTAGCATCTTGGTTGTGGGAAGGCAGTTCACTAAGAATCAGTGCCAGAAAAAAGGATGAAAGCAGAAAAAAAATGTACCACTGACACAAACTGTTTCTATTCATGTTTGGAAAGCACATAGACAAGAAGAAAAGATAATTGGCTGAGAGAAACAAATAAAAATGGTATTTTCTTGCTTTACCTTCTATATTTAGAACACAATGGTGTTAATCAAGATGTAATTATAAACTATATCTATTAATTCAAATAATAGAAGCCAATACAAAAGTAACAAACAATGAATCATTTATTTTTTCTCTAAGTGGGATTGTTCCTGCTCACAGTTACTCTTGCATAGTGTGCTTCATTTGTAAAACTGCTTTTTCTGAGTTTTTTAGGATTTCAGTTATTGATGATGGTCCCGATTCTTCCTTGAATTCCAGCCAAACAAGCCATTGACTTCAGGGAGGTTGCATGAAACTCAGACGAGCATTTGGCAGAATGCTTTGTAGCCAAATTCCAGTGGTTAAATAAGTCTGCTTGTTCATTTGATATGTTATAAATGAAACACATAGGTCAAATTTTCAAAGGTCTATGAAGCAGTTGAGCTGAGTTAAATGACCTGCTCACCTGGAAAAAAACCCCACAGCTGCCTATGCAAATCATTTGATTGTATGCTATTTGCCAGTGTGTGCATGCAAATACATTTATTTAAGGTATACAAGCAATTTGTTAGGCTTATGCCTGGCTTTTACAGTGTGGGTTTTTTGTATAAAAATTAGGATCAGAAAATACTTTTCATTCTAATTTTTGTTATCATGTACTTGAATAAACAAAGTGATGCAGGACTCTGCTAAATTTCCCGATATTTGGGTGCAGAGTTCTGTCCTCACCCTCCCTCGCTGCATGTATTTCTGTTGCTTAGTTATCTAGTTTTTCTTCAGCAGCCACAGCTAGGCAGAGTAGCATCATTTATCACTGTACTGAGTCTGTTTTAAGTTTTCTGTTTCTGTTCCAAATATAAATCTCTGGAATAGCATAGTCTTGCATGCATCAGGCAGTTGTCCTACTGAAATAGCCCGCAATGGTCTTTCTCAGCATGCAAGGTCTTTGAAGATCAAATAAGAAAGGTCAGCCTTTAAGTAACTTAAGCAATGATGTTATCGTGAAAGGGTCAGAATTGGTCTAGCAGTCTTATAGAAGAGTGACTCCTGGGTCACTGGCTACTGTGTTGCAGGTTAGTTCTCTGGCTTCCATTGGTGGTGTTTACAACTGGAACTATCTGTATTTATAGGCATTGTGACTTGAATGTCACATGCTGTCTTTGTACAGTGTACTCTATTTTAGGAAGGATAGTGATTGATGTCCATAGCTTTATCCAGTACAGAAGGCTGTTTGCATTATGTTTCCCATGCTTATTCCTTCCCCTTTTATATTTGCTACTTTATTAAAAAGAGCCTAAACCTCCTATTTCATGTGACATGTATACATTTAATGGCCTCAAAATATTTGGATAGGTGGGAGGCAGCATTCCTGTTTTCTAGGAAATGTTGAATTTAGTAAAACGAAGCAACTTCACCCACTTGATAGTCTCCTTGTAAGATACACTATAAACAATATTGAAAATGATATTTGTCCCTGGTATTAGAACACAGGAGAGATGGAAAGAGGTGTTTCTAGGAGCACTTTTTTGTGTGTGCATTAATGGCTGGAAGAGAACAGTGAGGCACAACTGTTTGAATCTAGTAATTTAACACTATCCATTTCTGGAAGAGTCTTGGAGAGAGTTCTGCATGAATGAATCCTCGAGAAAGTTATGGTTTCTGTGTTTTTACAGTGAATTAATTTTTTTCTTAAAATATGCATGATTTACAAAACATTTTAAAATGCTATTTTTGCTTCTATTATATAAAATTTGTCTTCACAGATAGGCTTTTGGATGTTTCTTGGTGCACTATATCAAATGTGAAGACCGTTTTGAGGAAAATAAATCTGATGTTTTCCTGTAGCCCTGACCAACACTGTAGTCTGGATTTGCAGTAATTATTTCTCAGTATAATTGCTGAAATTTCTTTCTCATGAATTCTAAGGGTATATAACAGTCTGCCTTATAAATATGTATAAATAAATATATATAAGTCTTATATCACAGAAGCACTCAGAGGTTTTTAATTATGTCACTTTGTATGGCTATAGACATTTCAAAGCTCTCCTTTGTGCTCTCTGCTATAAACATATTTTATTTCTTTTGAAGTCTGTGTGATATACATACTAGCAATTAAAAAACCAGCTCAGGCTTTGAGACACAAGGTCGTCTTAATTAAAACTCAAACAAAAGCTACAAGCAAAAGCCCCACTATATGATTAAGGTCTAAAGTGTTATGATACATTAGAATCATTGTTAACTGCTAGGATTTAAAAAATCAATACACAGGAAAGAGGATCAACTGGTTCCAATTAGTGAAACCAATGAAAGTATCCAACAAAACATAACAAAACAATGCAACCCAGAACCCCTACACCCAAATCCTTAAGAAATTGGTCCTGATTAGAAATATACCACAGGCTATAAAGGTTTCTCATAATGTATTTATTACGATGATCCGATGAAGTGATATGTTTAGCTTTATGTTGTAGCTCTCCAAATCAGAGAGATATTATTGTTTTACTGTTTCTCAAGTCATTAGCATTTTGTGCAATGTGTTACAAAAGCTACATTTCCAGGTCTAACCTGACCTTCTAAATTATGTGGTACCTTTTTGAATGACTGAATATTTCATAAGCACTTTCAACAGTTAATGTTTGCATACTCTTTAGTCTTATTTGCCTGAAGAAGGTAATGGATTCCAAAATAAAAAATATTTTGCTTAAACTTACCGTGCCCCATTGTATCTATTTGTTATGATTAAGATACCGATACAATTAGTTAGACTAATCAGTAGTGTGAACTAGATTAAACTATATGATCTTATGTCATCTTGACTTCTTTTGATATGAAATACTTTTCTCCAGATTCTGGATTTAAATAGACATACCTCCAACTGTACAGACAGAGGGTAGTTCTGTGGAAATGAATGGGACTGCTCACTGTACATAGTGCTATTATTTAAATTATGTACACGTAAACCTTGGCAGGATTGAAGCTGTACTTAGCGCAAAAAAAAAAAGGCAGTAAGCATTTTTGTTGCTCTGGTCTTTTGGTCAGAGGGTCATATTTCAGTAGCACCTATCACAATCGTGCCTGCTTCTCATGTTAAAAGTTAATGACTATTACTGTTTCTAGTTCTTAAAACTCCACAACTATAAATTACATTATAATCAACCTTTCACATAAATCAAGTTCTCCATATTGTTGAATACATTTTATAAATAATATCAGGATGCATGCAGTATATTTCCGGGCACACAATGAATTTGTTACTTACTGCAATCACATATATCTATATATTTTTTACCTTACCAGTGTATGTTTCTAAGCTTAACAATTCAGGGCTAAATTTATGAACTCTGTACTACACTGAAATCAATGGGACAGCTCACTTCTATGCTGTGTTCTGTGGAACTGTGTCCCAAATAGTGTACTAAGAAATAGTATCAACTGTTCATGAGAAAAAGGAATAAGAAGGATAATGATGATAATGGTGAGGGTGGTGAGGCACTGGAACAGGTTGCCCAGAGAAGTTGTGGATGCCTCATCCCTGGAAGTGTTCAAGGCCAGGTTGGATGGGGCTTTGAGCAAGCTGCTCTAGTGGAAGGTGTCCCTGCCCATGGCAGGGGGGTTGGAACTAGATGATCTTTAAGGTCCCTTCCAACCCAAACCATTCTATGATTCATTCTATGATTCTAATAATAAGGAACTTGAAACAGCAATACATTTATTGGGCACATTAGAAAAGACTGCCTTCTGGAATTTGATCTATTCTTCATTTGCAAGGATAGTGACAAGAAAATGTATGGTATTAAAATGTGTTTATTTTCAAATGCCATTTAATTTTTTAGCAGAAAAAGGGTTGAATATAAACTAAAAATTACAAGTAGGTTTTCTTCACTTTTTCTTTGAAAATTTGCCATTTTCTTCTGTTGGTGGGTTGTTTTGGTATTGTATATATGTAGTTTTAATTTTCATTATATTAGTAATTGTTTTCTTTAATAAATACAGAGTCTTTAACTATAGTCAAAAGGCTTCTATGTTGAAGAAGCCTATCACTACTTGGAACTTAAGGCCTTCTCTTCTGACACTGGATGTCAGTGGCAAATTTCCTTTTGACTCAGGTCCCAGCTTAGTTGCAAGTGAAGTTGCTTACCTTTAGCAAAATAAAACTCCTACTGAAGACAAATATACAATTTCATATGAAAAAGCAAGTGCATAGGTAGGAGTTTGCACTGCTAAAACTAGAGAGGAAGCTCCATTTCTTGTATTTCATCATGCTTCAGTGCTTTTGGTTTTTTGTTGCTGTAGACATACAAAGTAAAATTCTAACAAATTAATGAATGTAAGCATTTATCTAGAAAGGTGCATATAGGCACAGTACTGAAAGGACTAAAATTTTCTGATTCATTTGGATTCTGTGGAAACCTGTAGAGGAGTTTCATATTAAGGAAATCTTTGGTTTAAGTGTCAGATATAAAGAACATACTATCCTGTAGTGTTATGCCTCTATGGATACTGAGCAACCTGGGGAAGAGTGTAAGGAAAGGGCAAACATACAGTAATATTTCCTCAATATACTCTTCCAATTTCCCACGAAGTATGATTAATGGGCTTCTTGATTCAGAGGTGGTACATTCGGGTTTAATGGCCCTTGATAGAATTATCATCTATGAACATGTCCAATTGCTTTTGAACCCTTTAATAGACAGCTGGAAAGCCTGTGGGGATAAGCTCAGCAGTTAACAATATGCTGTATATTTGAACCTAGTACCTTGTAGGTGTCCCCTAGATCTTGTATCATAATGGACGGGGAATGGTTGTTGCCTGTTCATGTTGCCTGTTACACTACATTCAGTTGTCTCTCCTCCAGGTTGAAAAGTAAAAATATATTTATTTGTTCCTTATATGAAAGCTGTTCTGCACTTTAGTCACTCTCATCACCCTTCTCTGCAGTTAATTTGGAAAGAATCCTTTTGCACAAAATACGCCTATTCTGAGCAACTTCAAACTTTTGCATTGATTAATGAGAACCTTTGTGGCAATCCTTTTCACCTCAGTTGGTTTTAAACTCCCTTTCTGAATAGGGAGTCTGTCTTGTAGTGGGGTCTTGACGTGTGGATGTTGTGTGGTAATGAGAGCATCCTGATGACATCAAAGATACCAGATTTTTTTTCTTAAGAGATATGTAAAAATACATTACTGGGAACTTTACAAACTGTGGACCCAGAGGTGGCTCAGAAATGTCATCTGTAAAACTTAAGGGACATAGCATTAGTACTCAGAAAAAATGAAGTATGAGCACATTTGGGAAACTTGCATGCAACTGACAATAGCAAGAACCTGTGCAACCTGACACAGCCACTGCCTCAAAAGCCTAAGCTCAATGAGGAATAGAAGAAGAAATACAAGAAGGGTTGTCCTTGTCCTCTCTAAACCAGCTGACCCTTTGGAAGAGGTAAACTATCAGTATTTTTTTTGAGAGATCTTGGTTTGTCTAACTGTCACCTCACTTCAGACCTGACCAATGACATCTGCCAGTTTTCTGCCAAAGGGCAGATCTAGCCAAACTGGGGTCATTTTCCTTCTTTTCACCTCCTTCTGCCAACATTAAAGTGATTTCAGGCTAATCAGGATCCCCTTGCTCCAATCAGGTCATTCATGATACCGCCCCCTTATTTGGTGAGTGAATTGGTCTCAATTCACTGTCTCCCTTCTGTCTCTCCCCCAAATATTTATTTTGGATTAAAGGAAATAATTTCTCTCTTTTCCACTCCCTCCAATTTTTTTTTGGTTCTGGCATGATTTGCCAATAGAGAAAATTTTCAAAAACACTAAAAAGACGAAGTCTCATCAATTAATATGAATATATGAATTGTAAAGGAAATTGAGAGTGCTATATTGAAACAGTTTCCATAGGAAATTTGTCTGAACAGAGGAAACAGAAATAGAAATCTATTAAGGACATAGCCTGCCCTGATTCCATGAGTTCATCGTAGGTGTTACTCTCTGTGTTAATAAAATTAATAGATT
Source organism: Gymnogyps californianus (assembly GCF_018139145.2). Taxonomy (NCBI): domain Eukaryota; kingdom Metazoa; phylum Chordata; class Aves; order Accipitriformes; family Cathartidae; genus Gymnogyps; species Gymnogyps californianus. Next base: position 15,172,153 of record NC_059475.1, on the reverse strand, counting down.
TATACCCAGGCAGCTTGATCAGAAATGGTTCTTTGTCGTTAGCTCTCACACTGAAATCCTGTTATTGTATACGTATTTTTTCTTACCCTTTTTTCTTTAAATTACTGTTAGTGTGACCCACATATCCTAATATTTACCTTGGTCTGTATCAATATGAATTAACAAAGTTTAATATTAGTCATGTTGTCATAAATGTTCTTTAAGAGTTATACAAGATTAAGCTGAGACCTGCTCAGTAGCTGTTTAAAATTTGTTGCCCCGTAGATAGCAGTAATGAGAGGCTAACACACTAATGTTGGGAATGAATCCTCATGTCTATTAAGATTTGTTTGAATAGGTTTCCATCACAACAGGTGCACAATTATTTTATGAGTAAAATATTATCAGCCTTCCAAATTAGCCAGGGCAAAATGCAAGTTGTCTGATTAAATAATCAAACTCAATACTTAAAATGCACTTGATTTCCACAGGAATTTTAAGATGTTAAGTCCCAGTCTATCAGTGAAACTGTGATTGTTTGCAGCATGCAAGTAGCAGCTTGTAGAGTATCCTGTTTGGTATGTTTTACATAATTCATCTTACATTATACAAGATAAAACCGCTAAAAAAGCATATAATAGTAGGTTTTACTTCTAGTCAAACAATTTTAATCTACCAATGAAGGTATTATACTGTGCATTAAAATCAGAAAAAAGTGGGCCTCTAATGGAAAATAGTTTGAAAGTGTTCTGCATTCAATTAGGAGGCACATCAGTTTAGAAATACAAAACCCTATGTTGTTTTTTAAATAATTTAGTTTACGAAGGGGGAGGGAAAAAAGGAAAATCCTCTGAATCTAAACTGCAGCTTGCAGTGTGGAGATCACACATGTCACTAGTTACTGAATAGCTCAGCAAACACAGTGACTCAGAGACCCAAGAAATGGATAAAATCTGAAACAGTAGGTTCACCACAAATGGAAAACTTAGTGGTGCAGCTGTCAGATGCAGATTATATACAGGTAACTGTTTGTTTTCATATCTGAATCTGTTTGTCAATCAAGGAATGCTATGAATCAGGAGATGGGATCTCAAATACAAAACCACAAAGTCAGAGACAGCATCTGGAGGAGCTCCAAGCCACAAAAATTAGGGAAGAAACACAGAGGGCAGAAAAACTGTAAATGCTTGCATGGATTCTGCCTCTATATACATTGAATTTAAATAATTGTGTTGATACATCAGTAATAATAATTGCTGATAAAAATTATAGTCCTTATTTTGGGCAGCAATGTGTTTTACTAAATGTGAAATTAAATGCAATTTGTATTAATTAGGGATAATATGAAAGTATGTATGTGGTTGACATTTCTGACATTTTAAAACATACTACTATATGTGAAGATACATCTTTTGCATTTGTTTTGACTTGGAAATACTGTAGATTGATATATGCCCCTAATGTGTTCTGTTGAAATAAGACCACAGTTCTAACCTCTAAGATCAGAAAATTATTTATAGACAAGGTTCACCATACTTTGAAATATAGTCATGGGATTTGATCATTGATGTAACTGTTTACTAGACAATTGTAGTTCTCTCTGGAAGCTGGAATACAGTCTTATTACAGATACTGAAACAAAATCTACTGTTAAAATGCAGGTGGTGTACCCAAGTTGCAGGATTTCAAAAGTCAGTAGTGTATACAGACATTTTATGTAGGTTTGTACAACTTAAGTTTTTCTAAATGTGGGAAAGCTTACGGAGACTTCAAGTTTTGATTGGTAACATCAAAGGAACACAAACAGAGGTTTACTAAGGAAGGTAAAGAAGATAAAATGGGCATAACTGTTCTGTGGCTTGTTTTTTCAGATTCATTAAGAATCATAGAGTTCCTTTTAACTTGTAACTGAAAGAACTTCTTTTTACCTTTGCCGCTTTACTCTGGTGCCAGGATCCATTTGCCTATGTATTGTTGAGATTCTGCAGCAGTCACAGGATGATCGTGGATTTTCTTTTAGGGGCTGTAGTAAATAGAGGGTTCCTACTTCAGGATGTGTTCATAAATTAATTAACCCTCTTCTCTATTTTGTTGTTGTTTTCTTCACTTCCCAAGGGTTCTATAGTGTAATTTTGGGTCTCTCAGACTTTAGTCAGAGGTGGAGTGCCCACTTCTGAAATGTACGGATTTTTTCTAAAAAGAAATACTTTAGCCCATCAGGTTATGGTCTGCCACTTTTCAAGATAACAGTGATTGACAAAGGCACTTTGGGTCTCTCTGAATACTCTCAGATAACATATCCCACCATCAGACAAAATATGAACACTTAGTGCGAAGTACTGGCTGTGAGCGGGCCATAGTGAGAATTCTCCCTCTGCTGACGTGGAAAAACCATAGTCAGTCTTCACACATAGCTAAAGTTTAGTTAACTTCATAGATAGGTAAGTCTCTTCTCTCACTTTGCCTCTTCCTGTTCCCTTCCATGTGTATTGTGCTAACAAACACTGAGAAAAACCCTTTTCTGAATTATAGTTACAACTACTGAAAGGGGCTATGGTGATAAGCAGCAAATCACCTGCGACAAAATATGGGTGTTAATTGCATGTCAGCTGAATCTGCTATAACATTTACATTATGACAGCTATACCTGTGTAAAATGTTTGAATGCATTAAACACATAGAAATTAATATAAAGTTCAAGTTTGGAAGTGAGGGAAAACTGAAGATTTATGTAATGCTTGCAGCATGATCCGTAAAAGGAGAACACTGCTCTTCACTGATCAAAGTCAGAGCGTATAGACCAGCTGGCATCACCAATGCCAGGGCTGAGACTGCAGCTACTACCTGAAATGGTAACATTTATAGACTCAGTTTCTGTGATGGTCCTTAACAACCTCTGAGAGGTGTGTATTTTTTTTTAAAACAAAGCTAACATGCCATTTTTCATTTTCTGAAACAGTTCATTTTCTGTGGTTCAACTCAAGATATATGACATTTAATGTTCTTGACTGACAGCTAGAAGATAGGAAATGGTTAAATGATACTGTGAGAATTAGAAGGTTAGTTGGTAAACTAGGTAATGCTTTTGCCATGCATACCTATTCAGGCTTTTACAGTAGCGCTCTTTTTTGTCAGTGTTAGCTATGTCATAGCAGGCGTACAGTTGTGCAGTTGGTTAAGCAACTGAGAAAGTCACTCCTCTTAAAGTATATACACTGAATTAATATCTAAAGCAATACTGAGTACTTGAGTTAGTAAAAAATCTTTATTTTTTTGCATAGGGAAATAAATGTGAATGAGTGTGTGTGAGTGTTGCCTTATAAATGCATTTTCTGTATTGTCCTTACATGTCAGATTAGTATTTGTTCATCCTCTTATGCAAGCTGGTCATCTTATATGGACTTTTGTCTGTATATGTTGAGTCCATGATATAACTGAAAGCTTACTGCAAGCTTAGCTTTACTGCAAGCTGCTGAGGTCGCCTAAATGCAGAACATTTAATGTACACAAGAGCAGAAAAATCTCATCTTTGCTATTACATATCAAGCCAATAAAGGACGAGCTCCAAGGAGGAATTTGAAAATTTGTAAGTGAATGCAGTCCTTGCTACTTTGAAGTTACCGAAGTGCTACTGAGTTCTAGAAAGTGATATCTAAATACCTCATATCCTTCAGCAGTTCTTCAACAATATTTCCATTTATGACTGTGTTTATTTTGATACCCTGAAATTATGATGTATTGATGGTTATATGTTAGAAGTTAGCTGTAAGGGTACAGTTGAAAACTTTTTTTGTGCTAAGGTTATTACCTATGTGAAATTCAAAGAAGTGAACCGCTTAAGGTTTTGACTGAAACATGTCAGCCCTAAGCCTGTGTATATACACCTTCACACAGATCCATGTTCTCATGTCCACTAGCGGGTGTTGCACATCAGAAAAGTAAATGAAACTACTTTTACGTTAAGGAAAGAAAGTTGGTTGACCCATAGGTATGAATTCCCATACAGGGAAAACAAATCTTAATAAAAAATCATCAAATACTGTATCTGAAGGGCTAAAGTTGCTACACAAGAACTCGGAGAAAAAACGGAAAGGAAATCTTTGGTGTAAAGAGGAAAAAACAGCCAACTATCCATGTGACTCCAGCAGTAATCATAAATAAACACGCAGGAACAAGGAAAAACAGCGAAAGCATATACTTTCACACTAATATTATCCCAGCCTCTGACTATTTTCAGTTCCAGGGATTTCCTGACCCTGATGTGGTTTGTTTATTTTGTATCAGTCAACTAGATCTCTCTTCCCCCTTCCAAATACTTGTCCAGTCTCCCCTTGAGTCTATATAAAACTTGAGCCCACGGCATCTTTTAGGAAGATATTCCATGGCTCTCGTGTCCACTGTGCGAAGAACCACCTCAGATGAAAATTAATTGAACACTTTTAAGGTGATGTTATGTGATTCAGACACATTTATCTCATTTTTTAAAAGTCTAAGATGTCATCTGAGTCAATGGGTGTTAGATGCTTAACGTATTTTTTAAAACATGGCCATAGATCTATCTGCAATAGTAAGAGTCGTAAATCCCTTTAAAAAATCTGGCCCAGAGACACCTAAATCTAAGAAATCCCTTGGAAAAATAGCCAAGAACTTTACAGATGCAGACAGATTGAAATTTTGATGTATATTTAAAATTCATAGAGAGGAAATAACCATAAAATACATTGCTTAAGTGCAAAATTATTTTGCAGTCACAATTAGCCTTCATCTTAGTTGGCAGTATCTCAGCATCACAGTTACACTGATGTAACTTCTGAGAAACATGTCAGAAACATTGCATTGAGTTGCAATAGGTATGTTGTTCCAGACATAACTTATTTTTTTAATAGGACACTTAAAAGGAAGGTGATTAACTTTCAAAACTAATTGAGAGAAGTCTCAGTAGAAATCTGTTTTCCCGGCTCCTGCTTCTTCTTCATTTGTGTTTTTAGTTTTAGTGTCTTGTTATGAAGGAAAAATAATGATGAAATTGCAGTCGCTGTAGAAATAAAGTAATGAAAATGCAACTTGGACAGTGTCCTTATTGTCTTAAGGAGAAAGGAACAATTAAGGGGATCCTGATTTCTTAAATATATTGCAGGTCTATTTATAATATATTGAATTAGAATTCTGTTATAATGGAATTCAAAACCTCTTAGTGTGTTTCCTACATGCTCGCAGTGCTCCAAGATTTATTCTGAATCATCTTTAGACTGTGCTTAAAGTTGTGCCTAAGTTCAGGCCTTTGAATATTAAATTATATTAAGTCTTTTGAATAGGCAGCGTTTATGTTTTCATTCTGTGTGATCCTGTTTGAGTGGTAGAATACCTATATAAGCACGACAAAATAACATGATACCACTCTCTGGTTTGGGACTGTGAAGAATTTCATTACCAAAGATTCTGTAGCAAAGGGCTGTGTTAAATGTTTTGGTTTGTGATCAACTAGGTATACAAATAAATTGAATTAAGAAAATTTCTAACTGTACTTTTAGTCGCTTCTAAGAAACGTCTGGCTAAACATACTCATGCTTGTGGTTAGAGTATAATTATACCAGAACAGTCTTAGAATACATATGGAACTTCAGTCTGCAAATGTAGGCCACCTCCTTTGTGCTCTGGTTAATGTGATTTAGGAGGTTTTTCTGCAGTTAGAAAACTTGACTGATCATTTTGTAGCATATTTCATAGGAGCACAACAAGCTGGTCATAGAATTCTAATTTGTTCTGGAATGTGTTCTTTTTAATTATTTATTCATTTATTTATAAAATAAACCTTGAGGGAACAACAAGCATAGTTTACTTGTTTGGTTTTTGTTTCTCATACTCATACAGTGAGGTTGTGGTTATTTCAAAAGACATAAGATAATTCATATTTGTAGCATTAATATGCTCTGAAGAATTGGTTTTACAGATTACTAGGTTGTGTGTAGCAGATAAGTAGCACTTTCAGTTTATAACTGTTTGATTATGAAAGAAATTTAAAATAATCATCAGATTTACCATCCTGAAGCCGCCAATTTTGACCACCTAATGCGATTATTAATGAACATGTCAATGGACCTGTTTCAAAGCCCACTGAAATAAGTGTAAATCCTTCAACTGATTTCTGTGGGCACATTCTAAATGTATAAAATGTTGTTGCTTTTCCATACATATCAAAGGCTTTTGACTAAATTGTCTCTTCTCAGATGAAGTAGGAAGTTTCCTCTTTACAGCTTCCATGATAGACAGGCTATGCTAATGTCCTTGTTTTGCAATAAAATTTGCTTCTTCATTACTTATCACCAGAGGCAATAAAAATCTTCAGAGGCAAATATAAGTTTTTCATTGATATACTTGTTTGTATTTGTAAGACATGAAAGATGAACATGTAATTAAGATAAAAATTAAAATTTATATTTAAAGTATATAAATCTTGCAGTACTAATACTCCTCATATTTATATTTAGACATTTCTGAGTGGTGTAGCTAATAACTACTAACTAAAACTCACGGAAGTAACTTATTTAACAAGATATAAAAAGTAACTGCAAGACATCATAAGTCAGAGTACATTTCACAGGGGCACATCTCCTCTCCTGTGTATACTGCGCATTCTGGATGCAGTAGAAGAAATGCATTTGGTTTACAGTTTTGAGTATAGGAAGAGAGGCAAGATTCCTAGAGTGTTTTGGAGTGGGATCCTCATCGTTATCTTTAATGCAAATGAACTCCAATAGTTGAATCCTAATATGTAAATTGATTAGCCTTCTTATAAAAAAGCTGCAGTGGCACCTATGGAAAGGATCGCTTCCGTTCTTGCACCCATAAAGAAAAGTATTCATTCCTGTCCTTGTTCCCATAGACCCTCCTAGTACACAGATGCTGAGGTTCAATATGACGTACCACATCCTCCTCCTTAAAACTAGATTAGCCCCACAGGAAGATATAGTGAAGATATGTTTTTTCACCTGATTTGCACATGTCCAACTACAGGAGTACACATAAAAGCTGTACGGACTTCAGCTGTCACCTTTTCTTACCATCACCCCATGTATGTATTTATAGACATTACAGTACAAAGTATTCCTCACTATTTAGAGAGAAGAATCACGTTATTTCTGCAAATACTGTGACAAAAAGCAGAAAAAAATTTTAAAACCCTCCTTTTTTGTAGCTTGCTGTTTAAAATGGAAAACTTAATTAAAACATATGATTCTTTTTCATCTTTCATTATTAATCCATAGTTTAGACAATGTGAGAAGACTGAACAAACAAGCAAAAGCTTTTACATCATGACCTTTTTTAATGAAAGACTAATATCAGCTAAAGAAATCACAAGTAACTATGAGTCCTGTTACATAGGGAAATTAATGTCATCTAATTCATATGAGCTATACCCATCAAATGAGATATTAAACTGCCTCTAAACTCAGCTTCCTTCCAGTCATTTTTATGCATGTACATATACAAGTCTCTTTCCAGAATAAGATTAGATAGAACAGATATTCAGTTCATCCCTATGATTGAAGATACAAGTTTTAATTGGAGAGCTCTTCCTTCCAAACAAGTGCTTTTTTGCACTTGCACCGCAACAGGAAGTAATACTAGTTTAAAAAGAATGAAAAATTGTATAGATCACTTGGAATTGTATCATGTTTACATAATAAAAATATAAGATTCATTTTGAAGAGTATCATGGTACCCAGAAATCACTTGTTAAAGTTAAAATTGAATATGGAAACAAAATGATTTTTATCCAGCTGTACGCTGTTATGAGAAAACAATCAATGAAATGGAGCAATTTCAAAATCAGTCCTGAATTCTCCATTTACATTTTTTTCTTCAGCAGACTCCTAATCTTTTCATGTTGGTTGATAAGATTGTACTTATTCCAGACTGTCATCAACTGTGACTCTCAACATTGTAATTCCAAAGAAGACGCTACCTATGATTGTTTGTAAGCAAAACAAAATATCATTTCACATCTGAAAGAGGAAGCTACAAAAAAGTATCTTACTTACACCTTTTACTGCAATGTTTTATATGAATATTAGAGACGGCTTAGCATTCATGTCAGACCATCCATTCCTCCGCATCAAGGCATGGGTGCAAATATTCATCTAGAACTAAAATATTTTTCTTCTTTTCTGGAAATGAGGGGTAGGGGTTTTCCATTGATTTCAAACATCTAAAACATTACTTAACTAAATTAAGATATAGTAACACTACTAGTGCAGCAGAACTCCATTCAGTAAATTTTATGAATCAGAAGAGAAAAAAAAAATTGAAATAATTATCCAGAAAGCAAAATAATGTTTAGGACAAAATGCCGTTGTGTTGGAATCCCTCTGAAGCTGGTATGAAAAGTGGGGCAGTATTTCTCTGTGTAAGCACCTCATTCTCAGTTTCACGTCTATAGTTTCACATTAAGCTATATAAGCTGCTCATGGAGAGAGTTACAAATTTAATAAGAAAGTGCATTTAACATTTCTAATACTATGTACAGTTTTGTACGTCAAATGGTGCTGTCAGGACAAAGCAGTCTCAGACCTAAAACCGGGATGGTGCTATAGAATATATATATGTATAGGCTTCTTTACTAACATTTCTACATACTTAATATAGTGAGTTTTGTAGAAACTGAGAGATAGAAGGTCATTAAAAACAATGTTATTCCATAATGTTCAGTGATGAGTTTTTTTGGACTTCTATTTGACGTGTCTGCTATTGGTCCTTTGAGAATTACAAAATTCAGCCAAAGCTGATGAAAGAATCCATGTATTTTGAGTCAGGTTCAGAGATAAAATAATAGGGAAGGTGAACAACTGGCTTCACTTACTATTTATGGGAACACGGGCATCAGTTCTCATACCATTGTAAATAAAGGATATTTCTACTGAAGTTTCTGCTTCTACATGTATGTGTAAATAATGTGAAGAGAAAATTAGACCTGCTGAGTTGTTAATTCCAGTGTAATGAAGAAGCTACAAGCACTGTGAACATCATTGTTATTGAGGGACTTGATTTTTCTGATATTTAGTACTTGTGTCCTGTCTTCAGAAGGAAAAACTTTGGATGTCTCTGTTTCCCTATGAGACTTCCCCAGTTTTGCTATGTGAGAACTTAAAGCATTATAGGACTATTGGGTTGGAGTGAGTTGTACAGCCCTTGCAAATGAGAAAAGTTACAGGATTTAACTTTCAAACCCTTTTTAGGACTTTCTCATCTCCTTGAGGAAGACATAACATTGGCCTGCTATTGTTTTTTGTGCTTAATGTGTGTTCTCTGATTGGGAAAGGTGAACCAATCTTGTGCCATTTTAACTTAAGATATTAACTAACTTCCACAAAAAAACCTGGTAAACAAGATCTGTGTGGGGATGTTTGTACAGAGGAGGTTCTGATCCTGAAAGTTTATTCCTACTGTGACGTTTAAGTATTTCTGCTATCCTTATTAACACAGTTTCTGGCATCTCAGTGTGGTTTTTCTACAGAAGAGGAACAGTTATATAATTACATGTTGGTTAGATTTTCTTTTTTTTTTTCTGTTTATCAATTCTTTTCACTTCCAATACCTCCTTTATCCTTTGGATTTTTTTATTTTTTAATATACTATTTCCTTCTGTTATATGGCCCACAAATACAGTTTGGAATCTTTACTGTTCCTATCCTCAGAATAATATCCTGCTTCCCTTCTCCTTCCCTGATCTAGGGAAATACTGTCATCTGTATTTAAATGGGAAAAACTGAAACTGAAGGTCAGGATATTTTTTCAGCTCTTTTCAAGTCCTGAGTGAGTACTTTAAATGGATGAATCATCTTTCCTCCTCTCTTGTTTGTAAATTTTTTTACTTTAAAAGCATTGGAATTGAGCATTAGAGTCAATAATAATAATACAAGTTTTGCTCTTTATGTAACACCACCATGTTCATTCTATTTTGGTGTGCTATACCCTGGGCTACAGTCTTCTCAGTTAACAAAATAAAACTAGTCATTTTTCTTTTCTCTTTACATCATATTTTAGTGTTTGTATCACTGTACAGATTACTCACAGCCTGTGGCCTCTGCTCTATCATTATATTCTAATTCAGCAAGAACAGATTGGCTGTGAGTTTTTAGTTGCAATGTGTAATGTGTATTTCTCTGTTTATATCCAGTATTATCACATTTTTTCCACATAGAGTCTGAACAGCTCGTATTGAGTATATATGAAGCATTTCTAAACCCACTGAAAGCACTAAAGCATTCATAACCAAATCTCTACTTGCTGCTGAAAAACCCTACGAATAATTTATTCAAAAAATTGTCGTCTTCTTTCTTCTACATGCACATGCATGAATTAACACTTAATATGTACTTGAATTAACACTTAACATGTACTTCTAGTATTATTTAGAATGTAAGGTGACAAGTTCTTCTGGAATTTGAGAGTAATTCTAAGAAACTGGCTAAAGTATTTTTTTTCTTTCTTTTTTACATAGCAAACAATACTAAAGTAGAATTGTATATATGAGATAGTAACAAAATCTCTAAACATATTTAAAGTTCTTCAAGGCTTATGTCTGATAGAGTTCTTCTTTTCATGTGTGTGAAAGAAAGTAAGGAGTCCGAGAGATTTGTTGGAATTGCTGGGCGCCAGTTTGGAGGAGGGGGAGGTTGAAGCTCTGGCTAACATCACATTCTTTCCTACATTCCTGACGTGGATTACATTTTAGGACTCAACTGTGGATTCACCACATCCCTAAATATGGGGCAACGTATCATTGTGCTGCTCCATGAGCTGGCCAGGCACTACTCAATCCAATCCTTTGCCTAGCAGATTACTTTGATAGTTTTGGAGCTGTTTGGTAGTAACTTGTGAACAGTTTATGTCGATCCGGTCACTGTGGTATTTTTCTTTTGAATGTATTGGTTTACTTTGATTAGAACTGTTGTGAAAAACAGTCAAGGAAGAAAACCTCTGAATATATCTCTCAGGAAACAGTTGAGAATTGCTAAGAAACAACACAAGAACAAAAAATGCAGCAAACACATGAGATCAAAAAAATGTTAAAGGCCACAAAAGAAACATTGTCCCAGAAGAGGTGATTATTTGCAGGAGCAAAGCTAAGGTACAAGCGTTTGCTGGGAAATGCTAAGGCAGGTAAGCCTGCCTCAGTTCCCATCAGGTGATGGTAAGTCTTTAGGGGAAATATTCAGCTGGATTACTACATACATTCTTGTGACTTATTTGTTCTTAATGCAGAATAAACTCTTCTGTGATTTGTGAAGTCTGAAGAAGGGATAAATCCTTCAAATTCTTTTGAGAAGCGAAAAAACAACTGAATGTGACACTTTAAATGGTTAAATAGGGTACAGTTGAACCTGAACACTCAGAGGTGCAATGATAAAGTGGCGATCTGTGAGGGCACTTAGGCCCAGGGACTCCTGTCTCTGTCCCAGCTCAATGTCAGGAAGAGATTGGGATGTGCATCACTCTTCTGCACGTGTACATTCTCCGCTGGTTAGGCAAGACGTATGTGTGGAGTGGATGAAAGCCTTGGTAAGATCCAGACTAAATGGTGGTGGGTGCAGGACCCTGAAGTTTGCTGTGAGACATGCCAGCAGCTCAGTTTGCACAGAGCCAGAGAGGTGGCTGTGGTGATGGAGGTGCAGCTAGCCTTGCAGTTGTGGGTCCCTGCCCTCTCCCTCACCTGTCTGTGGGCATACTGACGTGGGAAAATGAAGGGTCATTATGACCTTGCTGAGGTAATTTCATTTTCACTCTGCTACCTGCAATTTTATGGCTAGTCTAGGAAAGACAGTCTGGCCTATCAGAAGTTTAGGATTGTATTAAAACTCTCCTGTTCTGCAAATCTTATTGGTTTCAAATCTCTCCCACCTAAGAAATTGCTTAAGCTTCTCAGGTTTAGTATACGTGAAACCAGGATGAATCCTGCAGATTCTCAATAAAACATTTGCATCCTTCTCATAAGCATAGCTAACTTATGCCATTTTTTGTTTTTCTAAATCTGACAAACAGTTTTTACTCTACAGAATGTCTTCAGTAGTTCCTAATATTAATTCCCCTTACTGTTTATGAACTTAGGGTATTAATTTTTCCTTGCTTAAAGCTTAAAACACAGAATCATTTTGAGACATAAGGGGGGGGGGGGGGGAATCTCACACCTTCACAAGAGAAGCTATCCGGTATGGTTTGCGTGCTGGACATGTTTGCTGTGCTGCCTTCTGCACTGGGATGCTACAAAGCACAATGGAAGCATTTATAAAACTTTTTATTGACTAAGGACTGGACAGTAGCATATGGGAACATCAACAATTGCTAACTGATCATAAAATAAAGAAATTCCAGTATTCTAGTGTTATAAAAAGAAGGAGAAAAAAAAAGTCATTCAGAACTTAGTCATATTGGTTCAGCTGTTGTAACCAAAGACTGATAAGATAATAGAGGTCTTTGTGGCTGTTTTCTACTGAAATGCTTTATCTTTATGATGCACTTGGGGCCCTTCAGAGTGGAAAGTTTTTTAAACTGCTGTTGGAGTTAGAACTCAAATTAGATGCTATTGCAATGGCAAGGGGGCTCCTTAGTGAGGCAGCCCTCACAAAGTGACTTTTATCTCTGAAGCCCTTCCATTAGATTGTTACTTTCTTCTGTTTTCCCTGTTTATTTTTGTTGACTTTTGCTGCCCTATTTTGTGGCATTTAAAAGGTGACTCAATCAAAAAAGGGTAAATGCTAAATGCTGGACAGAGCCTGTGAAGTAGCGACATCACAGCCTATCTGATGTGTGCTGCAGACTGCTGTGTTAGACAGAATGGTTTAACCAGGTTATCTCTGGGCACCTAAGATCAAATACACTTTCTTTTATGTCTAGCATTGTGTTTTTGCTTTCTTTTCAAACAATGTCCATAATAAAAAAAAAAAAGAACAGAGGAATTGATTCATAAAGGCTTTTTAAAAAAAAAAAAAAGCTGAAATTGCTTAACTTGATTCAAAATCATTTTTGATTGTTGGTTGAATTGCTTTGGTTGACTTTGGAACTGCAGTTATGTGATTTAAAGCCCTTCTTAGTTTCTGGCAAAGGCCACACTTCTTTCTTGCATTACTGTCTCTTGATTTCGTAGAAGTCACACTATGTGTTTATTCTAAAAACATAACAGGAGCAATCATTTGCGATTTATTAATTTGTATTTCCTGTAAGTATATGGGGCAAAAGTTAGTTTAGATGCAGTGCATAAACAAGGATGATATTTGTCATGCTTTACACTAATCACAGAATTCAAGAGAACCAATAATACTTTGCAGGTGTGTAGAGATTCCATGCAAAGATCTCAAAGCACTTCAGAAACATTAACTAACCAGGCATAAAACCCTTTGATTGGTAGTGTTTTAGTTTGTGTACATGTTGGGAAACTAAGGCAAGCACGTTCAACAACCCACAGTAATTTTGTGTCACAGCTAAGAATCCTACTTCAGCAAGCTTTGGATCACACCTATAAATTTTTGGCTTATTTATGATGCCAGTATTTTGTCTTTTATTCACTTGATAGAGTATGTGGTTTTATCTTGGTTTATTTTGCTGAGTGTCAAAGAGATTAGTTTAAATTATACTATGTAAGTCTAGAAGTCTATTTTTTGTTATTCCTGCTTATTTTTTTCCCTTACCAGCAGTTATTACTCTGCCTCTATCTCATGACAACTTGCCACAAGGACAGTTCCAAATTTAACATTGAAAAGCCTCCTATGTTTGTTGACATGCAGCTACATCTGTATATAGACTGCATATGTAGTAAGAGTTAATAGAAGTGTTGTAAGGTGGTAAACCAGAGATTGATATAGGAACTATACTTACATTATGTATCTATACTTACAGGATACTAGGTTTTTAATCTTTTTTTGCAATGCTTAAAGAAATCTAGGTAGATAAAATGCAAGATGATGTTTATGATTTTTATTAAATGCATTGTAAGATATACAATGATCTTTCTATTGCTTTGTATACCAGAAATCATGTAGTACTGTGATCAGTTTTAAAAGGTAGGTTTTTGCCACAAGCAGAATTCTTTCTAAATGTAATTTTAGACCACAAGTTGAACTCTTCTCTCTTTTTCAGCAGATTTATAGCCACTTTTTATTTTCTCACTCCTGGTTAGATTGACCTATGACCAGAATTTCTCAAAAGTTCTCTTTGATGCCTTAGTTCTGTTCAATCTGACCATTTTATCTCAATTTGTGTTCAAATCCATACAAAAATGAAGGGTAAAACAATAAGCATACAAGGAAAAATTAAAATATTGCTACAACCAAATTATTTTTTAGCTTATGATTATAATCACAAAGGCAAGAATATATAACCAAAGGACTACCAAAAATAATAACTATTTTTTCTGAACTTTTGATGAGACTAACTGTTATATTTTCATTTTAAAAAGAAGTCCTTAAACACTATCGACTTCCCACCAACACTCAAAATTTTAAATACTGCTGGTAAAGGGAGTCAATGGATCAAATTCAGTATATCTGAAGTCACTGAAATAAAGGCCCCTAAGAAAAATGTGTCAATTTTAAAGGTCTTTCCTAACTGAAGACCATTTTGTGATAGAGCCAAAGGTTAATAAAATCAGTAGTGAATGTAGCAATTTTACAGATAAGCTATTCACAACAAGTGTAGTTACTTGAATAAAAAGCTAATTCAGTTCTAAAATGCCACATGCAGTAGCAGTGAATAGCTGCTTTTAGGTGCTTTCTGGAGGAGGATAAAATACAGAATCACAGCACTCTTCTTTTCCAGCATCCCTGGCTGCCTGTAAATTGCTGTGAATGGGACTGTAGGCTGACAGGCTCTATTAAGACAAACTGCCTTTCTCATCGGAGAGATAAAATAAATCAGGTGTTTAGTCAAATTAAAATACTTCAGATGGAGCAGGCCCTGGGGAGCACTGATCCACCTGACAAATCTGAGAGAAACTCAAGACAGATGTGTTTTGGGGATAAGGAAGACCCCATGGAAAAAAAAAAAAAATACACTGCTGTCTTTGGAGTAAGAGAATAGGATTAGAACAGAGAGAGCGAGCTGTGATATAAATATTTTATGGAAGCTGGCATATTTACTGTATATTTTTTACTAAGCTTTTTGTTTTATCTATTTTTATGGCAAATACATTTTACAGATAGCTATATTTTTATTTTATTTATAGATATTTTTAGTCAGCAGCAGAAGTTTATTTACTGGTAATGAGTTTAGGAATCTCATTGCTTGCTGCAGTGAGTGGATGCAAAACAGATGATGATGGCACACAGCTACTGATGACCTCTCTTGGCCCAGCCAGATCAGCTCAATCTGGTCTACATTCTGAGCAAGTCGTTTTTTATTGGTATTTAAACTCTAAAATAATGGTTGGGATTTTCCACTCTGAAATTAAATTATACCTCCCCCCCACACTGTTCATACAACAACATTCTGCATCTTATGCTTTTTCTTGTCTTGAGCAGTGTTCGGTTAGGTGTCTTGCAGCTTCATGGAGGTCTCGCTATTTTCCAGGAGCACAGTGTACATTTTGTGGTCATCAGTTCTATTCTGTTGTTGGATTACATAGCACAGTACAAATTAAAGAGTAGAGTACTTTAAATGGGATCATTCATTTCAGATGTGTTTCTCTGGGGGGAAAAAGGAAAGAAAAACAATTACTATGAATTCCTGAATAAGAACAGTTACTTCTGCCTGCTATTGTAGAAAATTCAGAAAAAAAGAAAAAGAAATGACCTTATAAATTGCTACAACTATATCAAATGGTTCTAACTAATCATAACAAAACAATCAAATTTTGTAGCCTTAGCAGGCACTCTTTGTGGTAGCTTTCTACTCATATTATGAAGCAGGTACAAAGTATACAGAATAATATGGAAATGGAGCAGGAGATTAATATCTGCTTTGGGTGTGTAAAATACTTTATGACTGTAAGATCAGGGGCCTGCATTACAATGCCGAAGCTGCTTGACAGATGTGAAAGTCTCAGGCTGTAGTTTCCCAGGTGGCAGTGGATGGCAATAAGTATCATTTGAGGCAGCAGGTTGCTTCCCATTGGCTTTCTAAAATAGGTGCAGTGGTTGATCTCTTCTAGTCACGATGGCCAAGGGAGTTTTTCTTTGGCAGAACAGTCTTTTATCCGTGAAAATGAATTGCAGTATACAATAACATATTCAAAAGCACCTAAATAACCTTTGATCCATGGTGCAAAATCTTCAAGACTGAATAATACAGTTTAAGAGGGTTGAGGTAAGTCTATACTGAAGTTGCAGATAATTGAACTAATGTCAACGGTGTGGAGCTCAGTACAAGCTAATGGATCCTGGCAAGGCAGTGCCTTCAGTGCAGACATTTTCCTGGCCACATACCTACCTAAGTTTACTTTCAAAAATATTTTTTTTGTTGTTGCTTTGAAACAGCTTTTGCACAGAACTCTTTTATTGCTTCAGTCACGCGTATCAC
The DNA here is from genome assembly GCF_018139145.2 of Gymnogyps californianus. Taxonomy (NCBI): domain Eukaryota; kingdom Metazoa; phylum Chordata; class Aves; order Accipitriformes; family Cathartidae; genus Gymnogyps; species Gymnogyps californianus. The sequence goes on along the minus strand of NC_059475.1, from coordinate 15,155,665 downwards.
ACTAAGGTTTTGCAATGAGTTGGTCTGAATAGTAGAGTGTCCTTCAGCTTTAACTTCGTGCATCCATCCTACTTCTTGTGACTAAGAAAATTGCTAACCATTTCTAAAACTTCTACTACAACAGAAGTTACTCATTTTTCCTTGTCCAGAGGCCTGTGTCACGTGTATACTGAATTAAGATTTGGCATTACAGGGTACTGAAACATCAGTTTATTGCAGACTCTTTTAAAACTAAGATAGTTAATAGTGGCTAAGTAATTGAGTATTTTCAGTACTATATGTTGCTAAATGCAATTAAGAAATGCACAGAAAAACAGGTACCCTTTGTTTCTGGGAGTTTGCTTTGTGTAGGGTGAATGACTTAAGCCATACAGTTTCTTTTTCCATAGAAAGCACTTATAGACAGAGGTTTTCTTGTATGCTGCTTCTGCAAATGAAATTCTGTTTAAGAATAATATTGATCCCATCATAGCATGATGTAAGTAGTAGAGCATCTTGGGTTTGTCGTCTGGTTGGCAGGAGTCTGTTTTGTCTTCCCTCTCCTTATGAAACCTGTCAACCTCTTTCTTCTCTTCCCTAGAAGATATCCATCTTACTCCTGGGAAGAAGGTGGAGTCATAATTTTGGTGACAGTTCCTCCATTCCCTCCCAGGTCCTGTTCCTCACACATTTTCTTCCTCTTCGAAAGTCCTGTGACTTCTTTATCACAGTCCTCTATTGTGAATGGAGGAAAGGAAGTATGTGAATATCCTCTCTTTTGTGCCACTTCTCATATCATTGTGGCAGATTACAGACCTGACTAGTTCTTGATTTGGTTCGCTTCTTCTCTAACTCTCAGTTCTCCTGCACAACATAAAATTGCTTCATTTATCCCACTTCCAACTGTAAACCTCTTTCAGATGCTCTTCCAATGTTCCTGAAGTGCTACCTTACTGTGACTATATTACCTCTTATAGAGCTGTGGGTCTGAGATGCTCACACAAGGAAATGCAGTGTATGGCTCAAATATAGGAGCTGACATTGCTGTTTGTGACAGAGTAATATGTTCATACGTAAGATGGGAAATTTTTGGATTGATTTGCAAAAGGACCCTGTACTCTCTACTTAGGAGACCCATGCAATTTACCCATAAACAGACCATTAAGCATCATTAGTGCAAAGAATAAATGTACCGTAGTTTCCTATTAATTAAGTGCTCTCCGTAGAGTAAACTTTGAAAGTTAAATGAAAATTTTTAAGCCATTTTCACAGGTTAGCCATTTCTCTTAGGGACAAGTAGAGCTCATTTTTAATATGCATTCTATAACCAAAGCTTACATTTACCCAAATGACCTATTAGATATATGGGTATTTTAGAGAAATGATCAATAAACTATTAAACTGCTTCTTACACTGAACAGCATCTTTTAATTTTTTTTTTTAGCATTTTTACATACTTGGGGAAAAAACCAAAATATATAAAGCGAAGGAAAATTATGTCTAATAAACTGTGAATGTATTTATCACACTGGACAGATTTAGATGGAAAAGATATAGGGATTTGTACACAGTGCATTGTTAATTACTCCCGTCAGAAAAAAAACCCCAAACCTCTATATCTTTTCTGCTCCAATTTTTGTTATATCCTCCACTGCTCAGAGCACAGCAAAGCCATGCGCTAGATTCTTTTGGGAATTGTTAGTAAAATATATGTTCAAGCTGCCACTTGAAATAAGCATGTTGGTGATTCAGCCATTTTTTTGTGTGAATATTGCTTGGTAACTATTGTCTATCTCATATTTACAGTACATCTTTCCTGCACATTTAGGTACACCAGAAAGCCTGGCAGAAAAAGAGCGACAGCTCTCTACTATGATCACCCAGCTGATCAGCTTACGGGAGCAGCTCCTGGCTGCCCATGATGAACAGAAAAAGCTGGCAGCCTCACAAATTGAAAAACAACGGCAGCAAATGGACCTTGCTCGCCAACAGCAAGAACAGGTGAGGCTCCAAGAAGGAAACCTGTGGCAATGTTTCATGCAGAATGCTTATCATAAACGCTGTTCTGCTTGGTGTTTTGTTTCATCTTTTTTGTTAAAAGAGCTTAAATATCTTCAGAAATTACATCTTTTTCCAGAAAGAGGAAATATTATAGGACCCTGAGAAAAAAAGTGGGTGTGGACATTCAAATAATTTCTTTCCTAGAATAAATGGCATTTGATAGATTTCACAGTTCTTGTTTCTTGCACTGAGATGCAATTTGGGGAGTTACAAATAAGCCACACTACAATCATTATTTAACTTTCTTTTTTTGACAAGAAAATAATTGAACAAAAACCGTAAGCATCCTCAAACCTTCAAATATCTTCTACAAGTAAGGTTTGATTTGTTCGTGTTGTGGGGTTTTTTTGTTTGCCTTTTTTTTTTTTTTTAAAGATGTAGTTGTCCAAAGAGCTGTCCTTTTCTCATTGTACAAAAGTGTAACAACAGTGATCCCATACCCGAGTCCCCTAGGCATTAGATCAGACAGATCCAAATTAATGTTTGGTTTTTAGGAATCTGACATTATTACTAGAATTATCTTTTCAGTTAAATGTATTTTATAGGATATATACAACAATATATGCTCTGTTGATTTTAATGAGTTGTGACGTCTGGTATTTTATGTGCTTGAGTATTTGCCCACATGTAGGAATATGGACTCATCCCCTAATGGAAAATAACATAAAGGAACACTGTAAAAAATCAGAAGTTAGAATGTCATTTAGCCATCCAGAGATGACACAGTAATTAACTATTGACACTTGTGAATAAGCTAGCACAAATTAATCTTGACACATTTGCAGACGAGTGATATCTTACAGTGAACACTTTGTAATTATATTTCAAAATGAAAATTAAATGACACTTAAAACTAGGTTGTCATGCTCAATGAAGCGAGCATGTAGCTCAACCAATAGGCAAATAAAATTCAGAATTTGAGCCACATGGTGCTTGTGTACCCTACTTTACTGTGTCAAGCCTATACATCAAGACTATGCTATGGTAATTGCATTGCAGGGTATTGGATACATTTTCTGTCACAGTACTGTTCCATCTAAGAGGAACCATTGACATTAGATGCCTCATGGTATATTTCTGGTTTTCATCAGGAAATGCCTATTCAAATAGTACTATATTGTATATATAGGTACAAAAAGCTGTTCACAAGCAGTCTGAACTCCAGCAGATCAGTGCCTTTGCACACGTAAACAAAGATCTCATCCTTGCCTTGGCTATAGCTTACCATGTTAAGTAGCAGCCAGGTCACCAGCAGCTCCAAACAATTCTGGACATAGGGTACTGTGTATCTGTGAAGAAAGATACAACACTCAGAAAGTGTGACCCATGATGCAGCTCCATGCGGTGTCTGATTTCAATGTGAAATTACAAATAATTCCTTTCTGAAGCTGAATATCATAATAATCTTTCTATTACCTTCACTGAGATTTTAGCAGCAGGGACAATGTGGACATAAACCCGACAGAACTTATCTTTAGTTACAAGTACTACACTTTTAAGATGGAATAGCACAATTGGTGTGTTACTTATTAAAAATACTAACTCAAGCACTCATACAGGTTTTTAAATATTCTCTGTAGTACAGTTACCATTAGAGTTGCATTTCCAAGCAAAGACACTACTGATGACCACTGCTCTGACAACAGGTGACCTGAGGTCCAAGGAGCTGGCCCCAGGTTACCTGGACACACAGGCTGCTAGCTCTGTTTGAACTACTTTTTTCACTGGCAGACTATGGCCTTCTTCTTCAGTCTTCATCCACCGTATTTTTATTGACTTTACTGGGAGATTTGTCCAGAAATATTTGAACATCAGGCTCATAAAGGGAGTTTGATCTCTGTTATAAGCATCAGTGTAGTGGGCTATGATAGTTGCTTGATTCCTTTTCTGTGTGGCACTTTGCCTTGACCCAGCCCCAGAATCACATAGACTTCAATTTGTCTCTTTGAGGCCATATGCAAGACTTAAAATATGTATGAATTTTGTGTTGGTCTCCCATACAAAAATGAATTTTAACTGTAGCAGTGTAAAAAATTAGAGAGTTATTTCCAGGTGACAAAGAGAGAGATTAAGGAAATGACAGACTTGATCTCTGTGTGTGCACAACTACAAGCTGTTAATATGCAACTGCAGATTCCTTATGAGTTAATCTGAACAGTTTGCACTAAAACTATGTGATTGTTTATTTCCAAATCAACCTTGCTACATTTCTGTAATTTTTTTATCATAAAAACATTTTACTTAGCTTTCTCTGTTTATAACAGAGTAAGTGTGCTTAGAAGACGGTGGGAAAGGAGACCAAGAGGGTTTTTGCCAAAACTGCAACAGTGGATTTGAGTGACCAAACTACCTTTGTCACCAACTTCTTGCTGTTTTATGTGCTTCCTCTGCTCTAGATAAATATTTATAAGAGAGGAAATTATACTTAAGAAATGAAGGTAGCAGAAGTGCTGAGGCCGGGGTTTCCAGGAAACACAAATCTTGTCCTTGTTTCAGTCTGCTGCACAGTTACCCTTCCAAAGCAGAAGTCCAGTTGTTCCCCCAGCTCCCTGCGGCTTCTCCCTCATAGCTGCAGTCCATGTTACCTATTGCAGGGAGCAGCTCTGCGGTCAGAGGGCAGGATCCTACTTCCCTTCTGCTCTTGCATGCTGATTTTGGATGGTTTGTGGGAATCAGGGGGTGGGGTGGGGTGGGGTGGGGTGGGTGGATGTCTGTGGCAGATTCTCTCTCGTTAGTCTCTTAGTGTTCCTGACCCTGAACACTTGCTTCTCTCCATCTATGTTAGAGAAGGAATAGAGTGAACCTTTACCCTCCAGATCCCTTACTGAATCTACCAAATGAGGGTAAGAATATCTACATATTTCACAGGGTTGTGTTGAGAATGAGTTACTGAGCATCAGGTACTGCTTTTACACAGAATGAGACCCTACTTACTTGAGTAGTTCCAAGGAAGACTTTGAGATTTGCAAGAGAAGTAATATGCTGCTCATTGTGAATGAAGTTAGAGAAGCTTGCCCTAGGAGCTTGTGCTGAATAGTGAAACATCTATAAATACTAGCTAAGGCTCCAGTTCAGCAAAGCAGGAAAATGTGTGTTTAACCTTAAGCACCTGAGTAATCCCATCCCCATTCAGCAAAGCACTTAATTTTAAGCATGTGTTTTGTTCCCATTGTAGCTAACAGTAATGCATCATAGTCCAAGATCACTACAGGCTTAAATGCTTTGTTGAATAGTGATGAGATTATTCACATGCACACAGCTAAACCCATGTTTCTATGCTTTGCAGAGTTGAGGCCTAAGTGCTTAAAATACATATTTCTTACTGGCTAACTAGAATTTATGTTGCATTTAAATTTAAAATGTTTACGTCACATATACAGATACCTCTAAAATAGCCTTCATTTTTAAAAAAAATAAATATTTTGCTAAATAAAATAAAGAATAACTAATAAGATGTTTTTTCGCTCAATAATATTGAAGTTTTAATATTACTGTTTTAATTTAATGGAAATTTTGTTTCTAATAGATTGCAAGACAACAGCAGCAACTTCTGCAACAGCAGCACAAAATCAATCTACTGCAGCAGCAAATTCAGGTCAGTGTGTTTTATTGCTCTCTTCTGATTATACTTAAATTCCATTTATGGAGAGGGAAGGATCTAAAATAAAACAGCCACATGCTTTACTAACAGGCCTCAGTAAAGATGCTGTTTGTGGAGGGTCTTTGTGTCTTAGAAAATTATTGTCAAACATCTTTTTGATGGAAAGAGCTTTTCTTTAAAAAGCAGAGTTTTCTTCTGAAAGTTATGAACTATTACTTAAATTTTGTCATTTAATTCTGAAATCTGCAATCAGTTTGACTTGTATTGTGCGAACTAAAAGCAGAGTCTCAACATTGTTTATAGAATTCCTTATTCTACAAAGGCAAAACTGGCTTTATAAGAAGGTTAGAAGAATGTTTTCCATTTCATTAACTAAAGCAAACAGCTATAGAATAGGGTAATAGACATTGAGACAGTACTAAGTCCCTGGGACCAGTCTGCTCATGTACAAAGACCCACAGGTATGTATGTCCCATGTACCTTTGGAGTTACTGTACCTTCATGGATCTGGGAGTGTTCTGGAGGTATTCACTTATCTGTACTTGTACTCAGAACCTGGTTTAATTTTGTGCAAATATATGCAGGTGGGGAGTGACATGTAGGTAAAGGCATTGTTGACGTGACTGTATTACCTCCTCTGCTTCCCACTTTGTTTGAAAGCATTTCCATGGGCCCGTTCTTTGATTTAAATATTTTGGTTTCATCTGACAGATGATTGTGCTGACAATCATTTCTTACAAGCTTGGACTATGAATTTTTTTTCCTTAATCAGCTGATTGCCATGTTACTAGATGCCAAAACTGAAGTTTTTCCTTCCCTCATCCCAAAGGAATGCTTGTAAATGCTTTGGCAAATATTGTAATGCAGTTTCAGTTACACTTCAAGGAGTTTAATTAACATATATAAATGTGTTGATACCTGGGATGAGAGACACAATTGAATTTTAAAGCACCATTATTGTCATTGCCTATTGGAAGGCTGTGTGTTCATATTAGGTGTACATAAAGGATGGAAGAGACATAACAGTGAAAGGAAAAAATACACCATGTTCTCTAAGTGTTATTTGCAAGTCTGGCTTCAGAAAACAAAGAATCATATAAAAAAATCTTTACTTGGCATAAAAGCTAAGACTGAAACATAGCTGAGTCTGTTAAACAGAACAGTTATTTGCATGAGAAATTTGCAATTTTTTAAATTCCTTTAAAAATTAGGACACAGAAAGAGGAATCATGACCAGGTAATTTTTGTTCCTATTTGGAGAATGTGGGTATGTTTTAGTGGGAAGTATCCTGCTCTGTAGTAAAAAGTTCAAAGGTACTTTGTGTTTCAGTTGACTCAATACTTTCCAGTAGGTTTACCCTTCCACTGGTTCTGGGGAAATGTGGTCTTAGAATAGGTTGCAGGTTCATTTTAGAATAGGTTGCAGGTTCATTTTCTTGTTCAATCCCAATTTTCCTCTTACGTAGTGCCGAACCCTCCACACGTTTTCTTCCCCATCCTTTCCCATCCCACTTCCCATCCGTATATACAAAGAAGTGTTTTAATGATTGCTCCGTTCATGTGAGCTAAATTGTTTCTTGGTGATCCTTCCCTATATTTGTTCAGAATTCTTGCAAATATAAGCTACTCTTATTCCATAGTTCCTCAGTAGTTTGGCTTCTTTATTTATCTTTATAGTTACATGAATCTAATCAGTGTATTTGAGGCAGTGAGGACTGTTTCCTCTCCCAGCTTGTTAGCCAGATTGGTAGTGGGCATCTCATTGCCCAAGGAACATCGTAGACTCCAGTATGAAGCACTAGGCATGTTGGGCAGATGCCGTCTCAAACATACATTGACCTTACAAGGAGATTACGAAAAAAAAGTTTGTTAGGAGATTGTTTCATAGGCTAAACACCAGCTTACATAGTCCATTTGCTTGTAAGCCAAGTGGTTCTTCTTTGTTTATTTGTTCTTTCTTAATTCTGTGGCAGGTTTGCTAGCCAGGAGTTGCTTGGGAGAGAAGTTAGTTGCTAAGTTGTCTCTGCAGTTCGTAATAGATTTGTGGCTTTTGAATTGATTACAAGTGTTGCAGTTTGTTAAGACCTGTAGCTCCTTAAGGGCTATAGGTGGGATGGAGGTAAACCAGGAGGCAGGCGAGAGATGCAGTGCTGTGCCAGTTCTCCCAGGTCTCCTCCCAGCAACTTCCCAGGAAACCTCAATACCGATACTGAAGTCACACTAGTGACTGGGTGGAATTCATCATATCAAAAGTAGATAACTACAGTGTAGACTTGGTCTCAATTAATTATCCAGATTGTTTTTATAGTGAACAGAGACAAGCAGAGTGAATAGTTTTAGGATGCAATTCGTCTTGTCCTAAAGTAGACATTTAAAATATGTCAGATTAATTGTTCCCTAAAATGGCTGTTTCTCTCCATTAACTATAAAGGATATGCATGCCGATGCCTATAGTGTAGAGATCTGAAGTGAGATGAGGTGAATCACGCTCTCTGTGGCTTGAGGGGAAAAAACAATTTTCTAATAAACGTTTACATTCTCAGTTTAGTTTTTGGGCTTGGTAGAATTCAGAACTGCGTCCCCAGTAACTTACTTGATTTTATTCAGAAGGTGCATTTGTTTAGAGACACTTTTGAGCAACCCTTTTCAGGAAACAGTGATTACTTACACAAAAGGTGTGGATTCTTATCTATAATTTGTATGCATGGAAAAACAATAGTACTCTTCCCTGACACTCCCCATTTGAAGAGATTACAAAATATAAGTAGCACAGGTGCCAGTTCCATCTGGGCATGGGCCTATTAATGGCACAGCTACTTGAAATAAGTACAATATGTTCTCCAGGATGCAGGAGTGGGGCATTGCTGATGCAATGTTTTCATCACAAGACACACTGTACCACTGTCATCTTCTGAGGTACAGTGTTAATTCTTAAACAATAATTTCTGTGAATAAGCACATCCAGTTTATTTAACCATTTAAACAATTAAAAATTACTTTAAATGGGGCTTACAAGATTTCTGTCAACCAATTATAAAAGTGGAAATAATTCATATTAAATAAAACACATCTTTCCCTGGACACCTACTGGGTTAATTTACTGAGAATTTTCATTATTTGGTATTTATTATTTACATTATGTTGTATATTATTTGTTTATTTAATCATTTTAACATCTTATTTCATTTAGTTTGGTTTTTTTGGTTTTGTGTTGTTTTGATTTTAAGATCATTTACTGGAGCACCTTACTCCAGACTTGTTATACATCCAAAACTTTGTCAACAATCTATGAGGGAAGAGGGCACTAGCTAGGCTTAGCATATGAAAACAACATAGGTATTTCAAGAGTACTGAGGTCATTAAATGTTCTGCATAATCGTCTCATGTTTTCTAAGTGAAGCTAATGTTACTTTCAGAGTGTGCATGTTGGGGAAAGCAGTTTTGTCTGTTGACTAAAGGGAGTGGGAATCTGGAGTTGTTCTCCATTCTGTCTCTGATTATCTGATATTTGGCAAATTGTTTCATGTTCCTCAATTCAAACATAATATTTTGAGAATCTTACATGAAAATTTTCAAATAAATGCAGTGTATTATTACTTTTCAGCTCAAATGTTCATAACGTTCATAAACACTCTTCTGCAGAGGAGTCCGTAGAGATTGGAGGAAATCTAGTATGCCAAATTAAATTCTTCATTCTGCAAAGCTGTGCAGAGAAATCATTACTTTTAGTGGAAATGAAGTTGAGAAAATACTGTAGAGCAAGTAAGAGCTCACAGATCAGTCGCCAGGTTGATTCAGATTTTTTTAAAAGAATTTTCTTTTTTGTTTAAGGAAAAGTATTCATCCTTAAAGTAGAAGGGACAAAATGAGACTATTTCAAGGACATCTCTTAGCCTGTGCTGTGAAAGTGAAAACCTCCAGGGATAAGGGAAAAAGCTGTTTAAATGAGGAATTTGGTGGTATATCATGAAGATAAGACTGCATTGGAAGAAGGGAAGGCTTGCATCTCTAGAACAGTTCCAACCTTAAGAACCACTTGAGGCTCTGAAATCCCTGTGAATTCAGTACCTCGTTGCCAGAATTCAGTCCTTTCAGAATGAGGCTTGGGGACTGCTTCTGACCCCACCACATCCAGTTGAGGAAGGGGGTTGGATCCCACTGATGCTTGGAGCATGTTGCTCCAGGATTTCCCTCTGGGGCAGGAGTGTGGTGTGTGGATTTTGAGGGCTTCCCTCTTCTGGTGGGCAGGCTTCGTTAGGGTGAGTCCTAAATTGTGGCTGAAATCTTTAAAAGGGACACTGGTTGTTGAGCTTTTCCACAAAAACTTGCAGTGGTGTCGTGGTTTAATCCCAGCTGGCAACTAAGCACCACGCAGCCACTCGCTCACTCCCTCCCACCCAGCAGGATGGGGGAGAGAATAAAAAAAAAAAAACAAACACAACTCGTGCTTTGAGATAAAGACAGTTTAATAGGACAGAAAGGAAGAAAAATAATGATAATAATAATAATAAAATTACAATAATAATACTAGAAGAATTAGAATATACAAAGCAAGTGATGCACAATGCAATTGCTCACCACTCACCGACCGATGCCCAGTTAGTTCCTGAGCAGCGATCCGCCCCTCACAGCCAGCTCCCCCCAGTTTATATACTGGGCATGACGTCATATGGTATGGAATATTCCTTTGGCCAGTTTGGGTCAGCTGTCCTGGCTGTGTCCCCTCCCAACATCTTGTGCCCCTCCAGCCTTCTTGCTGGCTGGGCATGAGAAGCTGAAAAATCCTTGACTTAGTGTAAACACTACTTAGCAACAACTAAAAACATCAGTGTGTTACCAACATTATTTTCCTACCAAATCCAAAACACAGCACTATACCAGCTACTAGGAAGAAAATTAACTCTATCCCAGCTGAAACCAGGACGGGGGGTATTACAGTGACAGCTTTTCCAAACTGCTTTTGTTCATTTCCCTTCACCTTATTCCTCTGTACTATGCTCAATGCCATTGCAGAGCATTTCATTTTCTGTTTGAATCAGTATGATTTCCATTGCATAGAAAAACTGGCTTCCTCTGCTCTCATAAGTATTCTGTTTTAATTCAGCCACTAGAAATTATTCCTAATGGTAATTTTTTTCTAGTTTTAATCTATACATTCATGCTGTTGTAGTTTCATATTAATGTTCTTGCATTTTCTGTTTCAGTCAAAAAGAGTGAACATGACTATAGTGATAGTAAACAAACAAAAGAACGGTAACATAAAAATTACAACTATTTAAACTGTCCTTGAATAGGAATCATTCAAATCATACTTAAAACTTAAGAGGCTGAACCAATGAGTCTCTCTTCTTATCCATGATTAACTACTGACAATTCAGGTACCTGGTGAGCTGAATAAGGACTATCTCTTTATGTGAAGTACATGTCTAAAGATCAGGAATAATTACATTCCACATTAGCCTTCATAGCCTCCCTGACCTGGTTAATTAATTTTTTGCTAGGATAATAATAGTAGAAATAGATTTAAAGATATGTTTCATCGTTAAGTATGTAACTGACCTCCAATTTTAAGAGCCGAACCTTCCATTTATTGCCTTTTGGAGACAGCTTAAAGCTCCTTGCAGTGAGCTTGCTGAAAATGCACAAGCTGGAATCTAGTTATTGTCAGTTCAGTTACGCTCTCTGAGGTTGTCTCTCTTTGTAAACTGTATTTAGCATTGACAAGCAAAAAGCAATTGCAATGCTACTGTTCCGGCACTAGGGAATATTCTCCCCCACCTTTTTTTCTTTTCTTTTTTTTTGTTATTGATTATGAAACTGATCCCCTTCCAGCAAGCTCTGAACAGGACCAAATAAAGCCATTGAAAGCAATTTGATACTTCTATTGGCAGGGTATGCACATCAGATACTCCCTTGAAAGAGAGTGAGAGTTATAAACAAAGCTTAGAAGTCTAGGAATAGCCCCCAGCTTCAGCAAACCCTTAAAATATTTTGTAATTGTATCTTCAATCATGAATTAGCCAGGAAAAACAGACCTTTTTTGCCTTTATATTTCACTACTGTATGCTGTTTTTAATTGCCCACGGGCACACTGTTGTGATCTTCTTTGGAAGTTTAAAACCAGGATAAAAATGCAAATCTAATTATTTCTTTTATCTAATCTAATTAACTTTTACAAGTAATGATAGATGCACTGTAGCCTGCATCAAACATTTTAATAATGATGTTTCTGGATTAAAGAATAGGTAAAAATACTGTAATTTATAAGCAGTCAAGATTATGGCAGTAGAAAATGTAAATTATTGTGGTGGCTTAATAAACTATAGCTGCAGTTTATTAATTTACAGTAGAAAGGATACATTTGCCTTAAATTCCAGTTTGCTTATGAATTGGTTCCCAGCTGTCATTGGTATCTTTTTTTTCTTTTTTCCTTTTTTTTAAACAGTTCAGTATTTAAAAAATCTATGTCTAACTCCCTTCTGCAACGCAGTTGTGCGCACATGGAAGAGAGAAACGCTGTTATGTGCCTGTAACTTGTAGCTGGCTGCTAAATCATTGATTCAAATTCACGGGGCTCTGCTGTAGGCATGGCATCACAGCTTCTGTCCAGCTCATGACTTGCTTAGTGAAAATGGAAACTGATCCAATGGAGGAAAGACAAATACACTAAACATCAAAGTCAAATGTTTCATATTTTATTTATTATTACATGGTGGCTTATTAATGAGTTCTAAAGTCCTTATTTCATAATTACCCAAGCAAAAGGTCTATTACAGTCCAGCTTTTTCCAACAAAAGCCATCTTTGTGGCTGGCTGGCTTGGAATTTTCTCTGTCAGCTGTGTGGAAAGAGAAGTGATGTGGGATCCTTCCCTTCTCTGAGCAGCCCATGCTTTAATAAATATTCTGGTGATGCTCCCTATCCTTTATTCAGCCTCTTCCATACTAAAAATGCTTTGGCATGACAGCATGGCGATGGCCTAAGCAAAAAGACACACCGTGCTAAAGGTTCACCCCTCATGCACTACTCCTAAGCTTCTGGTCTTGCACTTTGGTCCCCCATTTGCAAGGATCCTGCTAGCTACTCTGCCCCTGAGGCCCTCAGCCCCTGGAAACAAGATTTATCCTGGCAAAGCAGAAAGTAGTTCTGGGTTTGACTCTTAACACAATCCTTAAAACTGTATGCAGTCTTGAGGTGGGGGGTTGGGTTTTCTAAAATTTTTGCTGTGACCTTCTAAGAGTTAAATTAGCTGTCTTGCAGTTTTCTAATTCACTATATGTTTTTTTTCCTTTTAAATAGCTTTATTTCGCCTACTCGAGTCTAAACAAATTGTATTTAATGCAAAAATTAAGCCTTGTGTATCTCTTTCATATGACTTCTCTAATTATAGAGCAGTAAATGGTAGAATAGCATATGTTAGCAACATGAGCAGCAGTCTATGAAATGAGCTACAAGTTAATAAAATGATCTTGTGGTGGTGTTGGCCAAATGTTAGCACACATGTTTTGGAAAGTGGTATTTCAACAGACTTGAAGAATAGGACTTTGGCACCCGGGTGCCGAACATGATCTGATGTGTGGAAATTAGTTAAACCAAAGTAAATGTCATTGTTTCTCAGGCTCATGTTGGTGCAGAAAATGATAGTAGCTGCCCTCCCACTTTCCCTCTCCCACGTGTGTTTTAAAATTGGAAATGAAGGCACAGGCATCCATACTCCCCAGATCAAGTACTGCTGCTTCATTCGCTCTGGGCATGCTGCGTTGCAATCTTGCCAGTGGCTTAAGGGCTTGTTCTCAGCCGTGCCTCTGTCAAAGCCAGGGGCTAAAATCTCATTGATTCTATTGAGCCCAAACACTCGTTCTACAGCCTTTGCTTACAGAAGGGCCTCAGATCTGAGCCCTGTTAATTTAAGGGCAGATTATAACCATCTCCTGAATAACAGCAGAGGATCAAGCAAATATTTTCTACCCACCTGTACTGCTGCCCAGGGGTCACTCTCAGCTGGTGGTCTGCCCGTTCCAACCAAGCGTGGAGCGACATGCTGTGGCAGCCTCAGTGCTTGCTGATCCAGACACCCTGGTCCTAGCTCCCAAAGAGTCTGGCAGAGTTTATGCCCCTCTGAACCTCTCTGGTGCTATTCCTCTGCTAGTACAGTTCTGCATCACCCCCTCTGTCTGTATAATGTGATCTTTGCAATATTGCAATATTTGGAGTAATGCAGTAATAATGCACTATTTGCTCCAGCACAGAAAACCAGTTTCCTTCCGAAGTGGCATGTGCACAAACTAAAAGGGATAACTGGGAACAGAAATTGAGCCAACTGGCAGCCTACCAACAGGGCTGATCCTGTGAAGTCTTATTTGCTTGAGTAATACTTGCATAGCCAGTATTTGATGACTTGTATATCTAAGTGTTACTCACATAAGCAGGCTTTGCAGAATTGGGCACCTCATATGAGGAAGGACTTTGAATATTAGTATTGTGGTTGGAATATCAAAGATATAAATGAGGCAGGGGTTTTAGGGGATGTAATTTGTTTTAGTAGACAAATAGATGTAGTTGGAAAAAACAGGCAACCTTTTGGGCACACCAGCTCTTTTTCAGGTCTTACATCAGCGTTACATTGAAACATATCCCAGGACTGACAGAAACTGCCTAAGATACTGGCCTTTCATTTCTAATTAGTTACTTTTTCCGTGGTGATTTTTGTGATTGACAGCCATATGATGGCCAAGAGGGAAAACAATCAAGATTTGCATTGCATTTTTTTTTTTTTTTTTTTTTTAAACCCACCCCCCCCCCCTATTTGATGCATTCATCAGTGTCCTGGTTTCGGCTGGGACAGAGTTAACTCTCTTCTTAGTAGCTGGTACAGTGCTGTGTTTTGGATTTAGTGTGAGAATACTGTTGATAACACGCTGATGTTTTAGTTGTTGCTAAGTAGTGCTTGTCTTAAGGATTTTTTCAGTTTCCCATGCTCTGCCAGCAAGCAGGTGTACAAGAAGCTGGGAGGGAGCATAGCCAGGACAGCTGACCTGAACTAGCCAAAGGGATATTCCATACCATGGAACATCATGCCCAGTATATAAACAGGGGGAGTTGGCTGGGAGGGGCTAATTGCAGCTCTGGCATCGGTCAGCGGGTGGTGAGCAATTGCGTTGTGCATCACTGTTTTTTTTTTTTTCCTTTTTGTCCCCCTCTTCTTTTTTTTCTTATATTCCTTTTCATTACTATTATAATTATATTTCATTATTAGTATTGTTAGTATTATATTTTACTTTAGTTATTAAACTGTTCTTATCTCAACCCACGAGTTTTACCTTCTTTCCTGATTCTCCTCCCCATCCCACTGGGAGCAGGGAGGAGTGAGGGAGCGGCTGTGTGGTGCTTCGCTGCTGGCTGGGGTTAAACCATGACAATCAGGAGATAGTGAATAAAGAAAATAGTTAATAAATGTTAGTATTGAAATGTCTTGATTTATGGAGATATTCAGATATACAGGCAAGACTGGAATGTGATGATATCAGAGGTCAAAATTTCTGTCTGCAGAAGCAAGTATTTGGAGGAAGATGATGAAGTACAGCCCCACATAAAAAGGCCAAAAGCATTTAGCAAATAAATTGTAAAGTACTTTTTGAAATCTCACAGTAAAATCTTAAATTTACCAGATCAACTGAATCCTGACCTAAAGAATCAAAATGGTTTTAGTTGTAATTGTGGGAATGCTCCAGAATGCAAGTGTATTACTGAATCAATTTGAGCATAAAAACTTATTTAAAATACATTTAATGTCCTGACAGCAAGGAAGAAGTAAGTGCATTGCTCTCTGAATGCACTCAGGAATTATGAATTCACATAAAGAAAGTAGTAGTATGTGCAAACTGGTAAATGAGCAAACCAGATGCTGTTTAACATTTGGTATACATTCGATGGCATATAGGTAAAAGTAAAGTGAATGAATATTTCTAATATTCACTGTCTTATGCAACCAGCCAATCCAGACACTCCCAAAAATGTCGAAGTATAGCTCTCAAGGAAAGGTGAATGGCCTTGCCTGGAATTTACCTATCTAATTTTAAAGTTGCTGTTAAAGTAAGGAAAAGTTGGTTTATTACTGCAGTTTACACCCTATTTCCTTTTGTCTGTTACATTAGAACCCCCTCTCCCCAAATAATTAGATAATATGGTGGCTTGTGTTGTATGCAAGACTTTTGCTTGTTTGAAAGAACTAGTCTTTTATATAAATCTTGTATATATCATCTTCAGCAAGTTGGGCATTTGCACAGCTTGGGTAAATTATGTCTATATTGAGAATCTAAGAAGTTACACAGTGTGCATTCCATACTTGAGGGATGGGAAATAAAAATTGATATACTGTGCGGCACATGATATAACACAGTGAAATATCTTTTAAATTCCAGAGGGATGCACTGACATCACCACACTTAATTCACATGCAGTAACTCCCACAAAATGTTATTAATTTTAAATTGAAGTTTGTAATCATTCAATAAAAAGAAAATAAATGATGTAAACAGTATACAATGGTGCATTATGAAATGCTGAATTCATCTTATTCACCCACCCAAAATGACAGTATGTTAAGAAAACATTAAAGTTGTAACACCAAATAATAAAAGCAAAGAAATTCACAGTTGATGGTGAAGTGTGAAATCCATCTTGAGACACATCACCGCCCCACAGTATGGAAGGGCACTTTTGAGTTAGGGAACTTTATTTTAAAGTAATGTATTTGTCATTTTTATTCTGTAAGTGAGAGATTAACCAGTTGGAGGAACATATAGTTAGTTTAAAATCTAGATCAGGTAGATAAATGAGTAGTGTGGGTGCTTGCTACAGGTAACAAAATAAAGTGGATAGTGCAATGTATACCTAATAGCCTAAGCACAGACTGAGATTCCTTGTTTGACAAAGCAATTTATATAATATGAATATAGAAACAAACTTTTCTCAGAGGAGGAGGTATGGCACTTGCTTTTTGCTCTGATGATGAGTGATTTGTATGAAGAAATCTACTATCACATTTCTAGCTTTGCCTTTTCCATCCATTGAATTTTATTGGTGATATCTTTTCAGGATACTTGTCTCCTCTGTACTGCATATCTGAGTGTCTCATAAGCTGAAGTGTATTATCCTCACAACACTATTTTGAGGCAGAATAAAAAGCATATAGATATTTGGGGGCATCTAATTTTAGGTATCTAATTTGGGTGACTGAATTAGGACTTTTGGCTCCATATATAAAGCAGTCCAGGTGCTGTGAATTACCTTCTGTTGATTAGACAACGAGGTTCCTAATTTAAGCACCTAAGTTAAATTTCCTAAGTGACTTGATCCAGTTCTTATATGAAATTTGACAGATCTGAAATCTGTGGTTTCAGAATTCATAGGGTGGTTCTCTAACGTCTTGATCGTCTTTTCTATCATGACTTTCTGTCAGCTTATCACTTGCCTTAATTTACTCTGATGGAGCTTTTAGCCAGAGTGAATCCACTTCAGCCAGACAGAGAAATATTTGTTCGTTCCTCTCACCCACTCCCCTGCCTCAAATGAAAACCTTTTCAGCTAGCTTGAGTCTCTCATGTGGTCAAGCTGCTGGCCAGAAGTATAGCCATTGTCATACAGAAAGAGGCAACTGGAGAGACTACTCTCACTGAAGAAGTCTGTAGTTTCCCAAATGCATGTATTTTCCTTACAGATGTGGAGCAACTTCCATGGCTGTGAAACATCCTTTGAACAGTGGCTTACTGTGGAGAGAAAATAATTTTTTGTTCAAAGAATGCCTAGATTACTTGGCCGTCCCTCACACATTTTGTAGGGCATTCAGAAGACTTACTTGAAACAACCATTAAATAATGTTTTTTATTAATCAAAATGGCTGCTTCTAAATGGAGATCTTGCATGCCACATTTTAGGCCAGAACATATTTTTACAGCCAAGTTATAAACCTCTGAAAAAGGGGGCTTATAATGGAAAGGTTGACACAACATTAATTTTAGTGTTGTAAACGCAATGGTATAATTTTGGAAAAAAGCCTTTATAGCTCTGCTAAGATATTAATTGCAGGAAATTACAGCATATCCTATTAAAGTGTTATGTCAGTGGCATATATAGCATATAACACCTTTGCATATTCTCCCTTGTTTTCACGGCAACCTTTTGCATTTTTATCTGTAAAGAGTAGGTGGATAAAGTGGCTCAGAGTTTCTGATCAGTTTTGCTCAAGGGGAAAAAACCAGCCTGGGTAATGCTTGTTTATGGCCTACTCTAGAAACAGATCTTCTGTTAACCAGGTAAATCCAATACGGGTATTGAGGAATGAACCAAATTCTGCTGAAACGAAAGTCTTTCCTTTGTTTTGTGACTTTTGGACCCGAGATTTGAATTTGGACCCAATCCTTACTCACACAAATTAGGTTTAGTCAGACTCTTTCCAGAATGACCTACTTTTATGACAAACTTATTTTTACTGATAAGGGCTTACTTTTCATTTACTTATACTTACAGAATCATTCCTGACTGCTGTGACTGCATAGCAGACCCAGTCTCTTACCTTTTTGATTTCTATTCAGTTAATTATTCAGAAATGCATTTTATGTGTATATGGTGGAGGAGGAGCTGTAGATCCCTATTAAGTTGAACAATGTAGATATGTGCATTGCATTGTACAGTTTTTTTATTCCTAAGAAATAGGTTATTTATTGCATTTCTACCACTTTTAGGATTGCAGGGGGGTGGTATAATAGTATCATGTTTTCTTTACAGGAACTTGTTCTCATAAGGTAATTATTTGTTAATATCTTGGTTTTAATATAAATTTACACTGAATTATAGCCTTTGATTATAGTCTAAGGTTGGACGTTTTTTAACTGTGATTGCTGTTTTTAACTAGGATTCAGTTCATCCTAGTTAAAAAAGAAGAAACTACTCTTACAATAGTTTCTTCTGACTGTCAGATCTTTCAGGACAAGGGGCCACAGCTTCGTATTTGTAAAGTACCACATATTGAGGTCATGATCCTGTCAGGCACTTCTCGTTGCCACATTGACACGAATTTGCATTGAAAAATATCAATGATAACAACATGCAGGGTTTTTTTTTAATATATAAATGGGACCTGGAGTCTTGATACCTTATCTCTTTTCCCCTCTGATGACAGTGGAGCACACACAATTCTTTACACAAAAGAAGTCATGACAGTTGTACAGTAGATGAGTTTTTAACAAGATGGGAGAAAAGGCCTTCTCAAAGACCCCACTGATATGCAAGTTCATTGGACTATTGGTGTTTCCCATTAATTGCAAGACTTCAGCATATAACCATCGACTCTATCTGGTTTTACTTATCAAATCCAGAACTGCTTTTTCTCTGCCTGCTGAGCAGGGAAAACTCCATGCTGTACCAGTTTCTTTTTACTTGAGGCTCCCAGTATCATCAGGATTAAGGCTGTCAGAACAGTCAGCCCTCTTTATTTTGTGGTTTTAAATACAAAGCGTAATATTGTTGCTTGAGAAATGGCATGCTTTCAATGTGTTAGTTAAAAATTGCGGAGTGGACAAAACAAAAAAAGATCCATGTTAATAGCAGGCATTGAAATATTGCTTTCACCATTTCAGGGAAAGAAGATATAGCTCTGCACTTTAATTTGTTTTTATTCTACACCACTAACGTGTCTTTATTAGCTTAATCCTACACTCAAGTATAAGGAAAAACTCATGCTCAACTTAGTGAGAGTTTTGCTTCATTGAATGCAGTGCCATTTCCTCAACTGGTGGTGTTCATGTTCTCTCCACTTATGTCAGTCTAATACTAGAAGTACAGAATTAGGCCCTCTTTTTAAAAACAAAAAGAGCTCACGTGGAAATGACAGCATTTCATTTTGGGTTTTTTTTTGTTCACTGTAAAATATTCCACTGCTCTGTGTGTGCATTTATATTTGGCGATAATTGTGCCCATCCACCATAGAGCACTTGGAGGTAGCTGATATATTGTGTATGAATATTTTTGTCTTGCATGTGTTTACTTCAGTTATCACTTTCTGCAATTAATATTTTTTTTTTTTTGATCATCAAAGTCCTTTTTCTTTTGTTTTATCCAGGATAGTATAGATGCGTCTTTGTGATAACACTTTGTAAAGAACAAAACTAAAATAATTTCCTCATTATATTACTTTCCTGTTCGGTTTGTTTTAATTGAGAAAAGACTCTCTTCCTAGGCAAGGCTACACATCTGTCATTTTATTTACCCTGTTGTTTTACCATCAGTTGAAATATACATACACTTCAGATGTAACTTTAGGAGGAACAGAATATACTAGCAATTTATACAATAGACACTGATGATTATTGACCATTAAAGAGTAATAAAACACTTCCTCTGTGAAATAGATGTAGCATCAAATGTCTTTATTTCTGACAGTAAATGTTTCAGGTTTACTTCACAGACATTAATGTTATTACATAAAGGTAAAAACCTGGCTACCCTCTAGCAAACGTAGGTCACCTCTTAATAAACGAATGGAGTTGCAAGCAAAAGAAAAAAATACTTTGAAGAAAGTCCCAGGCTCATGTGTATATTAACCAGAGCAGATGAAATGATTTATTGGGTTTTATACACAATCTGTAAAGGGTAAGCATTGCTAACAGAATGAGTGGCAGCCTCAGGGAGCTGAGTAGCCCCTAGGGACCAGCCTTTGTTCCTCTGGACTTGACAGGCATGTGTCCCTGTTAAATGAGGGCTTAATTTCTCTCATATGTGCACAATTTCCAAGCTCAACAAAGGCAGCCATGACTGGAGCTATTTAAAAGAGCCAGCTCAGGATGAAGCATTGCTGGAGAAAGGGGATGCTAAGGGGCTAATTACTCACTATAGTTCAGCAACTGATTTTTTTTTTTTTTTTTTTTTCCTAAGCAAGGTTTATTAACACGGAACTGCCACTTTCATTTTACATAAACATACATTAAAATTACAAAGGTGTTATTTCTCATTGTGAAATAGCCATTTTACAGGCCCTGCTGACCAAAAATAAAATAAGAAATTTGTTCATTTTATTTCAGGCCTGCAATGAAAATCGTCATCTCTTAAGCTCATAGATTTTTTTTCCAAAAGGTGCAGAGAAATTGCTTCTCCAATGTCTTTCTCTTCTTTCTCAGTCTTTCCTTGTCTCACATATAGTAGTAGGAGTCATCCTCAGTGCTTACCACATTCATGTAAATATGATAATTAATATTGTCCAGATAAATGGTTCAACATATGTAAAGCATATTAATAATTTACTTAATTACATGTCTAGTGTAGTATGCTTTTTATAAGCCTCTTACTACATATTTAAATATGTATTTAGACCCAGCAGACCTTTATGGTGCCTTTCAAGTAGTCTAGTGACGCTACTTTGTACAAGAAGTAGGACTTTTCCCCCCCTTTTCTAATGTGGGGCTTGGGTCACTCCTGTGTTACTGACAGTTGGCATTCTCTGTGGAAAATAGGCCAATCATTTGACAGTGATGTAATTTTTTTTTAAAGTGTGGAAAACACAGTTATTTTCTTTGGACAGTGTTGCCAAACTCTGTTGTTACCTTGAGAGAAAGATGAGCCACTCCAGTGCAACAGGTTTGAAAATGTTGTGGTCACCATTAGCAAACCACTTTGTCAAGAAATACTACGTGGTTTCAGGCTTATTTCCTATTCTGAAACAAACAGGAAACTTTCTTGTGAAACAGGCAGCCCATTTGATTCTTCTCGATCAGAACATACTGATCCTCTTAAAATCAGAACACAAACAGGTGGAAAAAAGTGTTCTCCCATTGCTCTGTGGGGTCATGGGCTGAACAGGCTTCAACATGGCATAGGAGAAGGCTTTTGGACATCTGGCATCAAAGTTCATAGCCTATGCTCAGGACACGGTGCATGTACATTTATGAAAACTGAGACAACAGTAGCAACTATACAGTGACCTCAGTAGAAGCAGCTTGTTTTTTAGACCGAGACAAGCCTTTGACTGCGAAAGGGATAAAACTTAGAAAAATTGAAACTGGAGTGTCTAAAGGAGTGCTGCTTCCAACACTATATAGAGAGTTTGTACAGGTAATATTAGACGTTACCGCTTTGGCATAGGTAGGTCCTATGAAATCTTTGTGAGATTACTCACTGTCTAATGTTACAGATACGTTTTTTTAAATTGGATCCTTCATACATGTTTTATGGCAGTTTTTTGTGTTGAGTTGTGGGGGGTTTTGTGGTTGGTTGGTTTGTTTGTTTGTTTTGTAACAGTGTTGTAGGTTGATATTCAGGCAGTTTCAAATCAAAACTGAACCAACCAAATTTTACTGTTTTCTTCATCAAGTTATACATTTAGCTTTGGAAGAAAGACTTAATCTTTCCAAGGCTAGGATGGTAAACTAAGGAATGTTTTGTCTTTCCTTGCATGGTTTCTTGGCCGTGTAATTTTTGTATGATACCCTTATTTTAAATTTTTACTTCAAGTGGCCACCTTTAGAACCAATATATTATTATTATTATATTTCCAATATAATGATTATAACTATCAGAATTGTTTTGGAAATTTCAAGTGAAGATTATAGTCTCTCAGATCTACATTAAAAAAATTGCAATTAAAAAATATTAGTGAAATAATTTTTTTTCGAATTTCAGTATTTCTGTTCCATTACATAATCTAGGCAACATAAATAAGTATCCTCATAGAATTAACAAAGCAAATAATCAGGTTTTATTCTTTGAGCTTCCATTGTACATGTAGGAAGATGGTGAATGTACAAACTATAGGTTGCAGAATGCTAAGAATGAAACTGTTTGCAAACTTTTGAATGCTTTAAATCATCCCTGAGTAGACAGTGCTCTAGCAGTATGAGGAATTAAAGATTTTAGAGGTACTATTTTTAATGAAAAATATCCGTTCTTTCTGAGAAGAATGGAGTGGACAATGGATCTCTGGAATGGGATGTAAGACTCTTGGTTTATCTACTCTTTCCTTTCAAGGCTTTGCTTTTTCATGCTGAAGAAGGGAATAATAGTAATAGGAAGGAGCGCAAACCTTCCTTAGGATTTGTTAAGAGGATTTTTTTTAAAAGTCATTATTAAGTAAATAAACTTATGTTTCTTTTCAATAAATAAAGGAATTTTGATTGGACCGAAGTCACAAACCTGACCCAGATGCTACTTACCTCTGCGCAAATCAGGAATAACGCCACAGAATAGAAACAGTACATCTGCCTTCATCCTGGTAATAGATTTACAGCTGTCAAGGCTTAGTGTCACCCATTTATTTCCTTTCTCCCTAGAGATGACAAAGTATATAACACTTGATGAACTGCAGCTTCCAGGAACATTCAGATATTAATGCTACAAAGGCCTATATTGCAGGTTGAAATCTTGCTGGATTAAAACTCTGCTTTGGATGAAGTTAAGGAGCTACATATATGTAGGGGCATTTGGTATTGTTATAAGGCCCAGGGAAAATGGTTTAACCTGGATTCCATGCAGATTCTGACTAAGCCTTTCTCTAAAGATTTGTTTCCATTTTCTGGAGGAGGAGGAGTTCCTTACCAAGAGACTTTCTTTCCATCTGATTAAAAGAAAGCACCTCCTAATCAGAAAGGAAGGTCCCACACAGATTATCTTCTTGTCATGCTATGACAGGACCCAGATTTCGCTGAGGCTTTTGTGAAGAGCTGTGGAGAGTATTAAATCCATGGCTCCACAGTACTTAACTTAGCTTTTTTTACAATAGAAAAAAAGATGATGAGCTTGTGCTCACTCTTTCCAGCTAAGAATGCACTTTTATTCCTTTGCTGCATTATTGTGTGGTTACCAGAATGAAATGTTAATCATGTAAAAGTAGTGTATCAGTCTACTGAAGAAAGAAGGAATAATCAACACTTCTCTCTCACATTCTTGCTACCTGAATGCTTTGAATCAGTGTTACACTTCTCCTTCCCACTTCTTAGGTCTTTTTCTGTATTTACAAACAGCCGCCTTTGTCTTGTGGGAGGTTTATTACTATTTTGCAGCTTACTTTCATAAAATGGTAGTAATGAATGCAAATTTCAGCGAGTCAACCTGCCTGTTTGTTTCCTGCGTTTGTCATAGCATCTAGTTTTAAAGAAAAAAAAAAACAACCCCCAATACCAAAACATTTTTTACCCTGATTTCCTAAGGAAAGGACTTTTAAATAACTGTGCTGCCCGTCTGTCTATCAGAGTTCCACCTGAATAGTTTTTGGACACATTAGGTAATTAGGTAACCACATTTGAGATATAGGAAGAAGCCTAAAAGGTATTGCATTCATTTAAGTCTCATGAAAGTTAGTGGCCCTGATAAACCTTTTTAGGTTACCCTAGAAGTAAAGGCTTTAGTCTAAACTCTTGCCATATTAGAACTTGAAGAATGTACTTGGGAAAGAGATGTTAAATTGCCCTAACTTCAGGAAAAGTTTTGATCTGAGCTTATACTTTAATAGACAGCAGAGAAGCAAAACTGAGTTTACATCTCATGCAAAACCATGGGAAACAAGCATTCATAAATTACATTGCTTACCAAACTACTTGTTCTGGATATGCACACGCTTCCCATGGAAACAGAGCCTTGGGTACTGACCAAAATACTGTCTTCTTTCCTTCTTGCAGAGGGTCTGTACATGTCAGGGAAAACAGAATGGAAAAGATTTCATTTCTGGTGATATATTTCATCTTACCCTACATATTTTCTGCAAATTCACCAGTTAGAATTTTGTCTGAAGTTTCAATGATTTCCTTTGAATATGCTGCACAATTTGAAGGAAAATCTTACTGGGAGATTTTACTCTGAAAAAACAGCCAATCTGTCACCTGCTGTGGCTCTCAGGTTCTTCCCTTTGTTATGTTTGCACTGTTGAGGCTTAGTTAAAATGTTTTCCATTTTATGCACAAGTTTTGCGAAACTAATGATTTCTGAACTTCGGGTGGCAATACTATGAATTTGTTGACAATAGTCCTATCTAAATTAAATTTATGGAACCCACTAAAGCAATTAAGGTTTAGATGCATTGGGGACTTAAATTATATTTTTGGAAAATAAGTTTCACCTCATTTATTCCTTTTCATATTGCTCCATACTTTGGGAGCAAGTGTTCTAACCAACATACCAGCAACAGAAGTGCTTTTATTTCATTAGGATATCACTAAAGTAAGAGGGTTTGAGAGAGATAAGTAGCCTCCACATTTAATCCATAAATTTTAAATTATTTTTCAGTAATTCACAGCTAGAAACAGTTAGCCTTAAAATATACTGAGCTATTTTTGTGTATCTTAGGAAGGAGGTATAACCTGGGTCTGGACAAAGTCTGGCACTTTGTCAAGTACTTCACTATTAGTTTTTATCTCTGGCCCATAATTCTCTCCTGACAGTTTGTACTTTTTTTTCCCATGTGTTCATTGATAGTTTATGATCAATCCTGTTTCTAATGTAAAAGGCTTCCTAGTTGTATAACCACATCAGTCCAGTTCCTCATGACAACTCACCTGCATTCAATGATCTTGCTATACTAGGGAAGCTAGTAGCTTCCTAGGCAGACGTATTAGAGGAGAAAAGTGTGGCGTATTTGAGGAATGACTGGGGGATCTGTCTGTTTTATTTTTTATGATGCTTAAAAGGACACAATGTCATTAAAGGATCTTAGAAGCTATGTTGTAACCCTCAGAGGAAGCCACTTATTTGCTGCTTCTCTTGGGCCATTAGTTCTAGACTCTTTTGTTGGCTGAGTTTATGTGCTTCCCAGTCCTGTTTCAGGTTTTATATCCCATCTATGTGCCTAAACTGCAAGTGTTCCCCACAGCCTGGTGGTGTTTTTATGCCCCCGAGGGAAATGCGTTGGTGTGCATCATGGCCTCTATCCTGCCCGGCTCCTCAGGCTTTTCTTGGAAGGAAAACCTAGATGTGAGAGGAGTGGAGCAGAGCCCAGTCTCCTCCTGACATGGGATCCAGACTTAGTTTGGATGTACTCTGAATGCAGGACTGTGTAAGAAACATGTGAGCATAGATTCAGTCTTACAGAGGCACAGCAGGACATTTTAACCCTCATATTTAAACAAGGCCTGACTTAAAATAGTATGTTACTGTTTTACCCAGCACTCACTCATTTATCATGTCTCACATTTTCTGTGCCTCCTGGACTAGTACTTCATAGATCAGAGCCATCTTTCAATATGACAGGAAGCCCTACAGTTCCTGAAATCTCCATTCATCTCAGCAGAAAGTGAAGAGAATCAGTATGATTCAATTCACTCTCAGTTTAGTGAGTAAAATAGGTTCACAGAAGAGGGGGCACCAGAACTAGCAAGAGAGCAAGCATGGGAGTGAGTGCCTGGGAGGAGAAAAGAGAGGGATTGAAGAGGGAGCACTGGGGCAGGAAGACCTTCCACTTTGAGGAGTGAGGTGTTGCATTGTGCAAGCTGCACTGTAAAGTGGAGTTTAAGATTGTAGGAGCTCTAATCTTTTTCCTTGTGAAATTTGTTGTTTCAAATCTTGTCTGTGGCATTATAGTATTGTGAAGAGACCTTGTTGTAGTACACAGCAACAACAGCAAAAAAGCTTCACTTTCTAGTGCTGTCAGTTTTGCAATTTGAGTAGAAAAGGAAGATATCAGATTTGTATTGTTAGACTGATTGCCTCTGGAAATGAGCTTTATGCAACTCTGTGTTGTGTGCATGAAGGTGCGTATGCCACTAACTTTTCAGCCTGTTGGTTGATTTCAGCTGAATTTGATAGAAAGATAGACATTTGAAAGAATACTAAGTTCCCACAATCTTTGTGAAAGCAGACAGCTAGACTGAGGTGAAGGATTTTTTTCAGACTCCTTCAGACAGGTTGGGTTTCTTACCTCTACCTTTACATGAAAAGTTGCTGTGTGACAGTTTGTTGTTGAATGAGAGAATCCAAAATGGGCAGAGTTCTTATATATAACCCAACCACAGGAGAAAGCTTCAGTTGAAGCTTTCACCTCAGTAGACAGTGAAGTCAAATGCCTGGAAGTCACTAATCCATTGGGCTGAATTTGCCCTTGAACTTGTGAAACTTCTTGTGTCACTCATTATTTTAATAGTTGGTATTCCAGAAGCAAACGGGGATTGAAGTGGAGATATTCACTGTCATCAGTTGATCTATGAACTGTGACCTGATAGCAGCTCCAAAAGAAATCTGCCTACTTGGAATAAATTTTGCTGCAGAAAACAATTCAAGACTGGAAGATAAGGGAAATTTCTGTCAAATTATGATCTCAGAGCGCTTCCTGTAGTGAGAGAAAAGTAATGAACTGAAAATGTCTGATCTTTTGGTTTCCATTCAGTACTTCAAAGAGGGATTATTGGTGTTTTAGAGAAGTATTTAAAATGCATATGCGAATGCACAGGGGTATAAGTGAAAATATGGAGTAGCAGTAGAAATAAGTTTTAACACCCTTGAGTTTGGGATAGCTTCTTTAACTGAAAAATCACAAGTGGATTATACACACATCATACCATCAAAGATATTGAATTTGTTTTGGCAAAAAACCATGCAGAAATATTAAGTAGAGTGGTGGGAAAAACTGGAAAAAATGAAGAAAGTTCTGAATAATAAAAAATACAGTATTTATATAGGTCATTCCTTTATGCTGACAGAAATTTTTACTGGGGAGTAGCTCTAGTCTTATATGGTTACAAGGACATGAGTTTCTTCTGACTAATTATACAATTAATAGGAGGCGAATTTTAGGTAAAATAATGTGAGAAATTTACATGATACATAGATACAGTGCAAAGGTGGGAAATAGATATGTATGCATGACAAATCTCTGTCTACGCCAGATGTCTTTGAGAAATCCTCTTTCTTCTGTCTATTAGTTCGTTCTGCCCTTTTTTGTTTGTTTTCTTCTTTCCACTCCTCTCATTTCTTACTTGCTGTTGAGAAAGGCCACTTCTGCTCATGCAATAATATCAGGTTAACATTCATAGCCATGGTTATGGAAAAGATGGTTATTGCACAGTTGTTTAATTCATTCATTGTTTAAAAGCACTTTTAAAATCAAAACTGTAATCAAAGATCTAAGTCGTATATTGAAGAAACTGAAATCTCTATGCAGTGGAGATGTTCTGAAAAGATCTGTTGTTAATGATCTTTCATTTTACATAGTTTTGTTACATCATTTATTTCTTGAATTTAAAAAATAGCTACAACTAATTTATACAATCACCCCCAAATTCCAGCAGTTTAGTTCTACCAGATACCCTGTGTATCCTGGGTGGTATAACTGCACATCTAGTCACATTCTTATTGCTTTCATACATACACACTGCATAAACTCTGCCCAGCTGTACTATATCAGACCATGCTTTTATAGGGGATAGCTGGTGACAATATAAACCACGAGAAAGAGAGAGATTCATATGGTTTCTACATGTTACCAGAAAAACAAGATTAAAAATACAGTTTAACAGCGTCTTTAGTTCTGGTGTTGCTGATTGTTTGTAGCAAGTGGGTACCAGAGAAAGGACATAGACACAAAAAGCAAAGGTCTGAGATTTTTGTATACTTAAAAATCTGAGCAATCGGATAGGAAATATGGGAGATAGAGTTCAGTTCACTGCTAAAATTAGCAATTGAATTCCCTTTAAAACACATAATCCTTTTGTCTAAAGGCTTAGCAAAAAGCCATCCATGCTTTCCTAGATTTTTTTTTTCCCCCTTGAAATATCAGGTATTGACCACAATTAATTGCAAGGCACTGACAGAGCTGAACTGAGGCTATTGGAATGGTATTGGAGTAGAGTCAATCCCGTTCAATGGGTTGGAGGTTTTGTCATGGTATGAATGACCTTAGACTCTTCAGTCATGGTTGCTTCTGAGAAGCAAGGGATGTCCCTCTCCCTAAAGAACTGAAAAATCTTGCTCAGTGAGACTCAAAAGAAGGGTTACAGAAAGGAATTTATATTTATCCTATTTTACAGGCAAAAAACTCAGACACTTAAGTGACTTGCTCAGAGTCTCACAGGAAGCCTGGGTGGAGCTGGGAATTGAACGCAGATAACCTGAGTCTGAGTGCTTGGCTCAGAAGACCCCTTTAAAATGTTTCAGAATGTGACTTTATTCATCTATTAAGTAGGGCCTGAATGACGTGGAAGATATGGGCTGGGTAACATGCTAGGTACATTATATATCTTCAGTGTACATATATGGTATTTTATAGGAGAGTATAAACTTGTCGGTTGCTGTTTCAGGCATAGGTTAATATCACTTACAGAGTGTCTCAGTACACTGAGCATACATTGGAAAACACTAAAGAAAGGGAGTTTTTAGATTGCTAATGATTTCCTTTTAAGGAACGTGTGACTAAGGGCTGAGAGAATTTGCTGCTGAAACTGCTTACTACAAGCCTTTGAAAATTCCCTGTCTAGTTATTCACATAGGAAATATCTGGTTGCAGGCATACTTGGCTATACAGGCTTCCATGAGTACCCCATATTTATAAAGCCTGTTCATTCAGGCCTTTGAATGGGAGCAGTTGGCAGAAAGAGAGCCATTTTTGTGAATTCTTCTTAAGTATATAGCGAACTTGCTTCTTGACTTTTGGATTTGATGCTTAATTTTGATTCATGCAAAGTACAAAAGCCATATGCTACAGAGATAGATAAACATAGAGATGAGATATCACCGGTTGATTTAATTTTTAGTATCAGTGGTTCATTTATTTACTTTTTTTCACTAGTGATAGTATTTTTACTTTGTACCTGCCTTTCAGTTTTCCAGCTCTTAGGCTGTCAATTCGGTATCCTTCATGAAAAACTATACTCACTTAAGGCTGTATTCTCAGAGGCTTTTGGAAAGTGGCCTGGAAAAATTGTTTGCATGCCTGTTTGCACTAGCAAAATCCCAAATTGTGTCTGTTAGTAAGTGTGTCTAAGCCTTCAGTGCTTTTTTGTATTTTCTGTAGTACTTGAGAAATATTTTATCACTACTACTCTTTCAACCAGTAATACTAATCTGTTGCTGGAATTCTTTTAATTTCACCCTTAGCAAGATTAATTTACATGCTTCAAACTTAACTAGAATGTATCTAAATGTCCACAAACTGATTTTTATGTGAGGCTGGCATGATTTCTGACTTTGGATCAGCTAGCTGTTGCTTCACTTTGAGTAATTCAACACAAAAATAAAGAAGTGGTCGTACAAATCCTTGCGAAACATAATCACCAAGTTTCCTAGAGCTCTGCTTTTTAGTTATCCTTCTTTTTGGTCATGGAATGGTTGAAAATAAATTTCATGTAAGATAACTATTATGTATATTTCAGAAAGATATATGTTCAACTTGCCACAGAAATTCAATGCAATTATTGCTTTCTAAATATTATTAAAATATCTTGAGCATCTTACTGACATATTTTAAGGTCTTGATACTTCTCAGACTGGCCTGGTTTTACTCCACCAACTTTCAGGGCGCAACTTTTGGCAGAAGCAATTTATTCCAACCATTTCTTTTCAGGTGAAGTTGAAATCATTTAGACATCTAATCCCAAAGTACACCTGCAAATGAGGTACCAAATTGTTTAGGTTAAAAAATTTGTACCTCCATTTTATTGCACCTAAAGCATGTGGATCCCAAAAGTTTGTTCATTTTTAAGTAATCATAATCAAATACTGGTTTTATTAAATTTGGTGAGAAAAAACAATAGATGCACACAAATATACAGATATGCAGAATTTAAAATACAGATTCCAAAGGAGTGAAGAGATCAAGATATTCTGTCCTTTTGCATTTTGCATCAACAATTTTGAATGTAACAAGAGTTTGGAAATTCACACGTAGGCTAGTTACGTCCGTATATGTAGGCAACTGAGAGCTCACATTTAGAGAAAATCATATGCAAAAAATTGCCAAGATAAATCATAAAAAATTTGCATAAATAGTTCACGTTTCTTACCA
Source organism: Gymnogyps californianus (assembly GCF_018139145.2). Lineage (NCBI taxonomy): Eukaryota > Metazoa > Chordata > Aves > Accipitriformes > Cathartidae > Gymnogyps > Gymnogyps californianus. The sequence continues at coordinate 15,125,055 of NC_059475.1, read as the reverse complement.
CATTTTCTCTGCCTGTCTTCATGCAGAATATTAGATGCCTTCAGAAATTGTTCTGCTAACTCTAGAGTACAAAGAATACTGTATTGGTCTCGAGCATTTCAGCTTAATTGTTATCTGTATAGCTCAGAGCAAGAGAACTGCAAGCATCTAGTGTAAATGAAGAGGGGAAAAAAAAAATCTCATGAAAAGCAAGGTCTAGCACCAGAAAACTGACAGAAACATGAGCAGCTAATTGCTGTAGGCTCCATACATCTTGGAATGACCTAAGGGGATATCAACAAATCACTTTCCACTGGAGTATAGTAACAGCAATGGCATAACAGTGAAATCACTGGCAAAAACTAGGGGAAAAATTCTTTTAAAGTATTGGCATTAGCATGTTAGTGAGCAATTCTTTTTCCATTTTAATGGTTATTAATGTGTGTGCTTGCATTTAACATCTGCAAACCCTCCCTTCCCACTTTTCTCCCCAAAAACCAACTGGTGGTGTTGTAACTGGGTTTTATGTGTCTATCTCTGATTCCCTTATGGGCTTGTGATCCTGAGTAATGTTTTCTAATACTGACACCCAAAATATAAGTTATTTGGCACTAGTATTTATAACCTTTTTCCCCCCAAAACTGAAGAGATCAGATAAAAAAAGAGTGATTTTGTTTTTAAACAAGAAATTAAATTTTTTTCTTGATCACATGTTCCAGGTTGCTCATTTCTAAAAAGAAAAAAAATGTTCAGAGTTTAAATAAATTAATTAGATCATTTTGCAATCATTGGTGAAAGACAGCATGTAAAAGAATTTGGAAATATCCCTAGTAAGGGCCATTCTTTTCTATTTTTGCAGAACTCTCCAAACCCATAAGCTAAACCAATTTTTGAATGTGATGACAGATATGTTTCCCAACAATTCTATTTGGCCAACACTAAATATTTAGTGGTAGATTTTACATTATTCCCATGTTTTGTTTTCTCATGGGCAGTATTGAACCTCAAATATATCATCAGGATCTTTGCTAGGTAGCTTAGTTTAAAAAACAGATTTCTCCATGATTTAACTGTAATACTGGTTGAACGACATTAGCTGGGTAATGTGCAGTGAACCATATTGCTTTGGGAAAACAATACTTTCTTCTCCTCCTCCCCTCAGGTACCCGCATGTTTTGCCGACAGTTGTTGCCATTGTAATCGATGAGAATTTGAACCTTTTCTAAATCAAACTTCTTTTTTCATTTCAACTGTGTTCAACCATTTTAAAATGCAGCTGGTGCTAGCAGTTACAGCATGATTTTTGGACTAGCATGGGCAGATTTTGTTGCAGTTGTCAATCTTAAAGCATTTATTTCTAGTGCATCTCCAGCATCATGTCTGAAATTTGTTTGCAGTGAACTCAGGCAACAACATAATTTTATAGCATGGTTCTGAAACATTCTTTACACAAAAACCCCTCTGTGCTTTGCAAGGAAACTGACTGACAGAGTTGTAGCACTGTTGTGTTTTAAGTCTTCCTTTAAAGGCATTACTCTTTCTTTCTCCCAAAGACATGAATACTTGTGTAGAACTTCCCCATTTGTATCAAAATGATTTTTTTTTCCCCAAGGAGTCTAAATGGGAGAAAAAAAATCTACATATATTCAATAACCAGTCATAGTATCCCACAGTTTAACTACAAGACAGTGTCGCTATAGCTCCACATATTTTATGTATTTGAAAAAAAAGAATACATTAGAGAAGAATAAAGACTACAGAATATATATTAAGATAGTCCATATTTAATCAACATGTGTAGGTGCAAATGTCTCACTATTACAAAACCCACTTTTGAAATGATCTTTTATTTTTAAATGATCTCATGCCAACCACAGTTACAGCCATATTTGTGGTTTCCCCCAGATACTGAATGATGTTCTGTAGTGGGGTCAAGCGCTCTCATGACATTTAACCATTGGAAACTAAAGAAAACATTTGTGGTGTGAAACAACAGTGCATACTTGACCCTCCAAAGTATATCCATTTATAAATGGATGAAAGTGACTATTTAAAGTTGTTTTATAAGGGAACCACTGTGCCCACCGAAAACCCCTAATTTACTGTTTGAAAAAGCAAATGACGTGTGGGTACAAGAACACGCATTTTTTAAAAACGTCTCTGGTGCTCCTTGTGTTGCATTTGATCTTAGTAGTAAAACAACAAAACCGAGTTTTAGAGGGACATTGCTGCCATCCTATTTTTAATTCACTATTATGTGTTAAAATAACCATTAGTTTAAAGTGAACAATCGCAGCCTTGCTTTCAATGGTTGCTCAGGTATTTCTTTTAAACCAGTTTATAATTTTGCAGTTTGTTTTGCGTAAGGGATGCAGCCCTAGATGTAGATTAGGGAGCTGGTGGTGACTCAGTCACATTCCTTTCCAGCTCCTGTTTGCTGTGGGGAAGAGGATGAATGAATGAGAGAAAGTGTTATTTCACCCTCTTTTCTGATCTCCTTTTGTGTCTGGCAAGCCACATCAAAAAATTAGTTCTTTGGGTCAGCCAAGACTCGCCATTCTGCCCTCTGCCTTCTAGCGTGCTCACAGGAGTTGGCACGAGGTCATGATTTGAGAGTGCTACTACAAGAAGGTGTGTTCCCACCCATCCTTGTTTCCCCACTCAAGCAAAGCAAGGCAATGATGCTCAATCCCTTTTTGTTTAATTAATTTTTTTCCTTTTAATACCCTTTGACTTCAAGCGTAATTATAGTTCATAAATAGCTTATAAGTATTAGTAAGCGTCGAAGTGCACTTGCCTGTATGGAACTCTCCAAAGGTTATAAAATAAGAGAAGTTGATTGGATCTCAAGCAAAACAAATCAGCGGTAAAATGTGTTTTTGAGGCATGAGAGATTTTCAGAATGTATTTTTAAACAATCTGGACGTAAACAGATTAGTTGAAGACAACTTCAGTAAAGATAGCTTTCTTGAACTATCTACAAGCATTTTGTCAAAGAAAGCTGAACTATGACTAATTCTGTGAGTGGTATGAATTATTAGGTGATGAATTTTAAAAGTAGTGTCCAGATGTAAATAGTGAAAGCATCCAAAATATTACTCAGCAGCTGCAAGAGCTATAGGAAAAGCTGACATGACAAATTTAGTCATTTCTTAATCACTTTCGTTAGGCGGTATTGTCAGTTCCAAGAGGCAAATTTTCATCTTGATTTATGCCTATAATAGAAATGGCTGAAAACTGAAAAGTTCTCAAAACTGTTTACTTACAAAACACCTTTTAGGTCATTTTGGAAACTTCCTATGACCTAGCAGTAATGTTCTTTACACATGGGAGTTCAAAAAAATACACTTCTAGACAGCTTATATCAACAAAGCAATTTTTTCCACCTAAAAAAGTGACCTTAACATGTATGCAAGTGGTAAAAAGTGGCTTAAATGTATTATTTACAGCTATATCAAAATTTATTAATTACTTACCTTTGGTTTAAATAAAATTGATTGTTAAAGCAGAAAGTAGAGGTTGGTATGAATTCTATTCTGCAGTAGCTTTCAGATAAAAGAAGCAGTGACCCAACTCATTAGCCCTTTGATTTAATATATTGACACTTGGGTACGAATAATTCCGTTTAGTGGCTTTTGCTTCCCAGGGATCAATTTAATTAGTTATAAAATGTGACTTCATGTCAGGAGCCAGAAGAAATGCTGACGTTAAATAAAGTCATACGCAATTTAAACAATAAAGCTATCGATGCCTGGTTAAAAGTTAATGATGCACAAAAAATGGCTTAATAGAGACAACCTCAGCAATGAAAGTGATGGTAGGAAAATTAAGCTAAGTGGATGAATGAGAAATGGTGATGTTGTTGGATTGTTAAAACAAATTCATGGATGGCCTGATGGTTCATTTCATGGTACTGTATGTTTCTGATTTAAATACATGTTTGAGGGTAACCCTGTACTTTCATATTAGGAGTGACAAGAAGTGGTCTGAAACCTTTCTCCTTTAGATCCTAGAAAAGGACAGACAATTTACCTGTGCACATTCATCTTTGATGTATCCCTCTGGGATACCTTGGGATGACCCAGTATTAACTATAATGACCTCCTATTATAATATTACAAGTACTAATATTTGCACAGTTGGTTGAGACCCCAGTCAGGATCAGTGTCTTATTATGCTAGGTGCTATTTATGTACTGTACAAATAAGAAAGGACAGTTTGTGCCCTGCAGAAGGGTAGGAGCTAACATTAAAGCACCATATCCTTTCAAAACCCATTTAATGCTGTAGACGTAATCTACTTATGTTATCTAAGCAGAGTAAGAAGGCTTAGTGAAGAAAATAGCAACCCACAAAATTGTTGGAGGTACAATTCATCGTTCATTTTTCCTTCTGTTGCTCCATATGAACACACAGATGCACCAGAGCCCTTCGAGAATTATGGTTCCATTGTTTTCACATTTCCTAGCCTGCTTTGAGCACAGCAAGGTAAAATCCATGCTAGATGTCTTAAATAATAACCTGCAAATCCATATTCAGACATTGGGCCAAATTCATAAAAAGTAATTCTTGTCTTTTTATGAGTAGCATACAAGGATTTTTCAAGTCATGGTGAGTTGTTTCTATGTCAGTAAAACAGTGCTCAAATTTAATAGTGAATTGATATGGTCACCTCATTTAAAGATGTATAGACACCTAGCTGAATATGCTAAATAGATGCTAGGTCAAAAGAAAATACAGAGAAATGTGATTCCTTAGCTTAAAAATGTATGTTAGTTGAATGGTCTCTGACATAGAAATTGTGATTAAAAATAACATGAAAAACTTTTTATTTGCTTGTAACTTATTACTGTTCAGGTGAGACTGGAGTTAGTCCACCTGTGAGGAAAAACCTGATTTTAAAATGACCTGATGTTGAGCTAAGCCATGTTATGTTTTCATTTGTATTAATTCTTTTGGGGGGCAGATGGATTCTGATTAGGAAGACCAATCATGAAAAGGGACAGTAGTAAATTAGGCAGTTAGATAATAATTTTTAACAATTGTACACAATTGAGCTTGTCTATAGACTCCTAGAAAGCTTGAAGCCAAGCAGCAGGCAGCGGTTATTACCTGCTAAAAACATTAACAGTAGCTACGGTAACTTGCCGAAGGATAGAGGGGGTATGCCTTAGAATAAAACCTCTGTGTGTCAGAAGGATTTTCAGACTGTACAAGAGTTATGTTTTTTTTACTAATGTTAGGCAAACTGTTTTGTCTTTGCATTGACTTTACATTGGCCGCAGCCTACACAGAGGGAACTGCTGGAAAAAAGGGGGGCATTAATACTTTTTACTGTGTGCGGGCCAGCCAGTAGTTAGAGAGGGGGCCCATGTTTTCTTAGGGCTCAGATGGCAAAGCTAAGTATTCAGCCTACGGCAGGAAAAAAGTGCCTTTTTTGTTTTCTGGCTGGAGAGTCCAAGCATTCCCAAAGGAACACAATGAATGGCCCATTTTGTCTGACGCTGTTTCGTAGACATAGAATTCTTGTTTTTTCATAATTATTCTTGCCCGTCACTGGGTGTGCACATGACATTTGAGCGTGTTTTAAAGTCTTAACACACTCATGTGCCTGCAATAAAGTTACTCATAACAATCCAGGCTTTCTGCAGACAACAGAGCAGGGTCTGTTGTTTTCACAAGTCACAGCAGCTGGGAGGCAATTGTGAAGACAACAGCTTAATCTAGCTGGAAAATACAGGAAGAAGAGAATATACACTCAATTTCCTTCCATATTATTGCAAACAATGCAGAGGGCTTTTTTTGTTGTGGCTTTTTCTTTTCTTTGCTCTGGGTGGTCTGGCTGAAAATGTGAGTGGCATAAAATACACTAGTAAATGTACTTTGAATTTTCAACTTGTTGCATTTCTGTATTCATGCTGATGTGCCTAAATCTGTTAAAGGGTGAGAATATTCATCTACATGAGCACTTTAAAAATCATACAATAACAGCCTTATTTTGACCTCATCTACACAGTGTTTACACTTGTGTTGGTTTACAACATATGTTGCAGTTTCTTCTGAGTTACACTGGTGTAAATGAAACTGGAATCAGGAACTTAGAGAAAATTTGATTGCTGAAAACTTCCCTTCGAAACAACATTAGTTAAAGAAAAAATAAAGCTAGGCAGTCTTAGATGTTTGAAAGTTGTATTTTAGCTTCTGTGTGAAAGGACAAGGCCACTCAGTAATTTGTTTCTTTATTGCATGCTTCTGAATCTGTAGATTAATCATATTTGTAAATGCTTCATTTATTTCAGAAGCACATTTACAAACAAAGCATGCAATAAATTAACATGCAAACTCAGTTAAAAAGCATCATAAGTAGGCAGTGATCAGATAGTTTTTACCCTAGCTATATTTTCTGGTGAAGTTTTGTGAAATATTAGGGAGCTGGTTTTTTTTTTTTTTTTCTTTGATGGAAGGGATGAAAAGAGGAACATATACTTCAGTTATTATGTCAACACTAGAAAGAGTAAAATGCAAATTAACATAAATTCGATTGGAGAGGTGGGGGTAGCTCAGCAGTCACCACTAGATGTGGTTTCAGTGAGGGTAGATGTTCCTTTTAAAGAAAAGGCGATGTTTATCCAATTGCAGTAAAGGTACCTTCCTTTCCTGCTCTTGGGAATGCTACATACAGCAGATTTCCAGTAACCATGGCAGACAACTCAGATGGGAAAGATTTTTATTATGCATAGCACAGAGGTTATAGCAGTGACTGGTAACAGCAAAAGCCAGTCAGACAGTGAGTATGGAAAACAAATGAATGATTTGAACACGGTCCAGACTTCCAGGAGAGAGGATCGAAATCAGGTTGACGTATACTGAAAAAATACAATATGAATGCTGAGGTGAGTTAGATGTACACTCTGCTGTTTGTAACAGAGCTGCAAATAGTACAGTACCAGATGCACCAGCCAGCTCTGGGGCACTGGTGTCGGGGATGCACGTACTGTTGAAAATGCAATGGGTATTACTCTATTCAGCCACAAAATAAATCAGATGATAGTAATAATATCACATAGACTTCTGATCTATTTAAAAAAGCATGGATGTGGACTTCAGGGTCTAAGCATTAACTCATTTAGGCACACTACTGACCTAATAGTAAGCAACATCTCTTCCTCTGTTTTCCTTAAAATACAATACCACACCTCTGCCCTCCATTTCTCTTAAAAATACAATACCGATGTGGTCCAAAATAAACGTACAGATGAGTTGGTCTGTGCATCTCACATTAATCCTGTTCAACTCATTCACCCTCACATCTCAGAGACCCTATATCGGTATCTTATTTTCTTATATTTTCTTTTGTTGCAATTTTGGAGTTAGACCGACTTTCACAATGGAAAAAAAAAAAGCAAACCTAAAAATTCTTTTGGAAAAATGCATCTAAACTAAAAGAGAAAATTACATCCTGAAAACTCCTGTTTACCTGAAAAGACAGTGGAGACAAGCACGTGCTAACAAAACCGGGAGTTTGGGGAGGAGCATTGTTTACTCTGAAGACCCTTGAGTGCACTAGGAGAGCTTTAGAAAAGCATGATTTTAATTTGTTTCAGCTGCATGTGTCTGTCTTAAAAAATAGATGTTTGTGGGTGTCCTAATTTCCTTGATATGATGCTACTTTTATGTCTAAGCTTTTCTTATATTTGTGACAATGACCTTCCTAAAGCCAAGGAAGCCAAATGTACTTCACTATGGTCTCCTTCCTCATGATGGAAGTTTATTGGCAAATTTTGGGCATTACTTTCTTGGTGTCAGTGGCCTAGAAAGGAGAATTTACTGCCGGATAGCTACCTTGTATACACAAAAAATACTCTCCAAAAGAGATTAAGTGAGAGTGAATGCTAGGAGTTTTGCAAGGAGACTGAAGGTGAGGAGTGAAAAGATTAAGTGAAGGAGAAAAAAATGATTTGATAAATAGAAGAAGCAGAAAGAAGTCCAGCAATAATAGATGTGAGTGATAGAGTGATTTCCAAATTACTTTTTTTGTTACTCTAGTTGTCTACCACTATGATTAGTGCAGCTGGCTTGCTGACTTTTTCACTCAGCAGTGAACCTGTTAAATGTGTCATGCTCAAAGTACGTCTTTACAGAGATAGAGGTGGTCTTCCCAGAGTAGGCATTTAAGAAACACAGGTTTTGTGTGTCCAAGAAAGTCATTCAAATGGTGACTATCCAGGAGTGCAGCAAGCAAGTTGTATAGGCAGATGGGTCTAAGAACACTGAAGTCCCAAGTGAGGGATTTGGAAGACAAGAGGACAGCATATTCTATGTATATATACCTGTGTGTGTGCATATATATGTATAATTTAAAATATTTATACAAAATATATGTATATGTGTATATAAATATGTATTCTACATGTATATACATGGATCTGTATATTATATATGTACATGTGTATATATGTAGAATATGCTTTCCTCTATAATATAAAATATATAAGCATATCTATACACTTATGTATTTACAGAGAGAGAGACATTCACTTTCACTTTAAGAAAACGTCTAATAGGAAAGTTTCTGCTTGTTAAGATGTGTGACTTTATAATGGCATGTACTACACAGTAACTTCCATAGTGCATACTTTTTAAGAATAATCTCCTCCTAGTGAGTAAACACATTCCCACAAAGGCATCTTCAGTGTACATTGTCCACATGGGGACATAGTGCAGAAGAACTAAGGTGCTGCAAATATGTGTACTGAAACACTGTGCAGTTGTTTCTTATATAGTTGAACCCTAAAACAGAGCTTCAGAATGGAGCACAGTGGCTTACAGGTAAACACAGTTGTAAGACTTTGAACAGAGCTATCAAAAGAAGCTTTTTGTCCTCTCTGATTTTGGAAGTCTATTTGGATAGGCATTTTTGCAGAGTTCCTTCTCTTGTTTTCTTATTACCTGACCAAATGACCAAAATTATGACAAGGGTAACTTACTTTCTGGATCTGGCTGTTAGTAGGGCATGCCATTGCAGCTCACAGTTTTGCAAGATCTTATTACGTTAGACTGATATGTTGGACTCTGATTGTACCACCAAGTCAGCCCTCATCCTTACTCTTAGTTTTTATTTTTTTCCTTTCTCTATGTCTCTTTCATTCCCATTCCAATGTATGTAAAAAGTGTCAGCACTAACTAGTTCCTACTTTGGAAAAAAAGTAGCACTTCAGCTGCTCCTGCAAATTCTTTCACCCTCTGAGCAGTGATTAATATACAGGTTTAAGAAGAATTTTTAAACAAAACCTGGGAAAAAAGGAAAAGAGCAAATATGCAGGTTAATGGTGTACCCTGAGGTGAGCAAAATGCATTTTTTTAACAAGCCAAGCATAGCAAAAAAGCTATTCTACAGTGAAATTAATAATTACCAAAAAGATTTGCTAGCATTATTGTTGTATCCTTTATGAGAATATGGGTAGCATGTTTAAAAAACATGGGAAGTGTGAATCAAAGCCCAAAGATTCAAACTGGTCTCTAATTTTTAATGTGAATTCTATTCATATGCCCCTGGTGCATAGACTGAAATACAGTCTGTGGATAACAACTGTCTTTAGAGTGGTGCTACTTAACATGAAAATTGTATCTGTTCCTCTGTATGGATTTCTAATTTTCTTTACCGTCCTGTTTTAACAAAGCTTTAAGATAGGAGGGCATCTTAGTGCTACATGTAGTAGGTGCCTGGCTATAATACATGATTTCAGCCCCAAATATTTTCCAAAGGCAAGGTTTGTTTATTAACTGAACCCCATGCTGAGATTCAATCAATCTAATACAGGCTGAGTTTAAAGTTGAACATTCAAATGTATGCCCATACATCTTAGGCATATATCTTACATAATGATGTTGGCCCCAGACATCTTTCTGGGTTTGTTTATGTCTGTTATGGATTCCCCTCATTATCCATGCTGTTTGAGGGATTCCCTATGGATTCAGTCAGTTTATTGCATACTTTTTTTTAATTTTATGCCAAACTGAATATTTTGAGTGGCAGTTCGTATGGTAGCTCCGTACAGCTTCCTCTCAAATCCAGAGATGAATGCTGTGATCAAGGTTAAATAAAATAATACAGAAACCAACATGCTGCAAAAGGGTATCTAAGAGAATGCTCCAGGAGAGGTGAGAGGATTATAGAAGTAATGTGAGTGATAAAACATTAAGATGTTGACTACTCTTCCTATTTCTTTTCCTTTTAATTATGGTTAACCATTAGAGCAACAATTCTGTGATTTACAAGATCTTCCTTATTGAGCATCTATAGTAATAACACTGGGAAAACTCATTTATTAAATTTCATTGGAGTGAAGGGATGTTTTAATATGCTGGTCACTAAGCACATCTGAGTGTGCACACAACTCCCAGTAACATTAATTGGAGTTGCATATGCATATCAGCCAGAGAACAGAGTCTTAAATATAGAAAGCAGAGATTGGTATGGGCCACACTCTGTTCTTGGGAGTGTGTCCTGCTCCACGGAAGTAAGTGGAGTTTCTGAGGCTCTCCTCTTGAGAGATGAACATTGCCCTTCTCATATTCAGTGTATAGTACCCATTTAGTTCTTGTAGGGGAGTTTACTAGGAGTAATATATGGCCAGAAGCAAATAGGGCTAAAAGACAGGTTTTTCTTATAAAGCCTTTGCATTATGAAAAAGGTCTTTTTCAATCTGAAAACTCAGATTTATGAACACTTAATTCATCAGTTCCCCGTGCCTTTCATTTGAAATAAACAGCAAGCAATATTATTTTAAAATAAGGCAGAAGGTGTAACAAAAATGAAGTAATGTTTTGAGAAATATGTGATTGATGATTAAAAAACAGAGAGAGAAGGAGTGGGGGGGTCAGTCCAGCATTCATTAGTCAGGCAAAACTTCTATTTGAACATGCATTAAGTCAGGAAGACCAGACAGTGTGACTGGAAAATTATTCTTTCTTTGAGAAGTAGTCTCTCAAAAATATTCCCTTGTTTCTTAAATCTAAAGGCATCCTTTGACTGACTTAGTTATTTTATATCTATTGATGCTAGAGAAAACAAAAGAAACTTTAAAACCTGGAAACATAAACATCATTGAACCACCCACTTCAAAAAAAAAAAAAAAAAAAAAAAGGGATGGTGGGGGAGAGAGAAAAAGAAAAGAAAGAAATCACAGTGGATGTTTTCCAGGAGGGAACATGCTATGCTGTGTAAAGGGGCCTAGTGTAACAAGAAGTCATCTATTCTTGATTTCTTTAGACAGCTAGAGCTTTGTGCCTTGTCTAGTTTCTACATTTTAAGAGCTTGTTCTGTGTAGCAGAAATAATACAATAAATGGGTTTAACCGCATTTGTCTCAGCTAGACAGTCTGCTTTGTCAAAGATTGCTGGTACAACATAAACAAATTATGTGTTTGTAGTACTTTTCAATGAAAGCCTATCTAACAGAGCGGAGATTGTGTTTCAGCAGCTGTAGATTTAATCTCCTACCTGTCAGTTAAAGCAGGCATTTCCTGAGCAGATAAGGCCTGGCTGCAGAGGGGGGAGCAGCCACAGCTGGACAAAGGGCCATTGTTATTGCCCTTTAATTCTATGTAGATTTGCCCGTGCATTTCATCACACCAACTCCAGCACGTTAGGGTTGCAGAGGAGCCAGCCCTTCGCTGCAGGTTCGGCAGGCAGAGAGAAAGGGAATTGCAGCACAGCTTTGCGCTATTTACTCCTGCCGATTGTCATGAGCAACTGAAGAAAATATCCCAACTTTGAGAGCAGCGTCACTCTAACGTGAGTGTGATTATAGGATTCATGGCAAGGATCTATTTGCAAGCTGAAAGCGCGCTTTAAATAACACTGGAGTTCTGACAAATCAGGGAAAGCCAGAAAATGGGAAGATTGGCATTCCTTCTTGAATATCAGGATCCTCTGCAGAAAAGGCAGCACAGCGGTGTGGATTTATGTCTAAAGTATAGCTGTTGCTGGAATTTTAACACCCAAAGTTGGATAGGAAATACCTAATGCTCATTTTAAATACGAATTTCCTGGTTTTCTGCCTTATTTTACCTTTTTAATGATTTTGTTCTTTCAAAATGTTTTTGTAGATGAATCATAAATGCTCTAGAAAGTTGAGGAGCCAATATAACTGATTTGAGCCAAACACAGTTGGCGTAGGAAGGAAGCAGGCTGTGTGTATGTCGCTGGAAGTTTAGGAACTCTCTGTTGCTTACTCCCAAATCTGCAATAATTACTGTATACCTAGTGGTGGCAATCACCTTAGTCATACTGTGCAAACACACCAGTTTCTTGGAGCCTTTTCTGAGTAAAGATGGTCAGATCGTGTCAAAATCTGAGGAGTCCTAGGAAGAGATGGAACAAATTAATTTTTGCATGCAATCAGTATTCTGATTTGACTTTGATCTCTAGACACAGGAGTTTTCTGCACTAAACTAGTTCCCAGAAAATTGCCTTTGATAACCCTTTACGTTTTGATCTAGACACTCCATAAACATCGTGTGATTTCTGGAAGTTATCTAGGTTACTATTCTACATTAAATCTCTTTCAAAAATCTACATAAGCGAGAGTATTCTCACTAGATGTGAATACCTCTTTTGACCTAGTCTCTTGAATATTATCCATTTAGGCTTCAGGAAAAATATCAATACTTGTCTCTATAATAAAGAAGAGTAAATTCACAGAGGAGTAAATACCTGAAGAAATCAGCTGTAGGACTGGGTGGGATGGGAAAGGCGTCTCCTTTTCACACCTGTGACACCTCCACCCTTGTATCCTGCCAGCATACAAGTGTTTGAGGGCTAAACCATGTAGCACTGGCGTGTACCTGCTCAAAAGCTGCCTCATTCTGATTTTTCAACAGAGCATGTCCCTCATTAGCCATAGCTCTGCACTTTGGGTAGCTCTTTATACAATTGTGTGGTAAGGTGTAAAGGTTACAAGCAGCAGATTACAATGGAATTGGTTTCTATCCACTATGCATTGTCACTTCTGCAACTGAAAAAGAAATCAAGGCCTTTTTGGGTGTGCTCTTGTGTAAACTGTAGGCATAATACTGTCCTCTGAATAGGTCTTCGAGCTTGAATTAATTAATAATTGTAAAGTATTCAAAAGCTCTAAGTGGTTATATAGTTACAATACAATATAGTTACAAATCTTGGAATATCAGTGAAAATATAGAAAGCTTTAAAAACAATGTGCTGATCAGGAAGAAATTCTTCCCATAACAAAGTAAATGGCAGAACTCCTGTTAGCATCAGTGACCCCCTGGATTTCAGGTATATTCTGTATGTGTTTAATGTAATAGAAGAACCCCAAGCTGTTCTTTTGTTGTACCTTTTTTACCTCTATAGGGCAGAAGGAGTTTTGATCAGAGGCGTTGAAAGATGTTTCTGTTTTCGTTCCCACTTCTGCTGTAGCTATTCTTTAAAATGAAAGACAATCCTTCCTTTAGCAATCATCCGTGTTGTGGTGTTAGATGATTTTTTTAATCCTGTACACTGCAAGCCCTTCTATTGAGGGAATTAGTTTCATGTTAATAACTAGTGATGGCTACTATTCAAAAAAAGAACTCTGTCTTGAAAGGATGTGGGGGGGAAAACTCTGCTTGAAAGCACCAATATGAAATGCAAATTTTAAAGCATCTCTTGCTCTAAATTTTTTCATCAACAGGAAATTTCAATGTACTCCAAAAATCTTGCACATTTTGATATCACCATAAAAACATAAGCTAATAAGGAATTTCTGACATAATTTATATTTAGATTTGAGCTGAAGTAATGGAGCTTCCGTATATAAAATATCAACAAGTATCATTAGGCTGCAATATTTTTCTTATTTTGGCATGAATAAGACAAGGTGCAAATGAGAAACATACATCTTCACTAGTCTTTGGAAATATCTGAAATAATTGACTTGCTCAGTCTTCTGTGATGGCTTGGTGACCACTAACTGTGACAATTTGCATAATAGTCAACTCTTCACTTCTGTAGAGATAACTGTTTGTATCTGATTAAAATTAGGACTGTTTTAGTTCTCTTGACTTTTCCAGAAGTTGCAGAAATAGAGATTTGCTGTTATGCTTTAACCAAACAAATGCACACATGGGGATAACAATATGCTGAGTTTATGCAGATTTTACAACACAAATCTGAATAAAATACCCACTAATAGACCCTTAAGGAGTAATAAACACACATGAATTTTCCTTAGTTGCACTTTAAAGTGATTTTAACATACTACTAGACCTTAACAATAATATTTAATTGACAAGATTATGCATTTGTATGGATTGAAAAGGTGGTAGATCTCTAATTCCAAATGAACTATAAATTCACTTTTGCATAACATGTTTTATTTATTTCTCTATAGCAGAGATGTTCTTCATCCCTCCTAGTGAGAGTTTCTTAAAATACAGACAATTTAAATAGATTTAATTACTATTTATCATACTCTTAACTTCATGAGATCATCTTTAGTTGAATTCTGTATTTCCAGGTAGTCAAGGAGCTAGATAAAAAAAAGGGCAATACAATGAGTAGCTAATAGAAATTAAATGAGAGCTAGTGTTTGAAACTATTCTGGTAGTATTTTTCTGTTGCTCCCTTCTTTATTTCCCAAGTAGATGGAATTTAAGTTTAGTTCATTTAAAGTTTCAAAGTAGTGAGGAAGAAATAATAAAAAATAAGGATGCTCTGTTTCGCTCTCTGATCATGGCTGCAATTTTCACATTAATGTTGTGGCCACTGCAGTAGACTTAAATCTCCAAATCATGCTGAACCATTGGACAAATGGAAAAAACGATAGGGGAAAAGAAAGAAAATAGCAGTTACAATCCATTTACAAATTCAGTAATGGGCTACATATTTTTCATAGTATTTCCCATATGAAATGTTCTCACTTTGCAAGTCTATGGTATCTTTTTTACAGTTTATTTGCCAACACTTCCCCTGGGATCTCATTGGCAGACATTTTCTTTGTGGCTCATGTACTTTCACTGAGAGGAAATATTTTTCAATTAGACTGTAGATAATTAGATGGCAGATAAATTAGAACATAATATACCTCCCTGTATAGATATAGCTCCAGTGATTCTATATTGCTAACAGGAGCAGAAAGTAGTATCTGAATAATTTTCAATTTGGGAGCTATGTCAATGCGATTTTCAGTGTCCCAGCTACGATGTAGTGCCTGCGTGATCACTTTTGGTCTGTTGGAGCCCACCTTTCTTCAACTGCTATTCCTCCTCACACAGAGTCACAGTTGCTTCCCTTGGATTATTTATGCTAGAGGGGACTTCTCACTTAAGCATTTGGGTCCACTCTCACATATTATCTTTACTTTAGAGAATGTTAGGCATTGATGCCGCATTAATTCAAAGCCTTGAGAGTTCATCAGTTACATTTCTGAGCTCAGAACAAAAGACCCAGGCACCACTCGCACACAAAGTAGCCAGATCCTTTATAACTGAACTGGTCAGTTAACCCAGCCTTACAGTCACTTTGCTTCATCAGAACAGTACAAATAAAACAGCCAGACCATTCAATTATAACCAAAGAGACCTTTTTATTTTTCAGTACAATTCTTCTGCAGTTTTTCTAAATAGATCATTTTGTGGGACCAGAAAAGGGCTCAGTCGTGGCACGAGTTCATTACAATATTGGCAGATTTGGGGAGGGGATTTGGGCCCAAACCTGCAAAAATCTTAGCACATAGCTGCTTCTAAGCATTTAAGTGATCCCACTGACTATCACGTATGTAAGTTTTCATAGAAGTCGTCCCTACTTCTTTATGCAATATGGTGTTTGCTTTCTTGCAGAGTCACCAAAATGACCTAATCAAAATAAAATTCAAATTAACAAAACTTCTTATATTTCTTCTCTTACAAAGAACAACAAAACCCTACACTCGTTATTGAAATAAATGAAATTCCAATGGTGGTATAAAAATAATAGTGCTATGTATTGTACACAGAGTATTTAAAATGCAGATGAGATAAATATATAATATGCAGGGTATTTAAAAACTTGCACTAGTAGTACCAGGGGCATAAACACTGCTTTCAGTGCCACTAAGATTTTTTTAAATGAATCAACCTAAAATGTAACCTGTTCAGCTATCAGTTATGGCCATTATGTTCTATCACATAAACACATATTTTGAGCATTCTGAAAATGCACATTCTTACTTGATACACTGCCATTACCTGGGAAATTCTTCTGTTATACTCTAGTTTTTAAATGAGAGTAGAAAGTTTCAAACACATTTTTACTATGGAAATAAAAACTTAATGACTGCATAGACAGGTTAAAGTTGTAGTCTGGCTATACCAATTATTCAAGAAGTTAAAAAATCTTAGGTAGAAATTCAAGTTTAAACTATGAAAAGTTTAAACCTGCCTGTGAATGAAGTAGGTTCTCAGAGAGGCTGTAATATCACAAGGACAAAAAGTACTGTACATCCTATACTAAAGAAAAAAAAAAGTCAATTCAGTAGATTCAGAGATTGATTTCTCAGCTAACATGCATTGGAGTAGTCTGTTAGATTCAATACAAATCTCAAGATTTCTACAAGTTGAGAATAGGGTCCAGAGATTTTATTGGTGGAAGAAGTGGGGGGCAATGGTTTTAAATAGTGATGTTGGATTACTCTAGGCAATTAGAGCATATTTAGCCTATCACGCTGTTTTATACTAGTGCTGGTTGTAATTAAAAAAAAAGCTTTAAGGAAGGGATAAAATATTATAAAGATCATGCTTACTATCTCTCAAAAAGATGGCACTTAATTCTCCCCTTAACTGAAGTAAACCATGCAACAGAGAGGCAACTTGTCAAGTTTGATCTTGAAAAGTTTGCAAGGAATCCAGCCGCCATTGTAGGGTGGGATTAACTTCCACTCTTGAAACCTGTGATCCTCGCAGCTAAGCAGAAATGTGTGAGCTGCCTTTTTGCTTGCACTGCTGCCATCCTTTTCTCTGAATGCCTTTACTTCTCCAGCTGCAATGTTAGTTGTTGTAGAGGCAGCTTTGGTTTTTAAAGACAGAACCCTTCCTCTTCCTTAGTCTCACTAAATGTGCTGTGTTCCTTATCCAAAAGAGGCAGATCATTTTCATTCAAGGCATTACTTTTGTATCACATATCGCTTTGGCTTCCATTTTCCGTGCACAACACTAACCATCAATGACTTTTTAACAAGGAGGATTGTCCAGCCAACTTCTGAGATTAGCATTCACATGACTGTGGGACAAAGCACTGCAGATTTGCCCATCTTATCAAACAGGCCACCAGCTTTTATTATTTCAGGGAGAATCAAATTGGAAGTTGCTTCTTGAACTAATCAGGGCTAATTTGCTCTAAAGTTGCTTCCTGACTTAGATCTCAGGCAAGGAAGTGCTGTAATCAGTTCCCAAGGGCTGTCAGAGTTGTGTTGGGATATTAAAGGAATGGTACGCTACCTTTTAAGAGTTCCCTAATCTTGGTGGCTTCTCATGTTTAACACAGTTAAACCTGAGCTTGTTGTATAGAAACAAAGATAAATTTTATGAGATAGCTTTATATAAGAGGCGATTTTACTCGAGGTTGCAGAACTGAATTTTGGAAAGAATATACTCAGGTTTCCTCCATGGTTTGTACAGTTCAGTTAAAGATACAGACTGGCAGAATTGTTCAAAACGAAACATTTACTACCCGTCACAAAAAAAAAAAAAAAAAAAAAAAAATTCTTCATGAAAGAGAAAATGAGTCCCCCTGAGTGTCACTGTTTGCATATTAGCCCATAGTACGGGCTCTGCCAAGTTACTCTCTGACTGACTGCTGCAGATGCTCTTTCTCAAGTATTCTGAGTGAGATCTTTAGTGCAAGTCTTCGGGGACAAACAATAGCACCTGTTCCTCACAAGACAGCAGCCCAGTTAGTCCATTCATGTATCTTTAATGAAGCTCTGGGGCAGATGGCAAAAAATGGCATCATCAACAACTTAGCACAGAGGAGACAAAAGGGGAAAGTGCCGATCCAACAATACGCTATTTTTACGAATGGGAAGACAGAGTTGGAGTGTTTCTCAGGCATCTGCTACAGTCTTGGTTTTCAGAAAGACCTGAGGAACTTCTCAGCAATTAAAATTTCTGGGCATGTAGCCGATTTTATGAAGTACACCAATCAACCCCTCCTCCCAATTTCTCCCCCCTCAGTAAAATCAAAATAATAATAATAAAACCCTCAGGAAAAAAATTATCAAAAATTAAGGTGTCTACTGGTTTTATGGCATTCATTTTACATCTTTAATAATTCAATGATCAGTGTACATTGTACATTCTCTTCCTTTTTAATGCTTATTTGTGCTTTTCAGTTGACCTGTGCTGAAAATCGACACCTATGTATATAATAATTGTGGGTGAAACCAACGTTTACCTAGGAATAGTATTTAATATGTGCCAGAGGGAAGACCCATGGGAGGGAATGGTTGCCATTCAGTATGGGCTTTTTTCAGTCTGTATAACTCTCTTAAGTGTAAACTCAAATTTACACTCTAAATGTAAGCCATCTTTAGTCAAAGTTACATCGATTTATATAGGCTGAGGACCTGATCCAGCATTCAGAGTAGTATTTCAAGGAAGAATAGCAGATAGCCAGAACATGCAATCGTAATTCTCCACACTTACAGAATTGCTTTTGTTTGAGAGTTTAAAAAAAAAATCTCTTTGGATATGGTGGAGTGGATCCAACTCTACAGGATTGCACTGGGAAATAACCATTGTAGGGTTTGGTTGTTATATGTTTCAATTGATTTTTATGACATTACAGTGTGAAGTATTGCTATGGGTATGTATGCACCATCACTCTAGCCACAGTACTCACTCTGATCTCTTCTGTGTCTTGTGAGATTGTGTTGGTGTCTCGTACCTTTGCAACCCCATGGAAATACTTTCTGTGTGTGGTGATTGAAAGGGATATTTCTTAAGCCTTGGGTCCATTTGATTAGACTGTAGTTGGGAACTACTGAAAATGATTGTAAGTTGTATTGTGTTGAATTCCTTCCAATATATCCTGTAGTTGTTTCTATCAGATGAAGCCTGTGGTTTTCATTTGCTGTACTCCTATAGAGCCAGTGTAAAGGAACACCACACAGCAAAACTAGCACCATTTTATCAGAGGTAAATGCCTGTGCTGGGCACATGGGGATCAACTCCAATCTAACCAAGTTTAACTCATATCCTAAAATGCACAGCCAGGCTTACCTCAGCTAAAATGAGAGAAATAGCTGCTCAAAGCTAGTTTCTTTCACGCCCCAGTGCCATAGCAGTAATTGCACAAAGACCTTTTTATTATAAGTTGATTTTCCTGAGAAATGGATTAAAAAAAATACTGTAAAGTGTTTGTTTTTTGCTTGACCTTTATTAACCTACATCTTAGGGCTTTCCCAAGAGAAGAGTTGTTGGTAAATTAACCCTCATAGACACACACAGTAGCATTTCTGCACTGCATCAATGGTTGTGAAAGTAATGGGGATATGACAAGAAAATTTGACACTATTTAAACAATGTCATAGGTCAACATATGGGATTTGACCAAAAAAGTTTTTTAGGAATTAAATGAAAAAAAAATTGCTTGAAGTGTACTTTAACTTTTTAATAGTATTTAATGCCGCTGATTTATGGTAGCATGAGGGCAAAAATTTTTTTCTGCCTAAACCCCCAATTTCTTCCTACATTTACTAGCTTTGATATATAAACCATTATATGTTTGCTTAACTACTAATCAGAAAAATCATGGTCAAACCCTTGGGTACTTCTGGGGTTAAGGAATGATGGATACAAATTCTTTGTGATCCTAGCCACTGTCTCTGAAACACATATAGCATAAATTAGGGAACTAGGAAATTAACGTCGATTTAACAGACGTGATTCTACCACATCTCCTGTTTTCTATATGTTGAATACAAATGGTGGTATAAGGTGAAGAATTTTTTACTTTTGCATGTTTGTGCTTTTTGATACATTTATTAAGGTCAAATTAAATTTGATATAGTAGGTTTTATTCTGAAATGGTCTCTGAATACAGCTCCATAATTACCAAGCTACATGATAGTGTATAAAGCTATAAAACTGCTTAGACAGACAAGCAATTTATATGTTATAGTGAGGTGTGTATGGCAAAGGATGTTAGTTTAATTGGGAGCCAGGATGTTGGAGCCTTAAATCTTAAGAGCTGGGGTGTTGACTAGAAGACTATTTAATACTGTGGTGAGATTTTGAAATAACATATGTGAGTTGTTGGTATATATATGAACAATACAATGTTGTAAGATCTCAGAATTAAAATTACCCTAAGGATACTAAAATTTGAACATCAAAGTAGCTATTGCAGTGTTAGGTTACTTCCAAAATGCTTGTCACTTTGCTGTCTGTGACCAAAGATGAGAAAACTTGTGAAAAATTAATAGAAATACGTACCACTTCTTTTTAAAGAACCTATGGTATGTTAGAAAAGTTTTGTACCTTTTTACCTTGTGCCAGGACAGTGAATATCAATTAAAAAAAAAAAAATAGAGAACCAGGAAGAAGTAGGAAAACGTGCAGTTCACTGAGTCTGTTACACCTTTGACACTGAGGGAAAACAATGTTAGTGAGGGCTTTGATGTGATAATGTGAAATTGGCAGGGATTACATTAAGGCGAAGGTTCTGTGGGACTGTGTGAACACAAGAACACTATCAGTACTGGAGAAATACCTGTCAAGACAAATTTGTGCTATTTCTGATCAGAGGCTCTCTTTTGTTTAGCAGGTTCAGGGTCACATGCCTCCGCTCATGATCCCAATTTTTCCACACGACCAGCGGACACTGGCAGCGGCTGCTGCAGCTCAGCAGGGATTCCTCTTCCCCCCAGGAATAACTTACAAGCCAGGTAAGCTGACAGGGATGTGAAGCTATTTAACATTTTAAGATATTAACCGTAGCTTCTTGTGTGATCTGTCTCATATAGACGATGTTACACAACAGGCATAGCTGGTTGGAAATAATGCGGAGTTTTGCAGCTCCACTTGAAAAAAAAACTTCTGGTTTGAAGGGGGTGGATGGAATATTGATTATTGAACATCAAGATTTTTTTTTACCTTTATTTCCCACAAAATCATTTGCTCTAAATACATTGGCCCACTCGCCTAGTAATTTGCATCTGGTCTGCCCCGTGTCATTATACAAAAGCTATGTATCTTTAATTAATTCTGTTCTCTTCAGTATATGTGTCTTTTGTGCCAAAATTCTTACTCTTAATTAGTGATAAAAGTCAGAGGAAGTATAATTTAATTAGCAGGCTTCAAATGGGCAACTTTTTGTTTGATTTCAATCTCAATAATAAAAGGTTTCAGTAGTTCAATCCCAGTCATCATTCAGACTTGTAACAGGTCACATAACCTTGCAGTGAAATATGTTGTGAGATGATTTAGCAAATGTTACGATTTCTTTCTTTTTTCCTCTGAGTTTACAGGACTCCTGGGGAATTCAATTAGGGATATAATGGTTTGAAGCTATGTTCAGAGCCTCCTTGTAAACAGGGCTTTAAATGTTTAAAGACACGTTGCCAAAGGAATTCAATGTAGGAAGATAGTTAAGTAAATAAAAGTCAACCTTATTTTCGTTTATACATTCTTTGTAAGTGACCTCAGTCCAGAAGCAGCAACCTTATTTTGCTCATTAATAGTATTCCCTGTCAAGCTGCCTTTAGCATATTAACCTGATAACTAATAACTACAAAACATAAATACCAGTTTCTTTTTTTGACATTAAATATGAAATGTACAAAGTAAAGCATTGATCCTGCTCCCACTGATGTTAGTGGGTTTTTTGCTGTTGACTGCAGCAGGAGCAGGGTCAAATCCAAAGTAAAGCCTCATAATAGATGATGTAAACAGCATACTAATTAAAAGCCAGGTTGAACCTAAAATCGTTTCTAGCAAGTTTACTTAATATTAGATGAAGTGAGGCCAAGCAGGATTTCAGCAAGCATTTCCGTTTGTCCCATTCCCTTCTGTCTCTTTAGTCTAGAGACATTCCTCTTTAAACACAGAATCTTTGTCCAGTTACTATCTTACCTTCAGGTTTGAAATCCCAAAGTTCTTTTCCAGTTTGACAAACTGGCGCATTGTACACAGGAACCAAGTTAATGGAGTTCTGAAAGGCAGCTAGCTCTAGACGGCACAGGATGATGGTTATTCACACACATCACCACTTCACAACAGTCGGGGACCAAAGTGAGGAATATTTTGTCTCCAAAGACACAAGAGTTGCCAGTTGTGGAAATTGTCTACGACACCCTGGCTAATACTTTTCTTCTCACAGACAAGAGAAAGCATATGCTTTAGTTTCCTTGCTTTTCCCATTTTAATCTGAAATGCTTTCTGAATAGTGACTATTAATGATTAAACTGTTGGTTGTTCTTCCCCCTGAAAGGCGATATGTCAAATCACATCGCGTTGATTTTGGCTCTGTAGGCTACTTGGTACAATAATGACTCAGGAAAAAGAGTACTAGCATGATTTCCTGCACAAGAACAGATTTCTGCACTTATTCTAAATTGTTCCTTACAGTACCTATCCTAACACTTTATCGAGCTTATACTGCTTTACCTGTGATCCTAATGACCTCATAGCAGAAGGTGATACAGCTTTAGGGATTGGTTTTTTTGCTTGCCGGAATGCAGAAAAAGAGATCTGTAACAAATGTTAAAAGATTGAAGTGCAGACGGAAATCAAGGCCTAGATGTCTCCGAATACAGGTAAGCTGTTTGCTAGTATGTTAGCGGTTTACATCCAGCTGATGCTAGTAAGGAGCAGAAGTCATAATGATATGATTATACCCAATGGCTAGCAAGAAATAAGAACATTTATATATTTAATATATTAAATTCTACAGCATGTGTGGCAAAGGTAGCTGGGCAGGTTAGTAGTTTCTTTTGGAGAGACATCATGATAAAAATACTGCTGTAACTACACTTGGTATTGATTAATTCCTATTTTTGGCACTCTCGGCACAGTAGTTAAGGAATTAATGAAATTGGAGATTAAGCTACACTCTTTCATAGAGAGGGTTCTTCAAAGTCATTTCTGAGGAATATTTATGAACTTGACTGCTACTACCTGTACTCTTCTACTTTTGTGAGAAATGAAACTTTCACCTCTAGAACTGTTAGTTTAGACTCACTCATACTTCTGAGGAAAGACAGGAGATGGATTAACCCTTCAGATACTTACCGTTTTCTTTTTGATTGCCTGTTTCTTTTCTGTTTCATTTTACTCTAGTTTGACGTAGGCAAGACTAAGCTTTGACAGTGCCAGTTTTCCTTAACATTCAGAAAATACAGTAAGAGGGATTTCAATAATAGGAGCTGTGGGAACTGAGTACTTTTGAAACTGACTGTGTCATTTAGGGAACGTCAAATAGTGTGTGCACACAGTCACTTAATTTGCTTTGCCTGCAGAATGGGCTAGATATAAGCCAACTCCTACTTGGAAGAGGCATATCAGTGTTAGTGTGACGGTGCAGCCAAGACGAGAAGTCCTGCCTTGGTGCACAAGCCAGGGTATCATTATGTGCACATGTCCATGCAGACAGATCTTCATGGGCTAAGTGGGAACCAATTTCATGGCTGTTTAGTTCAATGCGAAGACAGCAGTTACCAAGTACTGCTGCAGATCTGCACTTAAAGTCTATGCCTTGAAGTAAGAAAATGGTTTTCCTAAAACAAAGTACACTAGGTCATGCCTTCAATGGAAGGACCTCTAGAAGAGAGGAGAATTTAGTAGGTTCTGAGGCCCTTCCAGCACATGGAGAGTTAGTTGCTCCTGAACTCCTGAGCTTAGAAAGTCATTATGAATAGAAAACTCGAGGAATTGCTGATATACAGCTGTGATTTGTTTTAAAGCCTGACAGGACAGAGTTTCCTATTGCCTGGCAGGATCTATAACATGAGGTGGCTGTAGCCCTCCCCCCACATTTTGGAGCTCTAGGAGGTGAAACAGGCCAAAGTTAGCAAGTGCTGATGACAAGTAATAATTACATTAGAAAAAAAATCCCCAAAGTCCCATGCTTCCTTATGTATCTCAAAGTCATGTAATATAATTTTCTGGCATGGTAAGTACTAATTGAGAAATCAGAGCTGCATAGACCACCTAATTAATTTTTTATACATATTTCAGTATTTGTACTGTATACTGGATTAATTAAAACTTTAGGGCGCTGTGCATCTCAAATGACTGTTGTGACTATTGACCTGCAGGCACTTGATGAGCCTCGTAGAGTACCTGGTTGTAGGGGTTGCCACTTATTCCAGTGGGAAGCTGAGAGTAGCAGCTGTTAGGAAGTTAATACTTGCCCAGAGATGCTACACAGTTAATATAATTATTTTGCATTCCAAGTACAGCAAAGCAACTGCGCTGGCTTTCTGACTGTGACCACTATACTTACTACTTGGAACTGGTGGGTAACATAAATACCATTATACCTCCTCTCCCAGTGCAAATTTCCCTTCACTTAACCAACCACATGCATCTAGGAAAAGTTAGTGGGCTGGAGTATCCTTGAATGTGATTAGCAGGTCCCCATTAGTGCCCTGGGTCAAGAGGAGAAGACAGTGAGTGGGATAAGGAGGAAGACAGTTCCCTCCTCCATCTTGCAGTGCCTAAAGTATTACTTCCTTCAATTTTTGTGGCTAAGATCGAATGAGGAAGTAGGATGATGACAGAGTAAAGATATAGAGTAATGGTGGGCAGGAGCCAGACCATACTTTGAACAGGCCTCAAACAGAGCTATGGTTTGCTCTGAGTAGAGAGTGGGAGGGCCGCTCTCCATGCTGGGTGCATAATGGCAGTCCATGTGACTTGGAAATGGATGATCACTTTTGCTTTATAGTCTTCTGTGAATATTTTGTATTATATCAGTTCTTTACCAGCTGTGGAAAGTGTCTTTGAAAAAGATTATTGAAAATAGAGACAATGAGGTATGGAGGTTGTAAACCTCTATTTAAAAAGGTTTGTAGAGTGATATGCTGCAGTGTATTTTCGAAGTATTTCTTCATATTTCATACATAAAGTATATAAAGACCATGATTAGAATGGCTAAGAAACAGCTCCTGTCTGTCTACCTAGGTCATTCTGCTTTATACACAAAAATAATTTACAAGAGATTTTGCTATGCTGGCAATACAATGAAATGTGAAAATGGAGACTTTTTTCCTAGGCTGGTGGCAAAAATAGTGAGAAATGGAGCCAATGTTTTGGCCTGGTTCTTTTCCTACTTGCATTGGGGCAAATCAACAGTAACTCCTTTGAAATCAATTAAAGTAAAATTAGGTAAAGCATGACAAACAAAACTGTCAGGCTTATTGTCATCCAGCTGGACCTCAGAACATTCCAATATTGTGAGGTATTTGTCATCAAACTAATTAAACTCCTTGATTACAGTAGCTAATCCACATAACTAACATCATCTTAGTTCTGCTGGATTTCACTGATATCCATCGTTGCAGTTTCCATTTGGAACAGGCCTTTCAGAAGTTTTTCCTAAAGCTGTAAGGTGGTTTAAATTTTACATAGCACAGTACTCTATTTTCAGTAGGCTGCTGTTCCTCTTGGCAGGTGAGAACAGAAAGCGTACATCAAATCAACTGTGTACTGAGTTGGCTGTGTATCTCTGCATGGCAGAGGTGCTGCATGAGTCTTGTTTCTAATGGAAATTCCCTAGGACTGAGTTAAAGTCTGTCATGTGTTCCCTGTTGGGTTTTACTGGTTGGAACAAGGAATCCGTAACCTCAGGATGTGTTGTAGCAATCCATATGTGCTTCACTCCTAAATGTTGAGGTAAGAGCTGGAAGCGGTAGTAGGCAGCTGAATATTTTCAACTGGGATTTGCACTGAAGTTCTTTACCTGCAGACAGACAATTGTTGGGGCAACAGATTTTGCTGTGACATGAGGATGGCAATAAGGCAGTGTTGTGGCAAACCCTGCTCAGACCAAAGGCAGAACTGAGGTAGTGTCATTGGACAGAGGAGATGCTCCATATGGCCTTAGCCAGTTACCTCTATTAACATATTCCTCAATCCTGATGCCACTGCACAAACAAAATGCATGCCCTGTGTGGGAATACTGCAGGAGTGGGCATCTGTATCCTTGCTGTATCCCGACAACCCTGAGGAGAGGTACGCTTTCCTTGGTCTGTTCATTATGCCTGGGAAGGTAGGGCCCTGGAATTAGTGATCTCCCACATCTCTTCCAACTCCATTTCCTGTTATTCTGTGATTCCACATGGAGAGTGTGCAAATGGCATTTTGAGATCCATGCGTGAAGAGACAGATTTTGAGTTACAATCCCAAAATTGGGAAACCATCATCAAACTGCAAGCTTTGTAAGTCAGATGAGGAAACTCAGCTTGTGTCTTACAATTGTGTTTTAGGAAAGACAGGTAATAAAGCAACAACTTCCCCCTACCCTGAGTCTCACAAGAGCCAGACATCCTTCTTTCCTCACAGCTCACAAAGCCTTGATCAGGAAAGTAAGTCCATACATCCTATTAATAAGGTCCACTAAGCTTCATTGCTTCATCCAAGACAAAAAGAAACATTTACATTATTTCTATGTAGAATAGCACAGTACAATTGCTCGCTGCTTTTATTCATTTGGAAATGTTGCTCAACCTGACAAATGAAACAGAAGTCTGGCATACTTTTCCATGGCTTGTAAACACCAATTTATATATAAACAACAGCAGCCAAATGTAAATAGACAATCAGCGCAGCAAGGAGATTGAAGAGATCAGTTTGCAAAACATGACGGATTTTCTTCTTCTGGCATTCTTCTCACTTCTGGTTATCAAAGGCCAGCACACACCAGTACCTAAAGCAGACCTGTTTGAACGTGTTCTGCCGCCTTTTGTACAAATTTAAAAGAATGGATCCTCACGCAAGCATTCCAAATTGAGAAACAAATTTGAAAAAAATTGCTACAATACATTGACTGATTTATTTCCAAGACAGCTACTGAGAAGCTTCTTGATCCATTCTTGCACTGACAAAATGAGAAGGGGAAATATGTACCTTCTGTAATTAAAAAATAAAACCAGTTCATTCCCTGCGTGCTCAGTTTCCTCAAGGGAGAAAAAAGTACCTTTGCTCTGCTTTTACTGCTTGGTGTCAGCAAAGTACTCCAGAGCTGAAAGAGTATTAGTTTTTGTACTCAGCACAAATATACGCTAACATACCAAGACTTAGCCATAATTTAACATGTTAAGATGAGGAGGAAAAGGGGCAGTATTATGTTTTAATAACAAATAAATGGCATAACTATAAAATTATTTTTCCGGTAACAAAAGAAAGAACTGTAGCCAGCAGGTGACCAAGAGAATGCTACAGGGTGTGGTAGAGATACTACTAAGTTAACTGCGAAGCCAAAAACTCTGTGTGCACGCATGCGCACGTGTCTGTATAAAATATCCAGCTATTTCAAACCATAGGAGTATGACAGCTGTGAAAAAGGAGTGCTGCAGGGAATTCTTTTAGAGTTTGATTTTTTAAAAAAAATGTTTGACATGGAAAATGTTTTAGTACAAATAAAGCAACTGGTATTGAACTTAGAAAGTGTATGTGGAGGGGGAGGGAGAAAGAAGAGATTGCTGTGTGGAACAGGAATGAATAATTCATGATATTTAAAGAAAGAATGCCTCCGACATGTTCTGCAAGGCAGTCCATGCTGATAACTCGGATGGTTATTTCCCCCCCCCCCATTTAAAGCATCATTAATTCAACATCTTAGTGATTTTTTTAAAACCTTGTAAGATATTTCTGAAAGAAGCATTGTTTAACTTAGATTAAGATCTTATTTATTCAAATAATTTCTTATAAATATCAAAGAGATGAGTAGTATTATTTACCCATGAAGAGACAGCTTTAGTACTTTAAGAAAAGGATCGGGGGGGGTTGCCTTTTTTTTTTTTTTAAGAAAAAAAACCCCAACATCATTGCAAACTAAAATCAACCTCATGGAAGGGGGAAAATAAGAGGAGATATTTTGAACATTACTCCATAGGACACCAGTACAATATAGTGTTAGTGAATGCATTGTAGCAGAGCTCCATATGCAATCAGAATCCAATTGTTACTGGACTGTGTACAAGCACATACTGTGCTCAATGGTCTGATGAGGTATTATGGATATGATGCAAAGAGATCTTGTGTATTAGACATGTACAATTTATTAGAAAAGTGAAACAACCGAACATTTAAACTGAGCTGAATACAACAGCACTTCAGGTGGTAAAAAGGGAGAGTTCTGAAGAATCCAGTGACTGCAAAGACTTCAGCTATTGTTATTTATTTGAGGGGGTTGACAAAAAAAATCTAGCTCTTGGAATGTCCTGATTATATTATTTTGGATTTCTATATTTTCCTTCATTGCTACATTCTGTTTTCAGTGTGGCAAAGTTCATGTAAAACAGACTGATTATTGTAAATCTCAAAAATGTAAGGAGGAACAGCCTGTTAAAATGTAGCCTATAGATAGTACATAACACTGTCTTTAAATACGTAGCTTGAGCCAAAGTGATATTCCATTAAATCATAGTTACTGTGTAATTTATCCATCACTGTATTAATTTTCATATTACAGATTACACTGCTAAATTATTTCAGCCTTTCTTTATTCTTTACATTGACTAAGAGTCTCAATGGCACTGTGTGATGCATTGTTGCAGTGGCTCAGAAGTGGGAACACCCATAGCTGCTCTAAGATATGATGTTGCAATGCTTATTTCGGATCAGTAGTATCTCTTATTTTCTGGAGTATTTGTTGTCCCCTCAATGCAGAGGTACACATTTTCAGTTTCCAGTGAACAGAACACAGAAATTTTAGTGCTTGAATCTTTATGTAACTGAACAACTACCTAATCTATCAACTTCAGTAGGGTCCCAGATCTAAGAGAAAGTTAAAATTATATTTCGAGCTATTTTTAAAAGTGATTTAATTTTGTTTTTCTCTATGGCTACCTTAAAGGAGTTGTCCCAAGACAGAGAACCTCAAAGCAAAACAAGAAACAATCTCAACCTGTGTTGAGCCAACTAGGTAGCTTTCCCAGGAGAGAGCCACTTGATACCAAAAAGAAACCATGCTGCATCAAACAGGGCTGAAATTTCTTGGGTTATAACAAATTTCTCCTGTTTTAAGAAACATGTGGTGACACAATTTTTTTCCTTTGGGAACCACTGGGGTTTCCGGGGCTATCTTGTCTGTGTGTCTATGGCCTTAAGGCCCATTTTGTGCCCAAGTTTACATGCTTGATTCGAATATTTGCTTTTGAAAATGAAAATCACGAGTATCACATTTACGTTTTGCCAGTTTGCCTACCAGCTATCTGCTAACAAAAAAGTTCCGAGGGAGCATGGCAAGTCTGTGCCCAGCGAAGCCTTTTGTTTTTGCAGATGTTTAGGCTTAGAGGAGTGCTGTGGAGCACAGGCAATCCTAGGCCCATGTTTGCACTTGTCTGCTGCTATTCTCTGCTCATTGTCTGAACCTGCACGCATTGTTCTCTCGACAGGTGATAACTACCCTGTGCAGTTCATTCCATCAACAATGGCAGCTGCTGCTGCTTCTGGACTCAGCCCTTTACAGCTCCAGGTATGTGCCAGAACAAAAAAATGTGGGATCGAAGCCAACATTTTAGGGGAAAACTGCTAACCAGCTGTATGCTAAATAATAGTCTGAATGTTAAATAATTTTTGAGCACAGCCCAGGAGGATTAACACCTTATGTACTTACGGTACTGCAAATACAGAAACATGCGGCCAACCTTGATACTGTGCATGAAAGACATTGTTGTGTGTGTTTTATATCGGCAGAGTTAATGGTATTTTTTAATTATATGACCAGTTGATGGGAGATAAGTTCAAAGATCTTTTTGTACTTTATTTTCATTTAGTCTTTCCTCTGTAGCTGCAATGCACTACCTTTAATTGGAGCAGTGAGTGTATCAAAACAAATGTGTGTTATTGGGGTTTTTTCTTTTTTTCAGACAGTGTGGTGCTGACAATACAATAAATTGCAAACTCTTTTAGCTTCTGTATTTAGGTAATCTCAACCTTTCTGTGCATTAAGCTGGTCAGATGCCAAGCATGGTCAGGAGCCTCGGTTTGGTCATTTATTTATTTTTGGCATATATAGAATGAAATGTTGTGAAAGAAAGATTTATGTGCCATATTATTAGCTAGCTTTTTGTGGCAAGAAGTTTTTAATTTCACAAGAAAAGACCCAACAATGTCATAAATAATGAAGAAACAGTCAAAAGCTTTCAGAGTTAAAATGTGTGGAAAGGAAGTGACTGAACATGAGAGGAAAGGCCATTAAAGATGCATGTAACTATTTGCAAGTAAACCTTTGAAACCCCTGTTTGAGTTAGGTTAGCATTGGGTTCAGATGCAAAGTAGGAATAAATTGTGCCTAAAGTAGCAAAGTACTGCCATGTTGATATCCAAATATCTACTTTGCTTACCCTTCTGCAATTATATCATTTTCCAGAGGGACCAAAGCAAATTAAAAATCCTCTCGTCTTTACCCAATGCTGATATTCTTCTTGTCAAGTTAACTTAGGATAATTGAGAATGGGACCAGAACTCACTGTTCACTAATGGTCCAGAACTGGCAAAAAAGAACCCTTGAGCTTATGTCTGACCTAACCTACAATCAAAACTTGAAAAGAGAACACCCTGACACCGCAGGGAAAGATCTCCAAAAAATACTTTTGGGTCATAATAGTATTATGTTAAGACTGTACCTTGGACAGGCTTCAAACCAAAGGGAAGGTTTTCAAAAGGAAAAATAGCAGGTATCCTTTGAAAATCTGTATTTGAATACTTATTGAAGCAAAAGTGTCATTAGCTTTAGTTGAGAAAATACTTCAGAAATCAGCTTCGTGAACAGAGAGACTATTTTTGCTACCTTTGAAATGCAATACAACAAATAGTAAGCCTACACAAGACTGTAAGGCAGGAAAGGATAAAAACTGTTCAACTGCAAGAGAAACAGGATCTAAACCACAGACATTCCTGATTCTTTTCTTTTACAAGATCCATTTGTAGCTTGACCCACAGATCTATTTGCACATCAGCCTTGATCAGAACCTACAGCAATAGTGCAACTTCACTAATCTGCAAAAATTATAGACTGAGCTGTTAAACATGACGAGCACAATTAGAGAGAAAACAACCAGCAAAGAAAGTGGCGCTAATAAATTCAGAAACATTTGAGTGCTTGAGGGGCCTGAATTTCCCTTCAGACGTATTTGTTGTAAAAGAGTTTTTTTGTTTGTTCCCCTCCTTTCTATTTTATTTGAATTTCAAAACCTTTAATGTTTCACGGTCATAAGAGTTTAAGTGATAGAGTACTTAACCTTCAGTTGATACCTGCTCATCTGATTGTCAAATTGGCTGAACTAAATTTTATTTACTCCTACTATCAATATTCTCTTTGTGTAAATTCCCTAAGTGTTCCCTAAATGAACACTTATTTGCCTGTGTTTGTTGAAGGGAATTTGTTGTTATACCTGATGCATCATGAAGACTGTTAGGGGTGCAGCATTTCAGCTCATTTTTCCATCTTTGCTTCCCTTCCCCCTTCTTTCTCTGTTTTGTTTCCTTTCTTCCATGCACCCCACCCACTTATTTATTTACATGAATGCTGTGACCATGGTATCTGAGTATTTCCCAAGCGCTTAAAAATACTGATCACAAAACTAATCTCTGTTCCTTTCAGCCAGTGGGAGAAATAGCTAATTCATTTGCAGGTTTGGTTTTGTTTCTACATGTGAGCGTGTGTGTAATATCTGTGTTTGGAGAACTTGGGGAGGGAAAGCTATTTCAATTAAAAAAGCTTTGCAGTAGCTCTAACATTTCAACTTTACCAGGGCATTATTATTAGCTCCAAAATTATATTCCGTAATCCATATCCAGCTGCAGTGAAAATTCTGTCAGCTTCAAGTTTATAATCTCTCCTCTTTTTTCACTTACCTTTTTTTTGGATGATCATGCTTCAGGTAGGAGCTAGCAGCAATTTTGTGTTCTCATCTTTCTGTGTGTTAAGACAACTTCTATGGAAGCTCTGAATCTAATAGCACAGAAAACAATTTACTCCCAGGTACATCATGTAATGATAGCAATTATTCCACAGAGGATGTTTCTCCAGTGGGCAATTTGTAACTAATGATTTGCCCATCTTATTCAAGCTATTTAGCACATTGGTATCAAAATGTATTTTCTCTGAATTGTATGTCTGTGTTCACCAGTGGATTATGTATCTCCGTGAGTTAAAAAACTTTATTGAAATCATATCTAGGAATTTCTCAGGTAACTAGTTTCACTCTCATGGGCCTTGCATTTAAAAAAAAAAAAAAAAATTAAGTTCTTCAGCAACAGACCTGTTTGACCCATCTACTCTTAAGATTTTGCATCACATTGATCAGCTAGTCTTAAAATACCATTAATATTCAGTTGTAGCTTTGAGTATTCTAAAATAAAGTAGTAATTACCACATGTTTATGCCAGTCTGTGTTCCTGAAGTGGTGGCTTGATCTGCTTTGGGTTGACATCAGATAGTTTGTTTTTATCTGTATACTGATCTCATGAGGGTGGCATTGATGATGTTGTTGACAAAAATACTTAAAACTCTGTGTTCCACACTTCCCATTGACAGCTCAGCCCCATCTCACCAGTTTCCTCAACAACTTGGCCAAGATTTAAATAATATGTGTGATAGGACCAAGCCTTGTTAGGACTCTCGGTGTGAGGGAGGGTCTTGCTGATGAGGGAACAGTTCTCTAAGTATGGTCTAAGAAGAAGGACCAAGCTATTTCTGTTCACCCCTCTAGCTTCAAACAACTGTGAGTGAATCCCGTCAAATCAACCTTCTGCTAAATAGTTTACAGATATATTACCAAATACACCTGTAGCAGGTATGCATAGTGGTGTGTGAACCAGTTCTGATGCATGTGTGTAACAAAAGCGTGTTGCTTTAATTAATCAGTGTGAGCAGTAAAACCTGTCAATAATTTTCCGTTTGCTCCTCTTTTTTATACCCATTTTCTCTGGAGTTTCTTCCCTTTCCTGTTTCCCTGAATTTTTTCCCTAGTTGTCAAATGATTGCACTAATATTAACTGATTCTAGATATGTGTGCCCAGTAATCTTGCTAAATGAGTGAACTTGATCATGAAGTGGGTTTTGCCAGCTCTCATGGTGCTGGTAGCAGTAACCTACTTACTGGGAAGTCTCAGTGGTGGCAGAGATGGCATCTATATGTCCTTACTTTCAAACAAGGAATGTTACTATACGCTCTTTATTGTTTAAAAAAATCTGCCTTCATTCTTAGATATTTCTACAAAGCAGTCTATGCGGTAAATAAGGAAATGTCGCAAGTCTCTCAACCACGACTGATAAACTGTTGATAGAAATGGAAGCACTACAATGATGCTAGCTGGAGTTATTCCTAAACAAAGTGAGCTCTAGGAAAAAAAGCAAAACAAAAAAGCTTTCGTTCATAACTCTTTCTCCAAACTATTTGTGTAATTTGTCCTTTAAAATTTATCACTTATAACACTAATGAACCTTGGCAAGTCTTAACTATAGTTGCAGCTGTGTTCTTGAAGCCTGAAGTTTTTATAATCCATTTTAAAAAAATTAAATTTTAACTAAACACATATTTGTCTATTTCTTTTCTCCCATCCCATCTCATCCTACTCCTCCATACTCTCTTCTAATTGCAGAAAAAGTAAATGACCTTTTTTTTTATACTGCTGGGTGCAGATCCAGTGCGCTGCTGAAGCATTGCATAGCCTGCCTCAGGGGCACAATATTAGTAGAGGGAAGGCCAAAGAATGCTATTTTTAGTTGAACAGTTCAGCAGATGGAGGCATGAATACTCATATATCTGAAGGTTGAGGGGTTTGAACCATTAATTTTGATAATGTATTTAACCCTGGGAACAATCAGAAACTGTAACTCTAAGGTTACAATGCTTTTGACCTTTAGAGAACAGAGGGCACTCGGTACAGTAAACAATATATTACATTTCTACTTATTCCAATTCTCTCACACATATAAATTTCAGGACATAGTTGACATTTGCTTTCCTCAGCTATTTTAGTGCTGGTCCTTAAAGTAAGTCAAGAAGAATGTGCAGGAAAGAGGCCAATGTAATGCGACAGTCATGTAAATATGGCCTTTAAATAGCTAAGATGTTAAATGTGTCCTTTTATGAAGAAATATTATTCTCGGGAACTAGAATCTTGGTGACTTATTATTTCAATGAAAAAGTTGTTTTAGTGGACTGCTGCTCTTACGGAGTTTCCTCTATATGTTGTAACCTTAAAGCAATTTTTTAGTGGGGCTAATATGATCTGATAGTGATAGCTCACACTGGAGGTGATTTGGTCCCACTCTGGTACCACATCATGCAAAGTGATGTACCTGCCTTATGTCTTATTAAATGATGCATGCTCCTCTTCAACAAATATAGCAGTTAAATATCACTCAGCTTAAGTATTTCTAATTAAAATATCTCCATGTGTCAGCATATTGGTAATGTATTATTTTAATCCATTTATTTTGTTTATGAAACAGTGACATATGTTTAGATTGTGAAATATATGAGCCTTAAAAATCACTTTATTGAAGAAAATTAATTTCTACAATGCTGTCTCAGTAATGTGTTCACTCACCCAGTCAGTCACTGGCAGGGCTGCCAGTCTTAATGTTGGTTAGACACAGTTTAACAGTTTTATCTGACATAACACTCTCAGATGTAGGCAATAATAATTTTTTCAAATGCAAAAACCACAGAGTTTTCCTTTTTTTTTTTTTTTTTTTTTTTTTTTAACACATCGAAGAATGGGGATTGGGTAAATGTGAAAGAGATTTGGTGAGACCAATCAAAATTAAAACCAGCTAGTTACCTTTTCAAAGTTAGACACTGTAATTTGTTTGTCAGCGGGTAGATGTTTGGGTCAGCACTGTGAGTGAGTGACTGTCAGCGGGAATTCCTACAAGACAAGTAATTTCCCTCAATGTATTACTGACAGATTGCTCACTTCTTCGAATCACTAGAGAAAACAAACTTAATATTGTTACAGGCAGAGCTTCTGTCTTCATTAGCCTTATAGAATGATTTTATCTAGCATTCAAAGACTACTGAGCTCTAGGTGGGCATATTTTAACAGAATGTTCCTTATTATGATACAGTGAATAGTGGCCTAAATTAAGGGAATGGTGTGTGCAAATTTCAGTATATGGAAGTATTAAATTAAATATTTTGGTCCTTTTCTTATGTAGAAATTTAGGTTGTAGCAGAGGAAGGAAAGAGGTTGAAAGAAGATTTTATTAGGGCTCTGAGAGACCATGCAAGCCCTTTAATGAAAATAAAAATATGCCAACCTTGCAATACTTTGGAAAATTTAATTAAAATCAATGAAATAGTTATACTTGTGCCGTTCCCTACTTGAATGTTTATGTCTCTCTATGTAATATCTGTGTTATCAAGTTGAATTATATCAGTGGCAGTATCAATGAAAATGATGTCATTGAGTCGATATTTTACCATATGACCTCCTTTCTTTGCAGAATTTCTTAATACACCATCTTTTCCTACTCCTTCTCATCTTTAGCCCTGAATTATCTGGCAAAGTGATTTTCATCAGGAAAAGACAGCCCATCAAAATTGAGACTTTTTGCAGTAAAATATCAATTCTGATGAAATTTTGGCCAGGAGGATTTTCCTAGCTCTCCCAGTAATGGCATCCTTGATCAAAATGAGAGGGAGTCTCCCTATTCTCTTCAAGTTAGTAAAAATGGACAGACAAACAAACAAAACCATTAGCTAGAGTAATCAACCTCGTACAGCAGCGCTGCAGCTGCAGGACCCTTTTCTCACCCATTTAATGCCCTACATGTCCAATGACTGCTTTAAACAGCATGTCTTTGTTACTCTCATTCTTGCTTAATGGAAGTGTCACATTATTTAATAAAAAATTTATAAGAATGTTTAAGAAAGAGACTGTTTCTATAGTCTGTAGCAGTTCTAGTACTTGCCTTGGATGTTGCAAGCCTAAATCCAGTCCTGGGCTTGTGTTTCCCCCTGTTGCAGGAATGACACTGGCCACCAGACTGTCACCCAGTCTGGCACAGCTCTCTGTTTCTGTTCCCTTCAGATGACCAACCTCTCCTCCACCTTGGGAAGTGCTCCTGTCCTGCGCCTGCTCTCCTCTCCCAAGAGGGAAGACTTTTCAATCTGGTAGCTAGGGATCAGGCTCCTGGCATGATTCCCATCTTTTGCACCTTTAGATCTTACAAAGCAGGACAGCTGCCTTCCAGGCCCATATGTTCTGTTCCCGGGAGAATTTACCATCGAGATTGTAAATGGCACAGACATAAACTCACTTATCAGGAAACTTGTATGTTTAAAAGGATGTCAACCTTATAGCCTGGATTGCGGGAGGTTTCCTGTGTCTCTTCAGTCTGTATCAAGGCAGAAGCTTGAGCCCAAGCGACTGGAGGAGGCTGAGCCCCCAGCATCAACAAGACATTCTCACTGCCTTAACCACTGGCTGCCCCTCACTGAAAGCTCAGGCTCTATTTTAAAATAATTGTGCTTTGCAAAGCTCCCTCCCTGGGGACTGTATTCACTCAGAAGCCAGTAAGAAGCAAATAAGTTACTGCTGCATTTACTGACAGAGCACCAGAGGCACCAGTACTACAGAGTGCCATCAGGGGACGAGCACGTTTTTTAAAGCTCTTTTAAAACTGTGGCATCCCTTTGGGGAACAGGCTGACTGTGAGGCATACTCTGAGCTGGCAGTTGGATTCCTTCAAGCTTTCTAGAAATGTATATGGTCTACGCCTTACAGGAATTCGCTGGAAGTGAATATGTTTCTGGAATTTTATTATACTTCTGATAACTATAGAGCAAGCTGCTTAATTTGGCTACAAATTACAAACATGAAGGGTTTTTTCCTGTGAAGGTGTTAACATATTTGGATGTTCAGGAACTTAGCAGCAATCAGATTAAAGAAACAAATGTCTTTTAAGTCAGGTCTATACACAAAGGAAAATAATACACTTCTGTATCATCATTCCTTCCTAATTGCTACAGAAAAAGAAAACTTAATAACTCACCTTTCATCTGAATTAAAAGTTCTAAGAATAAGGATGGCTAGATGAGAGCTTCTAGGTGTAGACGTACACACACACACATGCATACTCAAAGGAAGCAGAGGAATTCTCTTAAAGATACATGGACTGGAAAGATATCATCACCTGCCTTATTTCGGAGGGTCTTTGATTATAAGAGAGTATTCCCTCCCACTGACCCAATTCAGAAAGAAAGGGAAATTCATAAAAGATGAGATAGAACTCATCAAATCAGTGTGTAGATATTGCTATCAATGAGTAGAGTCTTTTTAGATGATGAAATAGGAACGGTATCGCCTCCAGCATGCTGCTTGTCTAAGATGTATTTTGTCTGTGATGTTTTTAGAATCTGTATGATTGAGAAACTAGAAAAGTGTCCTAACTCATAGAAAGTATTGGAATCATCTATCTATTCTTAAGACTCAGCATGAAGGCTGTATATGGCTGGAGGCACAACAGAGGGCTTGCATATCAGTCCTGAAAAAAAGAGACTGGAGGGAGGAGCATCTTAAGGAATACAGGAAGGAAACGCCATCATGCTTCAATGTCAGTATGAAGGGATTATTCAAGACTTAAAGGAATCATTCACAAAATCTAGTGAAGTCAACACAATAGAGCACATATTTTGGTGTTGTGCATGAATTACAGCAAACAGCTAAGCATGAAAACAAATGAAGGAGTATTTCAGGTGCAGGAATAGTGAGAATGTGTTGTCATGTCCACTGGCATTTTTGGAAATGAAGTGAGAAATAAAAGAGGTAAAGACATTGCATCATTTGTCCTACACACTAGAAACAGAACAAGTCACCAGATTTAACTAGTCTACAGCATTATTAAATAACACATCTGTAAACTATCCACAGTAATTCATCCAGTACAGGCCATCTCTTCTGCTGCAGTCTTCAACACCTAGGGGAGGGCTGAGATCAGGCCTCATAACCATTTTAATCTGGTCCCAGCACTGTTGCTGGAATATCATCACACTCACTGCAGTTCAGAAAGCATGGCAATCTTACGCCAAATTCACATTTACTTGTGTAAAATACATCAGCTTACAATGAATTTGTAATAGTAATAAGTTCCCAGTTACCTGGTTTTGAGGTGCAAATGTGAATTTTTTTTAGATGTAATTTTTATAAGCCCATTTGAATATGTTTTGCATAATTTTGTGTGCACTTCCTTTAAGGAAATTATTTAATTTTCCTTGAAGGTGCATGAAAGTTCTAAATATACAGTAAAAGATCAGTGTAAGAGATCTGCTAAGCAGCCTGTAAAGCACAATTATTTCTAATGCTTTAAAATACCTGTAAACTGAGCTTGTTTTCTGCTTCACAAAGAAAACATTTCGCTGTTTTCTGCATTTAAATATACATTTTAAATATGTTTGACTTATCGGGTAACGCAGCAGGCTAAACAGGGACAAACCATTTTTAATGGTATGTTAATTGAATGGGATGCTAGAGATGCACCTGAGTGACTTTTTTCCCAGATGTGCCCCAGCTGACTGATAAAGCTTCTCCTGATCAGTAGAGCCAGTATGTATTTATTATATCCCTGTCTCGTCCATTTTCGCTAGTGAAAATAATAGAATGGCTGCGAGCTAGCACATGAACTGTCTGTGTCTCTTATAAAAGTAGGAAAACATTATGGCTTCAAACTACAAGCAGCACTTTCAAAAATTCAGCTCTTAAATGTAGAGCTGCCTCAGGATCTTCTCACAAGGTGGAGATTCAGATGTAGGAACTGAGAGGTAGTTTAAATGGGACTCTTCCTTTTTCCTGACTTGTACCCATTTATTATTGGGATG
Organism: Gymnogyps californianus; assembly: GCF_018139145.2. Taxonomy (NCBI): domain Eukaryota; kingdom Metazoa; phylum Chordata; class Aves; order Accipitriformes; family Cathartidae; genus Gymnogyps; species Gymnogyps californianus. The sequence continues at coordinate 15,086,043 of NC_059475.1, read as the reverse complement.
GTGTCTCATTGTTCGGCCATGGGAACCTGTAGAAATTTAATTGTAGTGCTTTTGCCTCTCAGTATGATTAGCAGTGGTCGGTGAGTGTTCAATTTTCTTGTTCTGTGTCTGTACGGTTCTACACAGGGAAATACTGCAATCGTTACATTTGACAATTTCTCCATCTGGGTGGTCAGATAGTGAATAAACCCACCAACCTATGCCAGATCTTAAGAAATATTTCTAAAGAAGATTTATTGCCACTTATTTTTTCCATGTCCTGATTTCTTTTTCTTTTACTTATGCCTCTGTGTTTCTGTCTGCCGCCAGGTTGACAAACCTAGAAGGTCTACACTAGAAGCAGCAATTGCACAACCATCTTCTGTCCTGAATTGATTTCATCCCCTGTAGGATTAGGAGAATAATTATGTTTTTAGACCCCTTCAACTAAGATTGTCTACATTACTGGCAATCGTACCAGTGACATGGACATGTGCTTACTAGGAAACTCATTCACCAACTCATTTCACACAGCTCAACAAGCAGTTACTCATAATTGCTTGTAATCCTGCTGACATGAGCCTGAATGAAATTCCTGACTTCTCTCACAAAGCCCATCTATGTGTTAACATTTTTAAAAAATAAATATATGAAATTCTGAAATGCAAAATTTGATAAGCTTTGATAGCTATCATCCGTTCAGCAAACTTACTGTAATTAATTGCTTTTCAATCATATAATTTTATTTCCCTTATCACAGGGGTTCTCTTTAAGCAGCTCCTTTTTACACTAGCTTTAGTCCAGAACACATTTCTACACATAAAGTGTGTGAAACTGTCTGAATTCATGAGGTAATTGCTCTTCATATAGACCTCTCACATTTATTGTTAAAGATACTTTATATTAGCAGTACGGAATAAAAAACTGATTTTTGGAAGAGCTTCTAAAAGAATATCAGAAAACATTTCAAATTCTTTCTATGAATAATTTGATTTACAGTGTCACCAGAGAAGGTAATATTATGATAGCGTGAAGTGAATGAAAAAACTGTGCTCCAATGCAACCATCTGGTTATATTTTCATATTTTTCTGGTAGATCTGGTTATATTTTTATTTTAAATAAGTGCTGCTTATTTGCTTTCCTTGGATACAGGAGAAGGAGTTTAAAATACTAGAGCCTTTGTTTGCAGGTATCTTTGGAGCCATGCTTCCAGGTCCTTGCTTGCTTTCCTAGGTTCCTTGCTTGCTTTCCTCGGTGAGCTTGTTACTCTGTTAACTTTAGTGCTATCCACAGTTTTGATGAGGTAGAATTTATGCTATTAAATGCCAAAAGCAAATTCTAATAGAAACAAACATAGGAAAATCACATAAAGATTTCTCTTCAACATTTCACATTTTTTGTCGAATAACATTATCCACTGGAAACTCAAAATTACTTTTTCAAGCAAATGCAGTTGTCCTTTGCTGTGACTGGCTTTCTACCAAAGGTATTTAGGCTTAAATTAACTTATATTTTATTTATATGTTTACTTCTATATCAAATACATAATAGTTTTAAGCAGAGTGTATCACAGTTATTTTGTAAAATCATAAAAATGTTAAAGATTTTTTACCAATTTCCAAGCTTTGTAGTACAACATATAATCTGGGAAAATCACAAAGATAATTTTATTGTGTTCTTTCCTGTGCATGGTAAATAACAGGAGAATTGTGATCAAAAAGTAGCATATCAGTAATCTGACAGCATTAAATGAAGGAATGCAAATCTTTGTGCTTAAGAGAAAGATTTCATTGATGTTTCTGCTATCCTCCTGCAGAGGAAATGGCTATAGACATTTGATGAAGTTTTTACATATTGCTGCATTCTGTTTTTTCTTGATATTTACAATATTTCATTAAAATAGCAGGTTTTATTAATGCTTACATTTTATCTTTAATAGGAATACTTTATGATTGTATTCAGATATACCTAGTTCAGACACTGCAGTAATGCAGTAACAGTGTATCCATTTCATGAGCAGCACAAAGAAAATGGTGACTTGTTCAGGTTCACAGAGGGTGTGTTTAAATGGAAGGTCTGAGGGATACTTCCTAATTTCTGGGTACAGGTGCTCACCCCATGTGGAGGTGGGACACAGAAGTATTTAGTCCCTCCTGCCTTCTGTGCTCCTGTTTTCTGGCACACAGAGGTGAGCCATGTCCCCAGGCTGGCCAGAGAAAAGAGTAAGCCAGGAGGCTGCACTGTGAGAGTGCTCCTGCTCTGCAACTGCTGAGGAAGACTCCTGGTTAAACTACCTCTCATTAGGTCCTCCTCTTGAGAAAAAATACAGCGAAAAAAAGATGCACTCTCAGTTTGGGCTTTGATCTTGCTTTCATAAACGACTCAAAGAATTTGCATGGTAGCATGCAACTATTCCATTATTGTTGCTAGCAAAAATACAAGAGAATAGATACATAAAGTGGAAGAAATGAGAACAGTTAGTATTCCTTTATTCCTTGTCCGAACTTGATCTGGATCAACTAAAATGCTTGTTGTTTTTGTCATGCCTTAAGATAAAATGTCAATGTTTACATATTCCTATCTTTTAGACAAAAGATGCTTATTGTTTTAGAACTCCTGAGTTACTATCTATAGGAAATTACAAATATGTAATAGATGCCTAAGTTCACCTCATTTTTAAGTATTTTGTATACTTAATATTTAAGTATTTTGTTATAACCGGAACAACCAATTTGTGTTACATACTTCTGTGCTTTTTCTTTTGTCCTTTTCTTACACCATAAAGAATTAAACCAGGGTAAAACTAGTAAGATGAGAAGCTAAGGTGTTATGGCCTCTTCCTCCATTAGGAGAAAAAATGCTAAGCATATATTTTGTGGAAAAGGGCTTTTTTTTAATTATCATATTGTCCTTCCTGCTATTTGTCTAGATTTCTAGTCCAGAGCACTCCATTTGAAACAGCAACTGATCAAACTCCAGTTTTGAGGTTCCAAGCATTTCGTGTTAATTTTTGTGTCTGCATAGAGTTTTTTAGTGATATGTACACTGAGCTGTGCAACTGCAGTATTTCGCTCCCATCCTCATTCAATTCCCTACTTTGTGCGGCAGTCTCAGTGTATTCAGCAGGTTGCACGCCAGCAGATGAAACAGATGTTTAGGCCATACTGGAATGGAGCGGCATGCTGCATCAGGACCTGGATATTCCTCTTGACATCTGGATGCTGCTGGGCTGGGAAGCCTGCCTTAGGCCAGGAGGCTGTAGGAGCCTTGTGGCAGTGAACATAGGGTCCTTGCTGCTCTTTAAGCGATTAGTGCACTGAAGCAGCAATAATGCTGAATTATCGCTTGGTTGCGTTCTTCTAAGGAATCTTGGGACAAAGGGATAGTCAAGGAGGAGTATTTACAGTAAAGTCATGTTCAGAAAGACAAGACTAATTACCATGTATTAAAAAGCTTTCTTTCAACTAATTTAATAGTAAAATTGTTATGAATACTTTAGGAAACTTTTTACAAAGCAGTAAACAAATAGCTTACAGAAAAACCTCCCTTTCACATTTAAAATCATTAAGATGAAAAAAGACAATGTCAGCTACTTTCCAATTTCATGGTCTGGTCAAATTGTATGGAACAGACAACAAAATGTGACTGAAGACATGAAATTGAAGGTATACTAATGTTCATGCCTACTAGAGACAAAAATGTGAACTTCTAATAGCTGCAGGGAAGAATATTAGGTATGGAAGCTGTCTGACTTATGCATTGATTCTTTATAGTTTCACTTTATCAAGTTGAAAATTGTGCTGTATGTGCTGCTACAGCCTAAATTGTCTGCTGCAGCACTTTCTTTTATGATGTGTGTTATTTAAACACAATAGACATAGTATATTGCATGGAAATAGGTGTTTAATGCTTTGTGATTACTAGCTGTCGGACAAAATAGAATTTAGCATGGATTTCCCCCCCTTCCCCCCCCCCCCCCCCCCCCCGATAAATTTTCATTGTTAAGACCAATGTGTTTAAATGAGGGCCCTCCCAAACAGATTACAGCTTTTTGGAGAGCATGAGGTAATATTTTGAAGACGACCAGTTTGTTGCTCTCATTTAACCTCCAGTATTCTAAAGGGGTTATATTTAATTAACACTGGCTAAAGGCCTGACCCTGAGAGGCAACCAAAAGTGATTGAACTGCATTTTCAGATCCAGGCTGTAATCTGTTGGGAGAGGAATAATAATAATAAAAAAAAAAATTAGAAAGCACCATTTACTGAAATTCTTTCTAACTAAGCTGTATTTCAATGGGCCATTTAATGCTCAGATGGACAAAGGTATTACTTCAGTCATTGAATTGTATCAAACCCTTTCTCAGAGGCCCAGTTTAAAAACTCTGCAGGAAAAGTGGCTTAGCATCGTATTCTCAGCAGACCAACACTCAGTCTGTTTGGAAAGGGGGAGAAAGAAAAAAAGAAAAAAAAAAAGGAGTGAAATGAGGTGAGACACAACCGCCAAGTCAGTGAGGATTTTTGCCTCTCCCTCCAGTCAGTGGCTTCACAAGGGAATTGCTCTTCAGAAAGCAAGAGCTCCATATTCGCTATGGAAGGCTTTCAATTTATTTATTTTTTTTTTCCGTAGCTGTTACTCTGTTCCCCCTGGTCAGCTTTTGGCCTGCCCTTTGCTCTTTTCTGGCGTGGCAGAAATATAGTTTTCTCTCTGGGGGACTTAGGACCAGTACCAACCCTTTACAGGGTTAGATTTTTGACTCTGTCACATTGGAGGAAATAGGAAGTCTCATTTAAATATCACAGACTCTGACACTTGTGAGCTGAGTAGTTATTTTATTTCACAGAGCCAATGTTACATCTATTCAATGGTGATATAAGATACCTAATGTACTGTCTGAACTTTAATTGTATAAAAATTTTAGGATACATTTTTGAATTCATATTTTTTGCAGAGAGTAAACTTTTCTTTCACAATTTTGATGCTGTCTCATTAAAAATTCCCAGCAGCCTCATAGGGTGATTGGATGACATCATATCTTGGAAACCTGTCAAGGTGCTGTAAAACTAATAAACCAACATCTTTACTTCCTAAAAGGAAGCAAATACAATATCACAGAGGCAACTGCTAGGTGCCAAATTATATACATTTTCTTAGCTACTTGCAGTGATTGATAATTTATTTCCTCTCTAAGCATTCTTTCTTGGCTTTGCCCACAGCTTTACAGTAAACAGGTTGTGAACAGGCAGTTGCTGAGAGATTGTATTTAATTGTCATAATTCAATGAAATCAAAGCCATTTGATTTCTAAGGGGCACGATCTCAGGAACAATGCCTAAATGAGAGTTGCCTGCATTTAGGCAGCAAAACAGAGTGAGCTGTTTTTATGGCCTTTTCTACTTCATTACGTCAAAGCAGGATGAGGTCAAAAGAATGAGAAATACAGTTCGCAGACGAAACAGAAATGATCTTAAGAGCACCTTAATGCACATGTGCCTGAAGACAAGTTAGTTCTTTATTGCAATGGTGCATATATTTTAGCTCTGTAGCATTTCTCCAAATCTACACGACTGTAACTGAGAGAGACTTTGGGATTAGATGTCTGTGCTGTCAGGCCATGATGCTAAACAGCTGGGCATAGGGAAAAGTGAGTGAGTGAGGAAGTCTCTAAACGTGGATCTTCTCATTCCACTTTTTTTGCTTGTTCGTTTTTTGGTTTTTTTTCCCCAGAACATCAGCATGAGCCTTGGGGCCAGAACGTATTATCTGTAATCCCTTTATTTAAGAATAAGCAATGTTAATAACATTTAAAGAAAAATTAGTCAAATGGTAATTTCATCTTCAGTTTACATTTCCCATTACATTAAAAATTTAAGGAGATATTTTATAGCTGACAATACTTATTCAGGCTTTCCCAATAGAAGCCCATACTATGAAGAATAAAACCAAACTTAAAATAATAGTGCAGGAACCACAGCATGCAAGAATAAGTCAAGGACAAAAAGATCTATCATTTCTTCAGAACACATGCCGATGCAATCATTTAGTCCATCTATATTTTGAGCAGGACCTATTATATGTGCTGTGGGACTCCTCTATCAAGTAATGAAAATTTGCTTCTCCAAAAGATGAGGCGAGAGATGAAAATCTATGAAGAATAGATATGTTTTTGCGAATTATTTTTCCCAATAGAAGTTCGGGTCTTTGTCACTGACTTATTTAACAGATCCTCTTAACATCTGTCCAGCAGACTGTGGACTTTATTAACAGACAAGAGACCCACCAGATTTAGAGCCTGCTGGGTGCGTCTTCATCTTCACAGCTGTGGATTAACTCAGACTTTCCAGAAGAGGACAACCATATGGGATAATTGGTGTCATTGGGTAGCTAAAAAAAAAAAGTGAAGAAACAAATGTCGTCCAAACACAATTCACTGTTTTTACAGCCACAATTACTAGTCTGTTTAAGAAATAAGAAAGGCAGTATTACACTAAAAAAAGAAAATCTATTCATATCTGTGTGGGAACCTAATCAGGCTCTTGTTTCCAATGACGATGGCTCCACAGTCGCACCAGGTCTGTGACAAGAATGCTCCTTTTGTGTGCCGATAATGTGGAAGCGATAAAATTTCCTATAAGAGACATATGTGTTTACATCATGAGATGTGTTATTTGACAAAACGCTTTGTTCTCTGCATATTTTCCACGCAGAGTTTCATGCTGGGTTGTTTTGCTGGAAAGCTTTGATTAGCTGGAATTAGTTGCTGAAGTAAAATAGACACTTTTGTTTTATGAGTCCTCTTGCTGAGCTGTAAATTATAGTAAAACATATAAGGAGTGACAGAAAGAAGTGCTGATTTGAACCTCTGACCCATGATCGGCATAAAAACATAAGATAACTCTTTCAAAGGACTACTGAGAGCCATAAATATTCCATGGTCCACTTAAAGTTAGGCCCTTTTAACAAAATAAAGCTGTTATTTTGCATAAGGGGATCTTCACTCTGCAGTACTACAAAAATACAAGCTACAGTATCTAAAATGTGTAGAGATGCTTTTATTTTCGATATGGGTTGGCCATTATCCGCAGCAGGGCAGTAGAAGCGATGAGAGTGATTTTTCTTTTTCTGAACCAGTACAGCGAATTTGTGGTCAGCAAAAGGAGTTGGAACCAGCCGACACTCAGTGGTGAAATTAGGTATCTGTTACTTTGCAGCTTGAGAGAGAAGCAAAACAGGCATGTGTATCTCCTAAGGAGACAGGAATTAAGTGGAATTTAGGGCCACATAAAAATTTCCCTTGACAATATATAGAATAGCAACTGACAGACACTGAAATTACTGGTGTTAATAGTTCAAAGAACCTGAAATGAATGAATATGAATAACGGGTAAAATCATTCTCTTAGCTAAGAAAGACTTTTTTTTCAGTAGGTGCACACCTGAACATATAGGGAAAACTGAAGTCTTCTAACTCCATCTGTGACTACAAAATGTATTATTTGTATTTTCACAAATACAGTTTGTTTGCACATACCAGGCTTTAATAAATCTGAGAGCACATTAGCCAACAAGTGCATAAATAATCACTGCAAAAATCTTTGTCAGACATTAGTTATGATAATTCATTAGCTGCCTGTTAATGTTACACCTTAGGGCCTTTTTGCAAAGGTATTTGGTACATTATTATAAGAAGTAGAGGCTATTCACACTCTAACAATGAACAGACTCTGCGGTAGGGTGATACAAGGGTGTTTAAAATCAGAATGTTATGTCCACTATGGATAAGTTAGGCATGTACAAACAGGGGAAAGAAAGGAATGATGCTGTCAAAAGGAAACCATGTTCATATATTATGACACTTGGGTTCTGTAGAAAAAAAGAAGTATTTGCAGTGTATTGTTACTTTTTATCATGTACTTATTTATCATATTTCTAAATTAAACACTTTTTCCCTAATTGTTACTCCAACTTCATGTAGCTATACTTGATCGACGCCATTTCAAATATTCCCATGTAAAGCCAAATAGTTCTCAGTTATTTAGCATAAACTTGTGAGTTAAGTTGATGTTGCATACTTGTTGGTTCTTAAATAGTAAGCTACTATTATCTATGTGGTGGCACACATGAAAATCAGAGGAGGGTCTGGCCCACAGTACTAGCAGATCTGTAAAACTCACTGTATTTTGATTTGTTAACATTTTTCTTAGAACAAACTGACAAAGTGCTACTGAGACATCCAACTTTGATCAAAACAAATTTATAAATTACACTGTTTTAACAGGTAGCGCCTGGACAGATATATAGTAAAACAAAAGAAAACATACACTTTTAGCATAAAATATTCTATCTATTAATTTGAAGGGATTTTGTTTTCATCAGCAAAAGCTTTGATTTTTCCAAGTTTTAGATTTTTAAATTCAAATAAGGGTTGCTTTCATGTGTATGTACATTTCCATTAACGACTTTATATGCACCTTTCCTTCTCTTTCTCCTCCTCCTCCTTTTCCTTTTGTGCAGAGAGCATTGCTAGGACACAGATGCTGAGCTGTGGAAGGTGTTTTTCTGGTGATGGCATCTGGCTTCTTGGCAGACTCCACAGGCAGTAGCTGCCTTCGAGTTGCCCCTGGGTTTGTCACATGGTTAAGCTGCTGATGAGTTACTTAGGCTGTCTTGTGTTTGTGGATGTCATTTTCTGTTAAACTACCTCTCACTCTAAGGATCTGCATAAAAATCATCTTAAAACAAAGATAAAAACAACCACGTGCTTTTTAAAAAATATATATACATAAGCCAATAACCCCATTTCTTACTTTGGTGCTATAGTAGAGGTCTCAACTGCAGTGTTAGTCACTGAACATATTTGGTACAAAAGACATGCCAATACAAAAAATGACTTTTATATACAAAAATAGGAAGGTGTAAGTACAGCTACTGTTACTTTAGAAACAGTTCTTGCGCTTAGATTAAGATGTGTGTGAAATTTTTGAGTAGGATATTTATGCTTCTGCACTGCTTTTTGAAAAGGTTACCTTGCCTGAACTGCCGAAGGCTATACCAGTGACATCGAGCTCAGGTCAGCACTCAACCTTTACTTCCATAGTTATTATCTATGACACCCAAAACATGGGTTTGAGCACCAATCCATTCTTCCTCCAAACAGAAGAAAAACTTTTTCAGAGACTCTGTTTCCTTTAATCTGTTTGACATCAAGCTTATTTTAAGCATGTCTACACCAATAATAAAAAATAAGCAGTCCCACTGAAGGTGGGATTTTTTGTTTTGGGCAGCTTCTTTTCAGAAATGTGCACTGGAAATAGTAAAGATGTTGCTGGTTTTGGTGAGCTTGTAAAAACCCTTTGTGATCAGACAGTTCTAAGTAGTATTATTGCATGTTATATACTCGGAAGGAAAATTCTGGAATTACAGCTTTGCAACACTATGTACTAAATATACTATGGAAAAAAATAACTGCATTACCTCTTGTAGTGCAGGATTTCAACAGCACTTGCAGTCACTCCTTAGAGTTTTTATCTTTAGAAACCAAATTACTCATTGTCTAAATAGCTGAACTTTCATCTCTATAAATAAGATATTTCAGCTTTGCACAATTCATTTAAAATGCTGACAAATAAGGATTCTCACTTGATTCTCAGTAGTTTTATTGTTCAGTTTCATTTACTGTAGCAAATGTATTTGTTGAAGATATAACATAGGACTTGCATTTTTAGTAATGGAAAACTTTAGAATTAATCAGGGTCCATAAAATTTAACATTTGTTTCTGAGTTAAAAAAAATAATTTCTAGCACCTTTGGAGAAATAACATACAAATACAGAAAAAGGAAAATGTCTTTTCATTTTAGTCATAAATCTTTTAGTAAAACAAAATAAAAGGATATATGTTTCTAGAACAGATCCCTTCTTTCTCCTTGAATCAAGCCTCCTTCTACTGAAATTCTTTTTGGGGCATCTTCCAAGTACACCCATTGCAATTCACTGTGCTAGGCCAGCCCTCATCACCTGCACTTTGATTATCTGCTACGCTGACTATTGCAACCACTCTCTCTTATCTCCTTATTTCACATATGGCTTTGCTGTAGTTTCTTCAGAATTCTGCCGCAAAGGATAGCAACTGAATTGTATCCCCACTGCTGTGACCATATTCTCCCTCACCAAAGCAGCCAGTTGAAATATCTAGCTCTTGCCTTTTTGTTCCTGTACATACAAGTGCAACTGCTCTCTCCATTTCCTCCCTGGGATCATATATCTAAAGAAACTGCCTCTCTCCTATGCAGCAGTTGATCGCTTTCTCTTTATTGAAATATCTTCTCTAAACAAACTTTTTCCATAAGGCCTGTCATTGACAAGCCACTGATAAGAAGGTTATGATTATCATAATTCTGTGTTAGGTGGTAAAACAGCCTGTCACAAAGTTAACAAGTTGTTGTCAGTGTAAATCTCCCCTAACTGTGTTGATTTAAGGCCCATTCTATTTTCCTCACCATGTGTTACTTCTGTAACATTTGATTCTCCAAGTTCTTCACCTTTATTCATTCGTTTAGACACAGATGCTGCAGCCTAAGAGGTGTAAGTATCAGTATTCCTGTTGTAAAAAAAAGGAAACATCTGGTGCATATAAAGCTTTGCTCTGTGCTCTTTTGCTGTGCTCAGTGTCATTCAACAGGGCACGTGTGTAGGAATATCACAGGCCTAAGTGCAAGCAAGAAGTCATATGGGAAAGGGACCTGAGCTAATGAAAGAGTTTTGATTATTGAAAGCTAGTTGAAAAAACTAGTTGAAAAACTATTGAAAAAATGTTGAAACCTGTGTGAGGGATATGTGAGCCTAAGGTCTTTGTCTTCTGGCAAGGCATGAATGAACACTGGCAGCGAAGGCAGTTATCCTTCTGTATCGTGAAAATATCTCGCAAAGGCATTGTGAAACTTAGATGGCGTTAAGAAAGGTTTTAACATTTGGATCAGCCAAGATGCTCTATTATTAGTTCATAGTTTTTTTGACAAATTTTAGATCGTGGATGATACTTTTTATAAAAAGAGTGAAATGGAAATAATTCATCAAATGCCATAGGCAATTTCTGAAGCAGAAAATACCACCACCACCCGCCCCCCAGCCCCCCCCCCCCCCCCCCCCCCCCCCCCCCCCCCCCCCCCCCCCCCGGATTATCATTTTTGTTAGTTATTCAATTCTTCTTGGAAGGTAGCTCTAAGATATAGCAAAGGCTTAGTATGAATTCTGCTGTTTCCAGGTAAAAAAATCAGTATGTACTTGTGCTGTGCTGTACGCATGCTGACTACAGCGCTTTCTGTAATATTTTTTGGGGTAGATGAACATCATTCAGACTCATAGGGACCTCCAACTTTCATAAATTCCCCTCAGATTTTTAGTTGATTACAGCTGGAATAGAGTTTCAGTAACAAGTGCTTAAGTCCATAAGCCTGTAAGTTCATAGGTGCCTAAATGTGAGACTTCACTTGCCATTGCCTTAAGTGAGACTTGCAGCATTTCAAGATCCCACTCTTCAGTGTCAGATCACATTAGAAGAAACCTGGTTCTGAAAACCGTAAAACTACATCCTTGCTCACTTAGCTTAAGTGAGCTGGTTTTCAAAATTGTTAACTATGCAGAAGCACTCAGTAACTCAAAATCAGCACTACTTATATTTAGATGCTGGGAACTGGATTGTAAGAATCTTAGTGACCTTTTAAAAAAATAAAAACCAGGCTATACATTTTTAAGACTTCTTACAACAATCATGAATACTTGATGGTTTTGAATATCTAATTTGTAATCAAGAGCCTTCTGAGTCAGTGGTTGGCATAAGGGTTATGAAATGCTCTTCTCTTTATGTGCTAGACATACACTGAAAAGAAAATATGTTTCAGTGTTTGAGGTAGGTTAATTTTTTTAGTCACTACTCAATAGTCAGTAGGTTAGAATTTCGATTGAGAAAATCCATTGAAACTTTTGCTTTTGAGCATTAAAAGCTAACAATCAACATTCATTCAATGTTTGGGTTTTTTCCCCCTCCTTGATCTTGCAAATAAAAGCTTCACAACCTGACCATCTCAATGTGAGGTCCTAAATTGCCATTTCGAGCCACAACAGTGGTATTTGCAAAAATATCCTTTTTTTTCCCTGCAACGGTGGCATGCACATATTTTTCCAGGCTGGCTAGCTCCCCATACAAACTGGTATTTAAAAGAAATTATACAGCCTCCCAGTCCACACGGCCGTGTTGCTAGCGCTAGCGTGAATTCTTGCAAAATTTGCACTCATTTATGGAACAGCTTTGTTTTAAAGTCTAAGCAAACCAGAAAGCTAATTACTGTTACTTATTTTTACATTTGCTTTTATGGTGTAAAACAAATTTATAGAAATGCCAGGCTAAAGCCAGTACTATGACCTTGGAGTAACACAGTGATGAATTATACACACACACGTATATGTAAATGACAAAATTCTCTGTCTCCCTTTAGAAACATTTCTTCCTCATGCTACTTGCAGTGCAGCCAATACAGCCCTCAACACACTGGGAGGGGAGTGGTGTATAGTTCTAATTTTATTCTGCTTTTAATCTTTGCGTTTCCAAAATCAAACAGCTTCCTAGATAGTCACTATAACAGCCCGCTTTTCTTGTTGCTATCTCTGTGACCCTTAAAGTGCTGTGGACGTTTCAGTTGCCAGTTCTGCTGGGACTCAGGTACTAGGTCACTGACGAGGCCTTCTCAGACCAGTGTCACGTGTCTCTCTCTTCGCGTTGATCTTGAGATATCTGGCCAAGATACAGCTACACCGTGGGCTGCAGCTTTTAGAGATGATAAACATACCTTTGCTTACTTGTCATGGCTAACTGGGCTACAAGCTCCATCTGCCTTACATGCCCAGTGTCGGTGACCAGGTGCTGGCAGTGGCGGGGGCTGCGAGGTGACCGCTGTGAGGAGAGGCAGCCGGGGGATGCCCCATGCTGGACCGAGCCAGCTTCAGCTGGTTCCACAACGGCCCCACCACAGGGCACAGCAGAGCCCAACAGCCAAGCTGGTGGCACCTCTGGGAAAATGTACTCCAGAAAGGGCAAAATGCCACACAGGCAGCAAGGAGAGAGGGACAAAATGTGAGGAACAGCCCTGCCAGCTGCCAGGCTGGATGGGGAGGAGGTTCAGGAGCCAACAATGAAGGAGTGAAGCTGAGCCTGGGAAAATGGCAGGGATGGGGGATTTTAGTTTTTGTCTGTGTTTCTCACCATCCAACTCCATTGAAATTGGCAATAAATTAAATTAATTTTCCCCAAGCCAAGTCTGTTTTGCCCATGATGGTAACTGGTAAGTGATCTCCCTGTCTTTATCTCGACCCATGAGCTTTTCCATCTTATTTTCTGTGCTATCCTGTTGAGTAGGTGGAGGCAGAGAGCGGTTGGCTGGGTGGCTGGCAGCCAGCCTGGGTCAACCCACCACACTATGCTGCTTGCCATCATTAACTATCGACTTTTATCCTCTAAGAAAGACTGAATATTGTAGAAAGAATATCTCATACCCCGCCTTTTTTGCCCTGATGGCTTACCTGAGAAGGGAGAAGGAAATTCTTTTAAACTTTAATTGATAAACCTGGATTTGTTTTTACATAGCATTCCTTTCCCGCTCTTGAAAGTGCAATACACGCTACATTAAGTACTAAAGCTTTAGTCTACTTTTAGTGAAATCTAAGTCATCTCCCCCAGATAGTTGAAGCAGATGTTAAATAGGTTCCTAATTTAAAAAAAAAAAAAAAAAAAGGAAAAGGATTTTAATAGACAAAGTACAGAACAGTGAGAAAGCCATTATAATCTTTGGGTTTTGTCTTTAAATTGTATTCAAGTTTATTGTATCGTCTCTTTCATAATACAGTGCCTGATTATTTCTGAGCTGAGAATGTGCAGGCTTTCAGAAGTTTGTGAAATGTGCTTCTTACTCTCACAAAAACAGAGCATCCTATTAAGCAAGCATAGATTGACCTGAAGAATATGCTAAAAGGGGTAAGATCCCAGTCGTAGGGGAAAAAATACCCCCACTTACTATTGTATACAAAGCTTCATTTTCATTCTCCAGGACATCGTCAAAAGCTGGGAAATTTTTCCAGTTTTCTAGCGCAGAAAAAAATAGTACTTTAACCAAAATATTTAAACATCATTGATTTAAAAATATTGATCTGTGATCCTTTTGTAGCCTCTGTGTGGTATTGAAAAGGGGTGGCAGGAAATAAACAAACAAACAAACAAGAGTTTTCATTTGTCACCCAGAGGTCTGACTCTGCCCCTCCTTCATGCATTTGTCTAGCCACTCAGTCGCTGAGCTTACAGTATTTTGTAACTTTTATTTCTGTGGAGGCTTGTTACATTAGAAAAATTGTTCCAAAGAAAGCAACAATTATGACATAAGCACATCTGGCTCTTGCAAATTATTCTTTATTAAGCTTTCATTTAATTACATGTGCTGAAAGGTCTGCTTTTGATTACTGTAATTTTTTTTATTTGTCCATCTGAATGATAGTAATGTTGGAAATTACATACAAACCACCTGGCTTTTTTCTCACTAATAAGGCAAAGTTTATATAGATTTATGTGTAGAAGAGGGATTAGGATCTTCCCTGTTTACGGTGGAAGAATTATTGCTGATGCTAATTCAAGGTGAGGGTTTAAATTTGGTCACTGGAAGGAAATTAAACCTATTTGTTTTTGTTCAGTAAACACTTTAGATTGGTAGGAATAGTTTATTTTAATATATAAATCTTTTATTATGTTTCAGTTAAACTTTTTGAAAAGTTCCATGAGGGTGTTTTTCTATTTTCATCACTATTTACAGGAATTTTTAAGGCCTACATTCCTTATTAGCATTTGTAGAAGTTATAGCAATCACTGTACACCGAGATGGAGACACACTCTGTTGCCTATTTTAACTTTCATTGCTATCTAGAGGAGATGCAGCATTGCCTTTTGGTAGCAAACGATTCCTATGTCAGCTCCCAGTAGAGGTTCTGGAGTTGGTAGGTAATTTCTGGGTAAGAACAGAAAGACCTGAAGCATTGTTGTTTCTGACAGGGGTTTATACCTCCTTTTCATAAACAGCCTTATAATTTTGCCAATTTTGTTTTTAATATTCAGGCACAGTATAACCTTCTACTCATTACCATGACCATCATTAGCAAGAAGGAAAAAAAAAAATCAGCTAAAAGTCAAATTAAGAAAAAAGATACTGGTGTGTGGGAGTTTCCCAGTCTTTTTTTTTTCTTTTTGAAAATAACAAGAGGGGAAAAGCCACAAACAAGGAAGTGCTGAAAAAAATCTATAATTCCTTTAAGAGAAGAAACAGCAGAGCAATAAAAATTATGTACATTTACAGCTTCTTTTTTTAGGAATTTTGCAGGAATATATTGTATATCTTCTTGTCTTCCAGCAACTGTATGCAGCTCAGCTGGCAAGCATGCAGGTTTCTCCTGGAGCCAAAATGCCATCTACTCCACAGCCACCAAATACAACAGGGGCACTCTCACCCACTGGGATGAAAAATGAGAAGAGAGGGACCAGCCCGGTAACTCAAGTTAAGGTATTTTTCAGTAAAGAAAAAAGTCAGTGTCTGGAAAGGGCAGTGAAATTAAATGGTCTATTTAATTGTTTTACAGTTGGAAGTTGAACCGCATGAAAGTTCTTCAATATTCAAATAAAATGTTCAGTTTTAGTGCTGTATTATCAGTATAGAGAAGGGAAGAGAAAGCATTCACTTCTTACTTCCAAAAATACCAGGCATCCCTCTTCCTACCATAGGCAGCACAACAGATTCATCAGTAAAATGTGATATTTTCAAGATTTCAGTTTGTAATCTAGTTATGTGCATAAATGGCGTCCATTTCATGAATTGTTTCACGTTGAACTTTTGACTATCTTAAAATACGGTGCCAGCTTATATTGTTAGGGCAAGAGAGAGACTGTAGATCTTCTAATTATTTTACAAATCTCTAGCTGTACTTATTCTACAACTTTGGAAAAAGCTTCACATAAAAATAAGATCTAAGGCAGGACTCCGGGGAAAACATTGTGTCACTGCAGATTGATTTGACTTTTGCTGATTTCACACAGCTGCTGACAACCGGGCTGCTCCTTGTTGGTTTTGCGCCATTGCTGAATGCTTGTGCCTGCTTATTCTCACTTGCTTGGAACCAGGCAGCTACAACATGGCATTTGCCAGCAGCTTGAAATGAACATCGTGCATCCCTTGAAATCTGTGGTGCAGCTAGTACCTTTGGGTGGAACTGGCTGGCTTTTATTGCTGTGTTCTCCTGTGGTTGTTCTGAATTTCATGAGATTAAATATGCTCAGAAACAATTTACTTCAAACTGTAAAAAAACACCAACATTCAGATGTTTTACCAATTTGAATGATAGTGCTATAAATGCAGACCTATTAAAATAGATCTAAAGAAGGCATATAGTGACTTTGTGGAGAGAGAGAGAGAGAGAGAATGTGTTTTTTTGCTGGCTGCTAACACCTTACAGGCACACAGTCCTTAGCCTCAAATCAGCCTGGGAAGATTTTACTCACTTGAGGTGAGGGTTTCTTTTTTTTTTTTTTCATTTTTTGACATGAGAGTAAAATATCATTCATTTTTTCATTATCATCAATCATCGTGGTAAAGTGTGGGTGAGTAGATATTTCTGCCTGGGCTGATAAATTTCCATGACACTTTTTTGCTAGGCTGAGAGTACTAATAAATAAAAACTATTCCATTATGGCCAGATCTAACATTTATTTAGCAAAGCGTTCACTTTACTTAACTGTACATGTGTATTAGTCTAATATTTTACCTCTTGTAATCCAATGCCAGGCTTGAGAGCAGTCAGTGAAATTTACCACATATGCAGAGTTTGTTATGGTCAATACAGAAGCCACCAAAAGCAAAGCCCAACTGTTTCAGCAAAGTTGCCATAGTATAGTGATACCTAACACCAGTGATTTATGGTATTGAGAATATACTACTGACTACTTTAATGTGAAAAAGTAATTTCATAAGTGAGTGAGCCAAATGGATCTACACCAAACCAAACCTTTACTATATGAGTAAAATTTTCCCTGGTTAAATTCAAGCACATATCTCCTTGAACCAAGGCCAATACCATTCCAGCTTTGTGGCCAGCTGAGTCCTATTACAAAATTGACCACATGCAAATTCTTGGGGGTTTCCCTATGTAATTTAACTTGAATGGACTGAAATATATGTTAATAAAAAAGAAGCCTTTTTATTCGTATTTTTATTAAGCACACTATTGCATTAAACTACAAGTGCTTCATGTGGACAAATAACAATGGCTAATGAAGAAATTAATTACTAGTATAAAAGCAGTATCTATATGCTGTCTTTGCAAATTGTTACCTGTGTAAGACATGACAGTTTTGATGGTCATGCATTGCTTAACAAATCCTCTATATTTTCTCTGTTTTTAAACAGTTGTTTGTATAAACTACATGCATTATTTATAGAACTAATGGAATTCCTTTACAGGAGTCAGATCTTTCAAAAAGTAATGATAGGGGTCTTTTTTTAAGTCAGTGACCAGAATGTTTTCCAGCTTTTCGTTTGCCTCGCAGAAATGAAAATGCTGTCTATGAAGAACAAACAAACAGGTTCTGGCAGTGTTTAGAGGTTTTTTCACATGATCGTATCGGTACTAGGCAGAAAATTATTTAGAAATTGAACGTGGTAGCATAGATTCTTATGTGTACATGCTCACAGTACCTAGTCTGGCAAACTTCATAGTCTGAAAGGGGCTCTGAACTCTCATAGAAATTTATTGAAGCTATTTGTATCTGTGCAAGGAAATGGCTTGTGTGTAAACGTGGCCACAAAGCACAAGAATGGACTATGTCCCTTATACCTTTGAGTTTCTGCTTTCACTTGGACTCTGAACAGGTGTGGACATTTGTGCACACTGCAAGGTCAGGAAGAACAAAAATGTCATGCCGTTTTATGGAAACAGTTTAAAACTGGAGATATGATGGCATTATAAATACCTGTTTGTTACATTTTCCTGTTTAATGCATTGTCTATGATCAGATGCACTTTGCTAAATCGCTGCTTGACAGTAAGGAGAATGGAAAAGATGAGATAATGTAGTGTATTATTGTATTCTGACATTTTTCTAAGCTTTGAAGTGATCAGTGCAGTGTTTTAAAATATGGACGATATTCTCTTATATCCAGCATAATTCTGCTTTGGGCATATTTTAAATGAGAGATCTGTCTTACTGGGCTCTTTAATTACAGAGAATCACTGTTTCACAATTTTCCAAATGCTCTGTCTTGCTTAACGTATTAAGCAGAAGGAACAAGCTCAAAGAATGGGAAGAAGGTTACGTTGTGAATATCTATCCTGATCAAAGAAATTAATTGCTTGAATGAGTCTTCTTCCAAAAGTTAAGATATTTCTTAGAAGGACTTATTCTCCTATAGCACTGAAACAAGATACATATCACAGAGAATTTCTTCCATAATTGCATATGAAAAGTATCAAAAGATATAAAAGTGCTGATACTAGATTTACATATCCTTAAAAAAAATTCCTTGTCTTTATGCAAATAAACATACAGATACACTAAAGGCTGAATGCAGCAGAAATAATTACAGAATACAGAAATAATTACAGAAGTATCAAACAAGAAGCAGAATAACATTTATGTGAAAAAAAATCTTGATTTTACATAAATCTGTCAAAAATACATGACACATTTGAATAATAAAATATTGTAAAATATACAAAATTAAATAGTAGAAAATAAAATATATTTTGAAATGCATATACTATGCATTCATTACCATAGTAAGTCAAGGAATTTGAATTCAGTGAAATTCTTATCTTCCATTATGGGGAAACAGCATAGATTATTTTATTAAACAAAACATGCACTCAAAATAAGATACATGGAATGTATAAGTTAGCAGCAGCATTAAATGTGGGCCAAAGAACTGTCAGGGTTTCCAAATGATTCTTTCATAGAAGTACTTCTGATTCCTTAGTTTCTAATACATTTAAAAATAAGCTATATAGCTTATTTTTATAGTGCCAGGAACTTTTGAAATAGAACCAATGCAAAAGCATTACTGAGCTGCTGGAAATTTTAAATAATTCTTTGTAAATGCCCTAGGTTAATTTAGATCTCTGAAAACACATTAGGAAATTAAGCTGTAATGTGAGCTAATTCAAATTTTAATTTGGCAAAAAGAACGATCCAGCCACATAGTTAATGTAAATAGAAGCATAACACTGGGAAATTAATGAGGTTTCCTTTCGTTGAATCTTAAAGGAGGCAGATAATTAGCTTCTTTTGTTATTATTGCTGGAGAATGTGGTATTGTCTTCGAGGTGTAAAGTAACTGCTGCTTGCAAAATGATGTGTTCATTTGTCTTTTCCTAATAATTATTTACATTAAACTCTTGTAGGATGAAGCAGCCCAGCCACTGAATCTTTCAGCCCGACCCAAAACAGCTGAACCTGTCAAATCCCCGACATCTCCAACACAGAACCTCTTCCCAGCTAGTAAAAGCAGTCCAGTGACAGTGACGAACAAGAGTGGCATCCCCAGCCCGCTCGGTGGATCTCTAGGAAGAGGATCCTCTTTAGGTAACTAATCTGTCCTGGGGAAAGGAGAAAACTGGCAAGTTTTCTACATAAAATCTCAGCTTGAGCACACTTACTTCTGAATTAAGTAGATATTTGGGCCTACATTTCTGTTTAAAACGGGGGGAAAAAAATTGCAGGAAAGATTTTCAAAGAACGCTTGAATGCCAAGGTTTTACAAGAGTAACCAAAATGATGCAGCAGTGAGATGCATCTACAAGAAATACAGCAAATAAATATATAACATAAGAAATATACATACATACAAATATATACACATAAGTAAATAGAGATGCATATAAAAAACTTGTAAAAGAGGTTTGTATAAATATCTTTCCCAAAGATATCAATTGGGTATATACATGCAAAGTTAACTTTTGAATTTTGCCCTCTGGATTAAACAAACAAACAAATATCTTTGCATGCACGTAGAGCCTGACTAGATACTAGACATACACACATAATGGCTCATGTGATTAGTGTACATGCAATGCAACCATGTAACATATCTTAAAATAAACAAGTTTTCAAGCACTTTGTTGAACCAGGGTCAGGGAACATTCAGTATCTCCATGTTTTACAGTAAACCAGAAACCAGGCAAGAGGGTCACTCCAAATGTGGTTTTCAGCTATTTAGCCCAAATATACCTTTAGTTTTACCCAGAACAGCGTTCTAAAAAAAATCTAGTCCTCTGCATTCTGGTTATTAAGTTCATCTTACAAAGACCGTATGCTGAATATATTCTTTTTTTTTTTTTTAACAAAGACAGAAAGGCTTCAGTCCAGCCAGTTTATTTTATTATTTGTTCATTTTATTATTTGTTCATGTTTTTATTATTTATTCACCCATCTGTCAAGATTTTGTTAATTCATATGGTTGCGAATAGGGAATTTTTGACATGTGTTCAAGATTCTTTAATTAAGAAATAAAGCTTATTAAGTCATGAAACAAAATTGATCTGAAAACTATGTGTGAAGACTACCTTAACCAGTCAAGAAACAGAATCAAGAGCTGCAAAATGTAGATGATCAGCCCTAAAGTTCAAATAGTAAATTTTAACAGTGACTAAATACTTACTACAGACCACTTATTCATGATCTGTAGCTCAAGTGTACTTGTAAAATATATAGAAACACTTGAAAATAATGAACAGATATGTTAAATACATACATTAAATATATAAAAATTATGATTTGTTCCATTCCCAAAACACTTGGGAACATCATGATCTCTGAAAGATACTTTCTGCAGCTAGCTAGATATTCTACCTGTCAATTTATTTCCAGCTATCACTGCACTATCTAACATTAGAAAGTGGCATATCCGTTTGAAGTCACAGAACATTCCAGAGAAATGGCTAAAGAAGATACACCTAAGGTGTGAATATTTTTCATGTAAAGTCATAAAAACTTTTCCTCTCAATCCTTAAGTATAAAAGAAGCCAGGGAAACATTGTTAAAAATCAGCAAGCAACATAGCACCTTTTGCTCCATTTTTACAATAAATTTAGGTGATTTGGAGTCTAAGTCTCATTAAAAGTCATGCAAATATGGTTCCCAGCTTACTTAGGCTCCAGAATGGAACTTAGTTGCTGAATCAGTTCAGAGCATTGGAAATTTTACCCAGCAAGAACAATGGTTGCCCTCTAATATGTTACTTTTATTTTGGAGAGTAGTGCTTCAATCAGGCCCAAACCACCACAGTTCCATCTAAAACATGACAGTTTGCATCTCATCTAGACCACAGTATTATCAACTGTTTAGTTCCCAGGATAAAGCACGAGAAACCCTTAATCTTAACCTTTTTTATTTTAAAAGAATTCAGGGTCCTTTGAGGTTGAATTTGCTATATTTTACTCAGCTGAACTTCAATGAAGTCAAGAGAACGTGAAAATTATCTTTGAAGGAGAATTCCAAGTCTTAGCCTGTTCGGTTTTGGGGGGATTTTCTTGTTTGTTTGGATTTTTTTACATTGGACTGTTAGTAAGTACACAAATCTAACAAATTCATAGCTTTTATAAAAGACATTTGCTTGTCAGGCAGTTGCACAGGTCATGCACAAATTCTGCTCAAAATTTCCTAGCTAGAATATATATACACAAATCTATCCATGTGCTGTATAGAGGATACTCCCTTGCAGGAACAGGTGGATCAAGTTAAAGCTTCATCACAGCAACACAAAACAACCAGTCACCAAATAATTGCTGTTTTTTGGTCTCAAACCAGAAACTGTATCTGGGGTACTCATCTTTACCTCTAGCATGCATTTTAAGATGCGACAGGAATGTTTCGTGTGAGTTTGATGCATGTTTAAAGGTTTCTCCTTCTGTCCAGAGTGATAGAAAGAAAACCATTTTTTTCTCTACTGATTTAGAGCTTTATACTCATGTTAAGGTGATAACAAGCTCTGTCCCCTAAAAGTAACTGTGGGTACTCTTTCTGAAATTGAAAGCTAAATGTCTGGAGTGATGGTTCTCTCGATAAAGAAATTCTAAAAATTGACATAGACTTTCATGGCCAAGTAAACAAGATTTCTTTCTCCTTCTTTGTTCATTTTATTAATTATTATTAATACTTCAAAGGCTTCCCACTTAAGCTTCAGAATACTGTTGTCTTAAAAACATATTTAACTTTGAACTTTGAGTCCATGAGTATGCTCAGATACTTCCATATCAGGCTATGCCAAGACATCAGTGGCTGTATTTATAACAGCAAAAGAAGAGCACAGGCGTATCAATCACTTCTATAGATTAATTCAGCCTTCAAACAGACAACAATTGCTACTCCTCCTCCTTTTGCAGATGTGAGTTGGGTACAGCTCTAACAGTATGAGAGCTGAGTGCTTACCCGGGATTCTAATTGGGATAATTCCCTAAATAAAGTGTGTTCTCTGTTTATAGATATCCTTTCCAGTCTTAATTCACCTGCCCTATTTGGGGACCAGGACACAGTAATGAAAGCCATTCAGGAGGCTCGAAAAATGAGAGAGCAGATCCAAAGGGAGCAGCAGCAGCAACAGCAGCCGCATGGTGTTGATGGAAAACTGCCCTCCATGAATAACATGGGTCTAAACAACTGCAGGAATGAAAAGGTAATGTCTCCCATTGCCACACAGTCTGTCATTCATTCTTCTTTTCCCTGCAAATAGCTTCTTATTTTTATATAAAATTTCTTTTAGAGCTTTTAGCCATCTCTGATTTCAGGTTAAATACACCCTGTCACTTCACAGTGCTGTGCTACAAACTTCTCTACGTTTACATGACAGCATTCAAAAAAAGTCCTGTGCACTCATGTGATTAAGCTGTAAGCATGCATATAACAATGTGGAAAATGAATTGGTTGAAGCTACCATTGTAAGTGGTCACTAGATTTTGAATTGTGCTTTTGAGAATGATTGGATTGATAAATACGGCAAAAAGGCCAGTTAGGTACTACCATCATTGAGTATTACAAGGCTATTGAATGTATCTGAGTGTGTGTGAATCTGTGATCAGATGCAACAAAGTATTTAGGCTCAAAACAGTGCTTTTGGCTGTTAGTTTCAATGCAAAATTAGAGATCAAAGTTCTTTGTTGAATCTTGGCCATAGTTTCCAAACACTAAAATGAAATGGGGCATTAAAAAAAAAAACGGTAAATGAGAGAAATTGGTGAGAGAACGTGACCAACATTGGACTGAGCAGGACATAATTCAGTTTACAAAATAGCAAGCTGGGATCGCATCCGAAAGGTGAGGAACAGTTTCTATCACACACATTTTAAGGACCGCTCAGAGGACAAAGAAGTCTCTTGGAAAATTCTTTGTATCTGTGTTGTCCTGTTCTGTGGCTTTTCCAAGGTCTACAAGATCTGCTCCAGGGGCAGGTCTCTGTGTGTGTAACAGAGCCAGTGAACACTGAATCAGGTAATTGGCTGAGCTATAAGGCAGCCCTTTAGATGAAGAATGCTTCTCTGTTAGCTTCCCTAGAGGTGGCTTATGCTGCAAAAAATACAGCACACAGGTTAGTTTTCACCATTGACACAAAATCAGTTATATACCACAATCCTTATTCCAGTTAACTAGAAAGGGAAAAATATTATCCCAGTAATCACTATGGCCTTGGCAAATAGGAACAGTTATGACGCAATTTAGTAATGAATGAAAACTGACACATTCATTAGCCTGTAAAGCAACTAGTGTTTCAGACTATTTGCTGCAAAAAAATATTGAAAAACAGGTAGTTTTCAGTGCCTATAATTCATTAATGAAAATTCTGTGATATATCTGTATATTAGAAGGTAGGTTCTTTGTATCTTGGAGGAGGGAAGAAAGATTATATTATACTCCAAAGACTAACATGAATTTTTAGTCCAGGCTGAGTATAAGACTCAGCAGAATATTAACTATATCTTAAACTGTGAATTTGATGATACTATGATCTTTTCTCAACCCACAAGGGAATACTTGGTGAGTAAGTGGATTGTTGCAAGGCATGGAAATGCAAAGAAATGTTGTAAAGAGATCCATCAAAGACTGATACATACCTTTTAATCTACATTTTATATTTTTGCTTAATAGGTTCTTTACAGTACTCAAAACAAGAGAAAGGATCAGTGTCTATTAAAAAGATTTGTTAAACTGTTGCCACACAGGATTAACAATACTTTTACAAGTCAAATTCAGAGGCTAATAAATATTTATTTCTGCTTGTGTTAGTTTAAATGTCAGCATTGAAAAACTCATTTAATACAGATTGATAGTATGAAAAAATATAGAAATTAATGACTGATCAAGCAGGCCGTATTCAGACAACACTCTAATTGTAAAGTCAGTGTTTGTCTTAACTAAGAGGTAGGGTACTAAAGCCCAAGTTCTAAAAATAAAATAAATGTCACACCTATCATCAGTATTAAGAGTTTATAAAATTATGCTTATTTAAAAATATATTTTATGAGTTTCAGTGGCATAACATTTAAAAATATCTAATACACTACAAGGGCTATTAAAAGAATTCTTAAGATTTGATTTGACTTTGAAAAGTAAGTATAAAAATGGCATCCACTTCCTTATCAAGTCTGCTCCCTGAGTATTTTCAGTGCTACGTTTGTCTTGTATTTGATATAACAAGTTTCTATTTCGCCTTTCACCTTTTAAAGCAGAGTCAGTAAATATTTCAGTGAATAATCTGAAATTTCTTTTTTGTGCTGGTTACTAGCAATACACAGATTGATGTACAGCTTCCAGACTGAGGTTATACATCAGGCAGTCAGAGGAAAAAAAAAATTTTTTTATTTCCAAATACAACAGAGTCAACTGGAACTCTTTAACAAATATAAACAACATCATTCTCAAATGCCATCTTTTACGGGGAGACTTTTCATGGTACCACTTGCAACTTTTAAAACCTAAGAATAAAACAGCAGCGAGGAAATCTGTTGTTAAATCTCTCAGTGCCCTTATATAATCCTGCTGGGTTTATTTATTGTAGCATGTACTACAGAGTGAACCACTAAGGCAGGAAAAAGTTGTAATATGTACTCTGGTTTTACCTTTGGTATGCTAGTCTGTTATCCTTGCTCTGCAGATGCAAGAAAAGGCAGGATTTACAAAAGAATGGGATATAAATCAGTCATTTTAAATGACGATATATCCCCACTCTCTGTCCTAAAGAAAATAAAAGAATTAAGTCAGTCATGAATATTGAAGGAATGTATTTATATTTTATAGCAAGTATAAAAGACATTAAAACCAGAAGCATCCTTTGCACAAACAGAATTCTAGAATACTCTTCTTTCCCCCTTTACTCTCTGCCTTTCAATTTTTACATTATGATCTATTTCTTTTACTCTAAAAATGATGGGCAGGATGATCAAAATGGGGGGGGGGATGATAGATCACTTCAATTAGAAAAACATAATTTTGAAATAATTGTATGCCAAGAAGACTGTATATAGTTTCTGTCATAATCCCAGTGAAGCTTTGATAACATAGTTGCAATTTTGGATTGGTTTCTTTTGAAGAATCAGGACCCTATGTTTTCAGGACCAAATTTTCAGAAATTGGCTTCGGGTTATTAGACTTGTATAAATGAGTAGCTAGAAGCTGGCACCAGAAAAAGATGACAAATTAATTGCCTGCAGCTGGTTTAAAAAAAAAATCTATTGAGTTCTGGTCAGTTACTGGTCTTCAAGTTCAGATGGCTGGTAATAGTTTGTTGTGCAAATGATTGCGCTTACAAAATTATGTACATAGCTTCAAAGCCTGGGCTTAGGCCTTTTTGAAAATGTGTCATTTAAATCTCTGGAAGCTTTGTATTTGGTTAGAGACATAGAATTGAAAATTGCCTCTGTTCATATGCTGCTGTTCAAAAAAATCTCCTACAAAGCTTTAAAAGTGCTCACAGAGATTCACTCTTCAGAAAGACCAAAACAAAAACATGCAGTACTCTGGCACAGTCCAACTTTGTCATTTGCTGAAGTATTAAGGTTAGGCTATACTTTTGAGTTGATACCGTTCTACGGACATCTACAATTATGGAGTTATTTCAGTTTGTGTACTGTTGTGGGTTAAGGTAAGCAGGTAGGCACCACACAGCCGCTCACTCACTCCCCTCCAGTGGGATGGGGAAGAGAATCAGAAGGGTAAAAGTGAGAAAACTCGTGGGTTGAGACAGTTTAATAAGTAAAGCAAAAGCTATGTGCACAAGCAAAGCAAAATAAAATCATTCACTACTTCCCATCAGCAGGCAGATGTTTAGCCATTTCCAGGAAAGCAGGGCTTCAGCACATGTAACAGTTACTTGGGAAGACAAATGCCAAAACTCCAAGCGTTTCCCCTTCTTCCTTTTTCCCCCAGCTTTTATTGCTGAGCATGACGTCTTATGGTGTAGAATATCCCTTCGGTCAGTTTGGGTCAGCTGGCCTGGCTGTGCCCCTCCCAGCATCTTGTGCACCCCCAGCCTATTTGCTGGCGGGCCAGCATAAGAAACAGAAAAGGTCTTGATGCTGTAGAAGCACTGTTCAGCAACAGGCAAAACATCCCTGTGTTATCAGCACTGTTTTGGTCACAAATCCAAAACTCAGCACCATGCAAACTAAAATTACCTCTATCCGAGCCAAAACCAGTACAGTGCACACAAGGCAAAAAGTCATTATAGCAGAGTTGACTTTTTCTACTCCACTTGGTGCTGATCAGGTGTGGTCTAACTGAGGAAAGGGAAGAAGTAACCGTGTCAGTGGTTTCACAGAGTAAACAGAAACACTGGGGAAGGGGAGAGAATTAGGAAAATCCAGAAAATAGACTACATAGCTCTTTCCATGTGATATAAGCAAAAGTAAAATCATACAAAAACTGGCTTTGTTTGGAGGATATGACTTTTTTCCAGTCAAGCCATGTTTACCTTCAACAAAAAAGAGTACTTAAACAAAATTTGCATTGCTAGAGCTACTTGTATTTATTTTAGTATTTTGAACTAGCATGCTTGCCTAGAAGATTTGCTTTGATTTAAGGCTTTAAATGAACCTGAAAATGCTATATAATTTATAAGATAACTGACATTATTTTTAAAAGGACCAGATCCTATCTTTTTTGTGCATAAAGCATGAAAACACTGACAAAAACATTTCAGAAAATCTTTGTAGAAAAAATATAGGCAGAAATGTGTTAATTTCATCGGAGAAAAATACATGAAGTCAAGATAGAACATATACCCAATTAATAATCACAACATATCTGCTAGTACCGAGGATATACCCCCACCTCCCCATTTACTTACCCACGAAGCATATTCGTTGAGATCTGAGAGGAAGTAGAATTTAATATAACGTTTTTATGTTTATATTCCATTCCCACTCTTTTGTAGATTTTCAGGCAACTGTGTATTTGCAGTAGGAAACCAGAATTAGACCCCAAAATAAATGACATGAGTCATCGCCCACTTCCTGGGAATTATGGTACTTTAGCACCTCTTATAATGAGCCTTTTATTCCTTTCTTATTTCTAAATCAAAGTTTTACAAGTTGAATCCACATCGTTTATCCTAATATAGACCACAGTTTGTATGCAAAATGTGTACATTCTTAAAAACGTGTATTATTTACCCTTGGAGATGTTACAGTCTATTGATCAAATCCATATTTAGGCACTTGGATTTGACTTGATAAGCCATAACGACCCCTTTGGAGGTGTTACGGTCTGCTGTATTTAGGGACTGTTAAATATGTGGATTATTGACACAATAGAGTGTAACAACTCCTCTGGAGCTGTTACACTTCATCATTTATATGAAGCTACTGCACATGCGTACAAACTTCGCCTGATAAAAACACTTCAGGAAGTCTATGCATGTAGTCATGCACAATCTCCTTTTGACTGCCTACAGCCCTGCAATGGCTCCATCATTGTATTGCTTTTTTCTAAATGCAAGCAGTACTGGATTATGTTGCCGACAGTTTTTTACCAGCTTTTTTCTCCCCATACGTTCAGTATTATAGACAGAACAACTGCAGAGGCAGGAGTTACACTGTCTTTTCTGCAAGTGCAGGGTATTTCTCAATCACCAAGAGAAACACATTGTTATTAGCATCCTTGTTATTAGTCATTTCTCAACCCAGTTAAAAAAAAAAGCACACATCCTGCATTCAATTACCTTTTCTCCTTTTACTGCAAGTAGTCATGACCACCCTTAAATTGAGAACGTGAATAAATTGGTCATAAGGGCCTTGTGGATTTTTATAAATCTTTATGAATAAGTGGTTTGGATTTGCAAAGACTGATCTATTCTCATTTGCTTTTATCTTTTAAGAAAAACTCTTATATTTTCTTTTTTCTTTTAGTTTCTTATAGAAGAATATTTGTAACTAGTAAATAAGACGTCAATGCTTATATTTCAGTCTGCTGGGAGACATAACAGAAACTGTAAGCATTTTCAATTGGATCCTTATTTCTGTTGGTTAATCTTAGTTCTACTTGTAGTTAAAGGACAAATACCTCATAATTAGGCCAAAAAATGGATAGCAATATCAACAGCAAATGACTAGTTTTGCAAAGTTATTACTTTTATTATGGTATTGTCTCGATAGTCATTGTACCAAGTTCTGTTCTCACTGCAACTTAAGGAAGGTCCTGCCCCATATAGCTTACACTTACGTATAATTTAATTTAAGTTTAAATATATATATTTAGATTCTATAATAGAAAATCTGGAACTGTATAGACAGAAAAAAGAAAGACACTGATTTACTTAAGGAACTGTTAGTGTGGTCTCACTTTCTTGCAAGAATATAGGCAATTTATTCAGCTCAGTGGGAGTGTATTCCATCTGTCTAATGAAGAATCTGATTTCCACAAAGAGACACTGCAACTGGGAAGCTGTTTTTCCTGAATACGTCATTCTGCTCAAGTCAACAAACCTTTCCCTGGGGAGTTTCTGAGACGTAGAAGGACACGTTGCACAGAGACAACCTCTTTACAGTTCCATCATTTTATAACAGATAAATGACTTGTCTAAGTTAAATGCCCCAGAATAGGGAAAAGTTTCAAACACAAATCCCAGCAGTCCTCATAATTCTTACAAAACAAATGTCCTTTATACTTTACTGTGAATTTGGCCAATTTAGTAATCTGCTTGTGGCTGTACATAATATATATAAGCAACGATTTTTTAATATTGAGTTTTCAAAGTTAACTTCCTAAAGCCATATTTAGGCACCAGTATTTTATTCTAAAAAAACTTTATTTAAAAAAAAAAAAAGGGAAAGAAGTATAAAAATTTTTCTTCCAAAATTTTTTGAAACTGCAATAATTTTGCAATTTCCTTTTTAAGCTTAGGGGTTATCCTAGCTACATGAAAAATGTGCCTTCATTTTTTATCAACTGTAATATTTCCTTAATTTTGAAAGAAAAATAGTGACTCAAGTAAAAATTTTCTAAAGTAGCTGCAATGCAGGAGCCTAAGTCCCATTGAACTAGTTCTGAAAATTTTACCCCAAGGCAGACAAGCAGGTTTGTGACTGCGTATACACTAACAGTCTATCTTCAGTGAAATTCAGCAGTTTTGTATCCTTCTCCAGCACTTTTTACGATAATTTGGACAATTCAGAATTTCAGCTGATGTAATACTGCCCCCTTTTATTAGAACTGGAAAACATGCTGGACTTCAAACATTTAGTTTTGTAGCTGGAGAAATTCTGTTTATTTATGCTGTTGCTTCCAATATTTGAAATTGCTTGACAGTATAAGATAAAGCATGAAATCAATTTAAGTTTATAACAATGAATGAGGGGGGGAAAGTAATGATTCCAAGCAAAATTTTTGCAGCGTATATTGTGTGTGTTATGACTGGACTTCCTAGGCAGCATATCACTCCAGGGAATTCCCTGCTATTTTTTCAAGAAGTTCAAGGTGTTGATGATTTTTGCTTTGCATGAATTTCATTGTCATATGCGCTTGCATTGGTTTTCTGAATCAGTGTATTTATAGGATAACAGTAGGACACAGGGAGCATTGTCTTTTTTTGTTTTTCTTTTTTTCTTTCTATTGTGAGGTCTGATCAGGAATTAGATGCATCTTTGAATAGCTGAATGATTTTAATATCTCTCAGACACAGAGAAGTGTTGCAGTGAATTTATCTTTACAATTAGAACTTTAAAATGTAATTTGGAATTAAATTCAAAGCAGAGCATCTTGGAAAAAAGAAATTAATCCCCGGGTTTCCAACCATATCTTTTAAAGAGAAATGGTTCCATTATAAACAAACAAGGAAAAAAAAAAAATCTGACTTTCAATATAACCCTGAAGCCTGCACTATATCACTAGCTTTTGTAGCTATCACAGGAAATAAAATCAGGCTTAGAAATTGTACCCGTACTTAAAGAAATGTTTTATCTGATCTCTATGTATTTAGTGAGGAAGGTGATGGAAGTTGTAACTGCATGTGCACAGAGGGGTCAAATACAGCCATAACACTGGTACTCAGGTTATGAGAGTTATGGGAAGAAAATACCATTGCTAACATTAGCCTCTGTAGAAGAACATAGCTCCATTATCAAGGCCAGGTTTATAATGGGAACCAGGTGCAGAAGGCTGTGGGTATGAAATCTTGTCAAGTCTGTTCCTCAAACTCAAGAGACAGAAATATTAAAGCTGCTCATGAAACGTTAACTTTCTGTCTGTACGTAACATGATTCAGCCTTTAATTGATCACATGCTATTGCTCAAATACTATTATTTACACCTAAATATTCATACTCATGCCTACCAATATACCTACGATTTTTTTTTTCAGATTTACTTTGTATGCTATGTGTAGGAGACATACAAATAATGTATTTGAAATTTACACATTAAAAATACATGTTCACTGAAACTGTGGAACTGACAGTGAAAAGACAAAAAGAAACAGTGCAAAATCTCTGGCATATGTAGGTCATCTAAATTTACAGATAAATTAGCTTTGGCACCAGCTTACTATGGATCCAGTTTTGCACCTGTGGAAGAATTTGCTGTGCAGACCTTTGTTTATAAGCATTTTGCGCAATTGCCTTACTTTCCAAAATTGTCTTAATAAAGTTGGTAGTTTGTGCATTTCTGTTGCAATATATTAGATGTGCAGTTAAATGCTTAGTCCCTCAAATTATGTAGAGGCTGATTAAAATAAAATCTAAATTATTTGTCTATTGATTAAATTATC
Source organism: Gymnogyps californianus (assembly GCF_018139145.2). Taxonomy (NCBI): domain Eukaryota; kingdom Metazoa; phylum Chordata; class Aves; order Accipitriformes; family Cathartidae; genus Gymnogyps; species Gymnogyps californianus. The sequence goes on along the minus strand of NC_059475.1, from coordinate 15,054,743 downwards.
AAAATCAATTAAGTGAAAAATATGCAATCTTTGCAAAGTATAAATCATGGAAACTTTACTGGACCATAAATTAAAAAAAGTTTGACCAGTCCAATAATGATGTACATATGTAAGAAATTAAAAGAAAATGCACCTAAGCATAGGGAACCTATATGAATCTTTATTATTTGAATAACTACATACACATATGTATACAGGTGTGTATGTGTATATATATACACACACACTGTATAGTGAAGAAACTTCCCATATTAGCTGAAGTTTTAAAGTTTTTCATGCTTCCAGTTCAATGACAAGAGCACTTGGCAATAAAATATTATTTTCTGGAAAGAAACCAGCACACTCTTTTGGTATTAATAGCTATTTTTGCATTTGAATATTGGCTACTAGAGTTTTTGCCACTACCTATGCTTAATAGTATGCTTGTATGGTCGCTGAACACAACTATGTTTTTTTATTTCTGTTGTCAGGGCTACTTGAAGGGGTTGCCTAGCTGCAGGTTTTAGACTTCATTAATAATAATAATGATGATGATGATGATAATAATAATAATGGGATTTGGCTCCTTTCTTCTGTTGCCTTTCCAGCTCAAGAAACAGTGCCAAATACACTGCTTTTTCACTCGCATGGGGTATTTCCTGTGAAAAGGATAAAAGCTTTGCCCTATTTTGGTCTTCTCCCTTAAATCTTGGAGCAACAGAAAATCCCAAAGGAACAGAATTAGATTAAAATGGGTCCCAAGGGTGAATGTTGAAAAATTTGCACAAACCAACAAGGATATTTTTTCCTGAAGGATGACGTTCTGCCATAAAGGATAGTGTCTTTGTGATGACTGTAACAGTATAATGATTGTTTCTTTGTATGTACAATACATTTCCCAAGCTACTCAGGAGACTTTGCAGATATATACTGAAATGTATTCCATGTTTTTATTATGCTTCTCCACAAAACAATAAAGATAGGTTGAAAATTATTGTTCAAACATAAATTTGCTAGCACAGGAATATATTCATTGATTGAAATTGTGGGTCAGAATGGCAGCTGCACAATGCTAACATATCACTTCTTCAATTGTCCTGAAAACTACAGAATACATTTGCATATTATTTTGCACTTAGATACAAGCAGAGACATCCACAAAAGTTACTGCCATTTATTTCCAAGCTGTGTGTATTCTTCTAAGTAAATGCACAACACCAAAAGCATTGCCAGTACAACTCTCTTAACTGCAGTAGATTAAGTACAGCAAGGATAAATTTGGATTACTTTCTCTGATACTTCATTACTTTCTAAAATTAAAAATGTCTCCTGTTTCTCAAATATTCTTAGGCTGCGTCAATAGGTATAATAAATTGAAATACACTCCCTGTTGTTGAAGGATATTTACTTAGCTGCCTGTTTGTGGGATTATATGCTACTTTGTGCTGGCTTAACTGTTTTGCTTCAAACAAAAGAGTAAGCATGCTAGCAGGTAAAATTGTCTTATCTCATGAAAAGACTTGAGCAAATAATGCAAAACAATATTTGCAAATGTTTGTTTGAAATCTGATTAATGGAGTTTGACCATGCTTATTGCTTCCTTTGTTTTCTTTTCACAAATATTCATGCAAACGGATTTTTATTTCTATGGGTGTATTTGCATATGAACATGGACATTTGTGCACAATTAGGCATTTGCTGTTTATGCCCAAATTGCTCACACCCTGTTCATAAAAAACAGAGGCTTTGATGCAGCACCCACTTCAAACTCCATGTTGACCAAATGAGGAACACAGTACCAGGGAGCTCTTCCAGCCCCTGATACAATGTCAATGCTAACTATAGATCTTTACAGCAACTCTGTGAACTCTGCAGCAATTTAATCTAGGGGTCCTGCAGGCCTTGCTGCACTATGCCTTACCACTGCCATCTTTTTCCTACCAATGGTATGCCAGAGGCAGGTTCATCAGTTTTTCTGTGGTGTTGAAGCTAATGGATGCAGGACTTGATAGATAGAAGTAAAGGCTTTCCACTACCTGGGAGGTCTTTTGGCTGAGAGAATTCCCAGTTGCTCTTTTCAGGTAATTTAAGGCAATGTTGCAATACTTATCACTGAGTCAGGCATTGAAAACAATATAATTTGTCTTAGGTTACCAACTACAGCATAAATCACAAGCATTTAAGTGCACAGTTCATGCATAACTCAAAAGTTAGATTGTTAGAACACTGACACGTTACTCATGCATGTGTAGAAATTGCTGATCCTCCAGGGGTAGTTTGAAAAGATAAGAAAGACTATATTTGTTGAATAAACTGTTCACTGCACATATAGCTTGTCCATCTGTAGTCACATAATACTAACTCCATAAACAGGTCTATCTCAATTGGAAATGTGTAAAAGTATAATAAATGAAATTCAACATCAGATTACTCGTACTAAAATCATGTTGAAGTCATAGTAAGCTGTTGTAACACTACTTAAAACCTAAAGTATGCCTAACCCACAAGCTGAAATCGCCCAGCTTACATCCTGAAAATCTATAGACAACGTTAATTTCCCAGTATTACACTTTTATGCCTGTGGCCTCTAACATGTTGCAAATGCTTCTATAAGAAAGGCTGGAAAAGCATATCAAATTTCTGTTCTCTTCCACTTGCTGACATTCATTAACTGAGGGAGAACACTGAGACAAGGTTTTGGAAAGATCTCCTCTTCACCTCCACCTGTTCCGAAGCAATTAAACAGCCAGTAAAAGAAGTGGACACTTGTGGTTTAATGTCAGACTCATGTTGATCAGTAGCTGGGTGCATGCTTTCACTGTTATCTTGTCAAAGGCTTCTTGAGATAGCAGGCAATGGATACATTCTTATCTCACTGCCATTTGCTTTGCATCCTTGAGTTCAATTGCTAAGTGACAATTTTATTATATGGCTCCTATTCAGATGAACTATCTTTTTATATACATACAGATTCTTGCTTAGTGCATCTGACCTTTACATGCTTGTTCCCTTCCATTTCTAAAGCCCAGGAACACTCTTTGCTATATTTTGGATGCCAGTACGAATAGAAGCCATTACTGGGAGGATGTGCATTAGAACTGTACACAAAGTGAGTCACTGATACATCATGTACTGTAAAACTTCTTGGTCTGTCAAGGGTTCAGCAGGTTGCCAGAACATATTCAGTTGCCAGCTCCTTGCCAGAATTCTGTTCCTCACCTGATACCACTCAAGCTCTTTGAATACTCATGAATAAGATTAGGTTGTATGGCTGCACTCTTCCTGTCAAGGGATTCCCCTTTATCAAGGGATTACCTGCATGACCTTTGCATAACTCCTGTGTTTTATTCTTCAATATCACACTACAGATCACACTACATCATGACAAATCTCTCATTGATGAAGTGTGCGTCAGCTCTTTGTTTCCTTTCAGAAATAACCCAAAACTTATAAACTAAAAGGAAGATTTTTTCCTGCAAAGTTTTGCTCCCACCCTCTTTCCCCCAAGGATTATTTTTTCTTTTTCTTTGCAAGGGATGGGCTGAGTTAATATTCACAGTTATAGACTGACAATATACAGACCAAGATACCTATCAGTCCTCTGCACTAAATAGCATGCTCTGCTATGTAGGATTTCCATTCCATTCAGTGCAAAAGGGATCCATAGTTTATCAGTATATACTCGCTACCATGGACAGGCAAAAGTAATGAACTGCAGTATGGGAAATCTGTGGTGAATGTGTGAGTTATCCTATAAGGGAAGGAGATGAAGTGTACTACTTGCTTGGTTTATCAAGTGATTTCCCTTTATCTCCATCCATGCCATGTTACTGTAGCTACCTGGGAATATGTGTTATGAGAACATAAAGAATCCAGTTAAAAGGGGAAAAAAGCACCCAATTTCCTGTTCATGGCCCCATTTAAGTTCTCCTAATGTAAAAGATTTGCTAAGTTAAGGATGGATTTCAGCACATGTGCTTCTCTGAATCAGGACCCACATCACTTATTCATCCTTCAACTGTTCTGAGATTCCACTCCTGCGGTATTAGGAGTGCTCCTAATGCGGTGCAGACTATGGTTTAGGCAGTGGAAGTCTCTATCATTCTCTTATCATGAGAAAGAGGGAAATTTTCTTGCAGTGTTTTGCACTGATCTGCTAGCTCTGGTCTCCTTTCCTTTTTTCCCTGCTGCTGCTTTTCCCTGTGGCTTACCCTCACTGTGCTTTTGCTGGGACCCTTGTAGTGTCTCATGAAAACAACATCCTCATATTGCTGTTGTGTGTCACATCTTAATTAATTAATAGAATAGCACACAATTTCCACAGTAGAATTCCCACTAACATCTTACATGGTGAAAAGTGAATATTATTTCACATATTTTTGCTATATAGTGGGTATGTTCTCTATACAACTGCATTCTTGTTGCTAAATCTGCCTTGGATTTGAGTTCACAACTAAGCTAAACACTGAACACTTTCCATAAGCAAAATACACAATTTAGCACGTTTTTGATTGCTTGGAGGTAGCAAAGGAATAGAGATAAAATTGAAAACTGCATTGTAAGTTAATCAGTCACATTACTTTTTTCTTTAATATTGCTATTTTGTTAGTGATGAAAGAACTTATTTAGGATCAGACCCTTTTAGGCTGTGCTTTGAATCAAACCAAAGCAGATATAGTTCCTGAGATAAAGATCTTTAATAGATTTGAAAGGCAAGAGCTATCTAGGTTCCACATGCTGCCCCTCCCATGCAGAGGTTCTCAGCAATCTGGGCTGCAGCTCACTGCCCCCTCAAGGACACAACTATTTGAGCAACTCTGCTGTAAAAGTGGCAAAACAAGGCTTTGAAAATAAAAAGTCCCCCCTCCCCTTTTATTAAACTGGATCATTTCACTGTTTGAGTTTTCAGCATGACCCCATAAATAGCTGAATCAGAAGATTTAAAGGATTGTGGACTGTTTGTGTTGGGAACCAGTAGGTTGGAAGGTGAGTGATGGGACAGAGCTTCACTGCTGCATACAGTGTCCGTGAAACTGCACTTTGAATGTCACGCAGAGTAGGAAATAAGAGTAGGGTAGAGTACAGATAGGAATATGAAGATCCTGTAGTTTGAATGGTGGATATACAGCCAGATAGCTCCAGAGTATATAGTTCTTTCCTTCCTTTTGGCATCATCCCTTTCAGTTCTCCCAATATATAATCATTTGAAATTCCTCTTATGTCTCTGTTTCTAAACCCTAAGAAGCAGCAAACCTAAGGCTTGCTGTTTGCATTCTTCTGATATCAAAGACTCCTATCCCACTGGGGCCCTTAGCCATAGGAGAGGTTTGAGGGAGGGGGAAGAGATGTTTTTCCTCCTTCTTAGCCACTCCACCAGATTGGAGGGTGGGGAGGGGAGAGGGAGCAGACAGTAGATTTTAATGTTCAAAATGGAGGCTGGGATGTGACTGATGCCTGAGCCCGACATACTGCTGCTTATCACTGCTTCTCTTAGCTGATGTGGCAACAGGGTTGGAGCTGGGTGGAGGTTGGTACCTGATGATGCAGAGTATCCATCCTCTCAGGGAGTCAGGGAGAGCCTTGGTCAGCCTGACTTTGCAGAAAGCCACACCCTAGAGATATCTTGTCCCATATAGCAAGCAGTAGAAGGATATTTTTCTTTATGTTTAAAATCTGTTTTACAGATTTACAGGAAGTATTTATTTATTCTTCAAATTAGCTGAGCAGGAGAATTAGCTAAACAGAGATGGATTTAGAGATCAGCACAATGCAGCAAGATTAAAAAACCCTTTCCATCTGAATTAATGAATTTCAGACTGCTTTTCATAAACTAGTTTTTCAGAAGTCATCTGTGAAGCCTTGTATAAAGAATTTTTAAAGGTAACTTAATGGGATGGAGAAAAGGTTTAAAATTATCTACTGGGGCTGTTGCAGGAGATATTAAATATTGATTTATCTTGGAGTAAAAATCATACTAAAGAGTGAGGCTTAGTCAGATCAATTTATCTGGAATATAAACTGTATGGCCATATTTAGTACAATGTCAACATGAATCTTAAACAAGTAGATATGAAAGGTTGAGCATTTAATCTAAATCAATTGGCTCTCCAAATCTTCAATTAAAAAAAAATCTTAACAGTACAAACTGAACTGCACCTAAATGTTTCAGGTGGTTTATATTAAAAAATGCTTCATTTAGTCAGTCATACTATATCATAACCCTCTCCTGTGCATCTTGTTGCAACTAGGAACAAGAATCCACAGTCCAAGGCTTTTCCAAATCTTAAGTTTTTAATACTTCAAACTCTCTTGAAAACCCAGTGTAAATCGTTCAAGTAATCTGGCAAATAACACTGTAAGCAATTTTCTGCTACTTGCCACTGCTACTGCATTGCCAAGCTTTTGGTCATAATATAAAAGTTGGCTCAGATTGTACTTAACCAACTAAAACTGATTATGTTCCCTTTTCAGACATAAATAGATACCAGCATGCCAGCTAGTGGTACTGGCTAAAATATTTTTCAATATGTATAAGTGTACATAGGTCTCCAGTAGGAAATCCTTTATCCAAGTGTGACATCAAAGCAGTATATCTCAGATAATTTAAGTGTTACATTTGCTTTTGTTTGTACTGTTTTCTTTAAACATATTCATTAGACAAGAGCAGAGCCTTTAATGTTCCATGACTGAAAAATCCATCAAAGAGATTTACAGCAGAGGCAGTGTGGCATAACAGCCAGTGGACTGGCCTAATGTTCAGAAGTCCTGGGTTCAGTTCTCAGCTTAATCATTGACTTTCTGGGTAACCAGAAGATAATAATTTCCCCTCTCTGTGCCTGGAGATACTGTTCCCAACCTCCTTTTTAAAATGATTTGGGTACTACTAATGCACAGTGGTAGGTATTGCGATTGTCTACATATATAATAGTAAAAAGCTCCAAAATACTGATTGCTTCCCCAGGACATTATTATTCTCTTTCCTGTAAGACATAGCTAGAAAATATGACCACGGTTATAAAGTATATGAGTATACAAAGGAGTAAGAAAGGTATGAGACAGGAAATTCCCTCTTACTCACAGATTGTATTTGTCCACAGAGCAGCAAAAATCTTCCACTGGAATGAGGTGCTGGAATGTTCCTTCAGTGAATCGCATGAATTTTTCCATATATGTCATCTAGAGTGGATGAATGAGGATAGGGGAAAAGAGGGAAAAAGTTCATTTTAAATGCAGAGAGATGTAGTAGGACCCAGTCTATGCTTATGCCGAAAACGAGGTCAAAAATAGGTCTTAAGTGGGACATAAGTGGCTAATATGCTCTGTGGGTGAAACCACTACTTTTGAAACTCCCATTCAAGATTGGTTTTTAAGGTATAAAAGCATTTTCTAAACTGTCATTGTTGCATTGAGCTGAAGAGTACTTTAATGGATATCTTACGTGGGAAATTTGAAACAAGCTTTTCATGATAAAAACAAAACAAGGTTTACAAAATCATTCTACTTTAAATGAAAAGCTAGAGAATGGATTTTTGCCAGTAGCATTAGCTATAGATGACTAGCAGTTTTGTCTTTGTATATTGCAGCAGTAAAACCACATAATTTTTTCAGCCCGTAGGTATTCATTTTGCATTTAAGGTGGTTTCAGGTGTAAGAGTTCCTGGATTCTGCATTAAAAAAATGCATAGCCTTCAGTTACCCTTTTAAAGTACTCTCGCTCTTGCATTGTTTTGATTGATACTTCCTGCGTGGAAGAGTTACTCCTTCCGAGAGAGGTAAATCTCTCCCAGCTTCCAGGAAGTACCTATTTGCCTGCATTTGCATGTCAGATGTAGCAAATGGAACCTTTATCCTACTTTATCAGTTGCTTTTTTTTGTTTGTTTTGATGAATTTATAGTGTTCATAAATCCAGTTTGGGCTGCTTTTTCCTTGAGTACAAATTTTAAAAACATAAATTATAAGCAACTTAGTTCTGATTGTATTAGAAAGATAAGTAAGTAAATATAGCAATTTCTCTGATAGGGAGTTGTTCCTTTGCCTCCAGCTAGGACATTGTTAATGCAAGGTCTTGTCCACTTGCATAGATCCTTACAGGACTGTGTTCTTGGCTTTCTATTGTTTTATTCCTAAACAAGAATAATTCTTCTTCATACCAGAAGGCCTTCAAATCCTACCTGTCTCAAAGGGGAAAAGGAGTAATCAATAAGAAGGAGAAAGCATCTTTTTCAGCCTGGAAAGAAGTTGTTTAGTTTTTATTCTCAGATTCAGTGTAAACATATGAGAACTACGCACTTTGGCCCTGATTCAGTGAAGTGCATTAGTCCATTCTTAACATAAGCACATAAGTATTCCCCTGGAGTTAAGTAGTGACTATCTATGTTCTTGAGGCCTCTGTTGGACTGGAGTGAAAGTACTCAGCACTCGACAAGATTAAGGCCTATACGAGGCTGCAAGAATTTGCAACTCACTGTTTTGGTTTGTTTTTTTTTTTTTTTCCTGTTGAATGAAGATTAAAGATAGGAGCTAGTTGAGGGGTACATCTATATTATCACAGACATTACGTACATCATACTTGATATTGTAATCATGCAAACAGTAATCTTGCCTTCCTGACATAAACAGTAAGCAGCACATTTTCCTGAGGCTGAAATAATCAGAGAAAAACATGGCAGTGATGGGGGTACAAGAGGCAAAACACTGCATAATGATGTTATTATCATTGTTCCATTGTCACCCATCCTTATTCCTTAGTGATATGTTTCTTTTCCCTCTAAACATAACAAAAAAGGTCTGAGTATAAACAGAGTAATATATAAGCAGCAATCATAAAATGCAACCTTGAAAAAGTATACTTAAAATGCTACAAAATAAAAAAATCAGCTTGATGAATACAGAAAAAGCCTACTTAATCTATATATGCATGGTATGCAATTATATATTTACATCCAGCACAAGGCAAGGCATATACTTGAAAACAGTAGCATTTGGTGGGATTTTGTTAACTGCCTTGATTGCATTTCTAATTCTAAATATGAATATGAACATTTAAGCCCAAGTGTCTTTTGCATCACCAATTTAAACTACTTCAGGTGTCTTCCTGAAAATGGGATGAAACAGCCGTACCTAGAGGCCTGCATTGCTTATAAACAAAAGGGGTAGGTACCCCCAGTGAGTCACTCAGAGTATCTGGGTTAGATATCTCTATTTCCAAAGCCCTGGAGGGTTTACCCTAATGGAGCTACTGGAATCTATACTTACAATATGCAACACTATTCATGTTCAAAGATTGCTGTAATAAAATGCACAAAACTCAGATTCAGATTTTCCCTGAAGTTTAGTTCTTTAATTGTAAAAATACTTGCAAACAGAGTATTTGAAATATTTGCTTTTAAACCTTTAGAACTACTACCCACATGTAGAGTAGGAAAAGTGCATTTATTGCTATTTGATAATTGATTATTGCATCATGTAGTCCATTTTTATCACAGTTTTTCCAGTACTGTTTGATCATGTCACAAAATCTGACATGTGCCTATCATAACGCACAGTTGAAATGATGGAATGAAAGTATCTATGAGAACATCATCTGTCTTTTTCTTAGTTTTTATAGGTTTAAAATCAAACATATATATGTGTCTGTTTGCATGCGCTTACATTTCCATATTGTTCGTAAAAGAATATCATATTGCTTCTCAAGATGTTTGACCAGTGGCATGTGTGTATGTCTGTGTGTGTGTTCTGGATTTTTTTAAGACCTCTCTTTTCCCAACTTTGTGTGGAGGGCAGCTGAATTTGCTTTGTGCTGTTGAGGTTTGCAGAACACCGCAATGAAATTGAAATTGGTGACTTCTTTTCTGCCTTTTTTTTTTCCGTTCCAAAAAAATTGTTGTGCTGAACCTAGAATAGTTTTGCTGGTTGTTATACTGCTGTGGCTTCTTGCTAAAGCTATGTTTCCAGCCTGGAATATATTACTAGATGATTAAGAGAAAAAGAGATTCACAGTTTTCAGGCTAGTAACCAGATCTCTGATCTTCTAAATTGTTTTGATTCTAATGCATGACAATACTTTTAATGAAATTTAGTCACAAACAGAAAAGTTTGGGGAAGCATACAGATATACATACAGAATCATGGCATTGTCTAAATTTGGTAAAAGTATTTCTGTACACTTTTATGGCATTTCAATGTCTCCATTTTTAAATACTTGGTGAAAATGAGGCCATAACTGACAAGGTCTAACCAGCTGCTAAATTAAACTGACATATAGCAAAATGTATATTATTATTCCTCAGTAATATTTAGTCTACTAGGGAAAAAAAACCTTTGTTTTGCCATGTCCTTATGCATTTATTCTTGTAACTCAAATGTTAGAAATTTGAATGACCATTCTGTAGATCCAAGAGTAGCTGTTGAATTGCTTCCATTAGTCACTTTACAGCACAGAAAAAAAAACCCCAGTCCTGCTATTTCCTAGTAGAAGTGCATGTCAATTGTAATTTGTGTTTATTTTTGTCTCTCAAAAATGCACATGTATGTGTTTAGTTAAAAGAAAATATGTTTTTTTAAATGGTTGCATTCAGGTTCTTTCTAACTACAAGGTAAATAAATTTGGTCTATACCATTTACCAGTTCTTCCTTAAATCTAGTGAGCAATACCTGATGTTGTAAAAGAAAATTAACTTCTCTTCCTAGAAGGCTCCCAGTTAATCATCTGTGGATGTTGGTCAGGAGGGAAGGGAGCAGCAGAGAGAACGAGGGAATTTCTCTTTGACCCCAGCCGTTGAACAGCTTACACTCTGGAACATGAGATTTGATTATCTTAGCATGTGTTACTACAAATGTTATTAACAGTCATAAAATTATCCAGCTCTTTTAAAAACAAGTGACAGCCCCAGCTTTGGACTCTTTCTGACCTCTAGTGAATTCTACAGCCGTATTATGCAGAGTGTAAAGTAGTAACTCCTTTTGTTTGCTTTTCATTTACCAGCTGTTAATTTAATTGATTGTCCTTCTGTTTTTCAAGGACTAATGACTTCTCATCAGTCTAAGGTGGAATTCCACAGTTCGTATGATTTTTAATTTTCGGGTTTTTTAAATCTTTACCTTTTAGTTGATGTGTAATTTTACTGTAGGCTGCTCTATGAATTTGCTGCTGAAACAAAGAGTTAATCAGAAAGTTCTCAGATACTGCCATGCATCATGCCTTTGTGCATGAATAAAAAGTTGGAAACCGCATGAAAGCAGTAGTTGGGTTACCACACAACTGGATATGCTTAAGCCTGAACGCTTCATAACTCTAACTACTGGGGAGTTGCAAACTTATAAATAACCTTGCAATTGGTTAAAGCCATATTAAAACCATATGAACAAAGACATAAAGCATTTGGTTAAGGGGGCTCAGTAAGTGCAGTAATCCTGTTGAAAGTAATCTAACCAGGGCAGATCCATAGCTTAGGAGTGCCTGCAAGTGTGGCAATAGTTACGGGTATGTCAATACTTCATGTGTAGGAGGGCATAATATCCTACTTAGATGGAAACATTTGCTATCTGTTCTTTTTTTTTTGCTTTTTAAAAATATTTTTAAATTCATACACTTATTTTTAAAGGCAAGCCTCAATGCACTGAAGTCTATTAACTTATTAGTATGTGCTGAATGCTCCCATCAATCAGGGAATGCATCTAAATCCTTCTTATTTGTTTTTGGAGATCAAGATGGCTAGTGCTTACACTAACCAGAGGCTCTAGGAATTCTGATCTTTAAAATCAGACTTCCAAAATAATTAGCTAAAGAGAGTGTTTACAGGTAGGCCATTTGGGTTTGCATTTATTTATCTGATGAATTTTTTGCCTTTACCACTCTAGTTTCAAACTTTTTTCTAGACACTAAATTTGGATGAAATTGCAATTCTCAATTTTGACTCCAGAACCTGGATCTTAAAAGAAGAAAGTCCCATATCATGACCATCACTATGAAATTCTGTTACTGAACAACTTTGGAGTATTTTCTGCTTGAGATGGTCTTGCATATGTCACATTGTCACGTGGAAGCCAGCTGAGGCTTGCCAGTCAGGCAAAGAAATTTTAGTGTAAATTCCCTGTTATCTACTTTTAATGTCTTACTTTTCAGTTATGCTTTAAGATGGAAGAATATATTTAAAAGGGGACCTAATGGCTTCTCTCTCCCCACATCTTTTCAAGCAAGCTGTTTGCTTTGAGGCACTGTAATGTAACACAAATCTGTAGTCTGTGGCAGGGATGCTAGTCCATGCTGTATGTTCAGCATGCAAAGATAGTACTGGAACAGTTAATGAACAATATAGGAGCCTTCAAAAACTGAAAACAGCAGTATGTCAGGGTGAAAATTCACTGAACTGTCCCTCTTTGGTTCCTGAGATCATTGAATTCAGGTATTTCACTTACATAAAAAATAAAGTAAGGTCAGGTTGTGTCAACATCATAGAACTCAGGATATCCTTCATTCGTGCAATGTGTAAATCAGTGGTTGGAAAAGCTATACTTTGTATCTTGTAATATCTTAAAATATCAGTGTTCCTACAATAAGTTTGCCTACTTTGCTAATTTAATTTCTCTGGTTTCTTGGAGCAACTCCTGCTGCTATGATGTTGAAAACAAGTTCTAGATATTCACCACAGTTCTGCAAAACCAAAGGCCTTGCTTTTAATTGTAACAATAATGCCACTATCGTGTTTATCTAGTTTGCCATCCAAAGAATTCCAGCAGTTGCATGCCTGCACACCAGCAGGATGATTGACATTGTTGTAATAAGGTTAATGTTTAAACTTCCCACCCACAATAACTAAAATGTCCAGAGATAAGGCTGAAAGTCAATTTGTAATTATCCCTGCTGTGCCAAGATGTTGCAAAAGGTTGTAAGTGGAGGATAATGTAACTTTTCAGTCCTAGCCCTTAAAAAGTAGTAAGAAGAAGGTGAAAAGCTTCAGACATTTGTATCTTGACTTTCCAGGGGGAAAAAAACAGGTTTTGTGATTCCTCCTTATCCAAACTGGGAATAATTTTCTCTGTGTTCTACTGAAATGTCCTTTTTATGTTTTGAATATAGTAAGTTGTTTGCCTGTTGTTTACTGTCCATGGTACATGAAGGGAATAGATCACAGTTAGCAAATAAGCTACTAGAACATTTAGTATGGAATAATTCAATTGAAATACATTTCATACATAAAGATAACATGTGATAATTATTTGTAGTCATTCTAACTAAAGTACTGTCCTCAGAAGAAATAATATCCTTTCAGTCATATGCTCTGTGGCTTCTGTGAATGACCCGTATTAATTCAGTTTCTAGAAACTGGCTCTTTAAATTAATGTTGGTAACTGCTTCCATGCTAGACTATTGAAATAAAGGGTATTACATCATTGTCCAAACACGTCTACTTAAATAAAAAGTATTTGTTTGCAAAAAATATATATATTTTAAATCTTTTACACAACGATCGGCATGCATGCCATTTTCCATTTCAGACTAAGCATACATTTCAGATGTGGAAAAAGCAAGCATGTTGAAATAATTTGAGGCATGGGTATAGTCAGATCAGTCTTGGTAATCCAGAAGGGAGGGGTGCCCAGTGTATTATTACATTTCGTATATTATTTTTCAAGAGATGGATGCAATCAGTCATCTTCTCGCATATGGTTTGAAAAAAAATTGTCTTGCTGGCAAGTAAACTGTTATTTAAGTACACAATCCACAGTACTACAGAAACAGTTTTGCCAAACTTGTCCAAGTATTCTCACATCCTTAAAGATGGTATAAATATCATTTATAGCAAGCCGTTTACTTCAGACTATATGGAATGCCTTCCTGCTCCCCTGATCTAAGTGTCCCAGTTTGCATTATGGCCTTTATTGCTTCTGTTTGATGGAGTGATCAGTAAAAATTTAATGACACTATAAAATAATAAAAATGTCATTAATTTACCACGGATCTTGGATGCAGTGGTTGTAAAGTTACATTAATAAACAGAATATTTTTTACAACAAAAAGCATTGTTACGTGGGAACGTATAAATAACACACATAAATTTAAGAGCAATTTTACTGTTAGCACACACATTATTATGGAATAGCCAATAAGTGTATAAAACATAGTATATAAAATTTTATGAAAATATACTGTTCACATCAAAAATTCAGCTTTTATCCTAGTGCAGAGAAAAGCCATTATTGTGTGCTTCCTGTTTCATTGCTGTTCTTTCACAAGATCACAATTTTATATTTGTTTCTAGTCATTTGAAGTTTGCAGCCTTTTCAGAGGTAGGGGCTACTGCTTCCTTTTCCTTTACTCCTTGCTTCACTAAATCATTCTTTTACCTTCCACACGTGAAGAAAGAATTGATACTTTCTGCCAGAACGTGATGGAAAAGTTGCTAATTTAATGCAAAGCTAAAAATAATGCCAAAGGGATTGAAAGGCTTGCTTGGCGACTCTGGAAATAAGGGATAACTATCTAGCAGTCTATCTGTCATCACTGGGGCTGCTCCATCACTGACTGTGATAATATGTGAATATGATGGATGCCACAGCCTTGTGGCTCATAACATTTAACATTCATCAGCTTTCACTAACGGGGGCTTTATAATTTAAATATCTTTATTTAATATGCAACATCTACCTCATACATCATAATTTCAAAGCACTTAGAGAACCAACAGTCCTGCAAGACAGTTGAGCAGACTTTAATTTTTTCAATAACTTTTACGTTTTCTGCATGTTTGTGACTGACAATGCATAAATAAGTGCCTAATCATATCACAGAATGGAAAATTAAGATTTGGCTGCTAAGAAGAATCTTTTTTCTCTTCTTTTTCTCATTTTAAAGAAGTGATGATTTTTAATGTGTGTTCAACATATAAAGAAGCACAAAGGATCTGAATTGTTCTGGGAAGAGCTTTCAGTTTTCTAGTGCAAACTCCAATTGACTGTGGTGATCCAGGCATGAGAAAGGGTTGTCAGTGACATGTCCTAAACCCTTTTTCTGAAATTTCAATGGGAAAACTTAATGTGAATATACAGTATAAGCTCCATAGCTAGTACAAAAAATCAGTTCAAAATAGAGGTCCAAAAGGCTTTGTGACAGGAAACAAAACACCTGCACTGTCCATAGTGGTGCACTTTATTACAAACACACCAAATTTTTCTATTAATGTAGGTTAGGCAGGTAGCAATATATCCAGTAGTCAATGTACATATGGGCAAACATAATGCACATGTAGGTAACGTATTTGTTAGTGTAGCTATGTATAGCCATTTACTTTTAATGAAGGTATGTCTTTTTTTGTTCATATAGGAATATTACATACAGAGTCAATCTTCCTGTCAGTCCTTGCTCATACTAGAAAAAAGGTATACTTTTAAAAGATGTTTAGTGCAAGTGACTATTCTCTTTAGGATTAATTCAAGACAGGCGCAAAGACAAATCCCATAAAAAAGGATTGGAGCTTAGTGGGACAAGTTTCCTCTCTAATAATAAATTTCATATGAATTTGTTGTATTTCATGGAATTGTAAAGGCATCTACTAGATACAAACATTATTAGAATTGAGGAACATTTTTCTATTTTTTACAGTTCTCTGAATTTATCTAAACCTAATGCAAATATTGAAAATTTTTTTACGATCAATATGAAGATTATTTTCAGTAAAAAAGAAAGCAAAGGAATGACTTTAAAAGGCATTTCAAAGACTTAAATATAGCTAGCTTTGTTACAGCTTTTTATGAATTAGAAGGAGGAGGTTATGAAATAACTATAAGTACATCTCCTTTGTTTGAC
Organism: Gymnogyps californianus; assembly: GCF_018139145.2. Taxonomy (NCBI): domain Eukaryota; kingdom Metazoa; phylum Chordata; class Aves; order Accipitriformes; family Cathartidae; genus Gymnogyps; species Gymnogyps californianus. The sequence goes on along the minus strand of NC_059475.1, from coordinate 15,038,958 downwards.
AAGAGCAGGTATTTTTATGGTATAAGTGCTTTCATTTTACTGTTCCTGAACCTTATCATGTAATTTTCCCTTTTCTCCTTCCATGTCAAAATATTGATATTCTTTCAGAAACTTTCTTTTTTTCTTCTTTTTTTTAAACAGAATATTTTCTGGTAAAATCAAAGGGAATGAATGACTAGAAAGATATTCCAAATGTGCATATTGATATGTAGCAGACTCTGTTGATTTTTATAGCAGAAACGTATTTCTCCTTCTTCTGAAACACACTTAAAGGCTGTTCTTCCAGGAATACTGCAGGTGCTGTATTAACATCCTTAAGAAAAAGCTTTTAGCTCAAATATTTTGGAAGAGACAATATATGTGCCAAAACCTGTTTTCTTAGTACTAATCTTTGTTTTTATCTCAACTGCAAATCAGCCCTTTGCAATGGAACACAGAATCCTTGACAAACTTTTTTTTTTATTCTGTCTACCAGTAAAACTGATCCCATCCTGATGATTCAGGTGTATTGTTAAATTGCACAACATCTTTCAGTAAAATATTGGGCCTCTAGTATTGCAGTGCCTTTCTGCAGTTACATTTCATTTGTAACTCTTTCTTTTCTTGTGAGTTCCTTTGTATATGTAAGCTCCTTCATCAACCACAGATTTTACAGAAGAAAATAGGTTAAGAAGTTAACCAAATATAAAATGCAGAGTTATTTTGTTCGACAACTGGAAGATTCTGAGGAACTTTTAGAAATGTAGTTAGTACCTGAAATGCCTCAGCTGCATGTTGTGGCACATCCAGTGTCAGGTTGTGCTTTCTTGTCTTCCTCTGCAAATTAAACAGAAAATAATTTAAAAAATCCATGGCTGAAGGAATTAAAAGAATGAGGAATCAAAAGAATTCCTCAGTAGTTGGCCTGGTGGGGTTTTATTACTGAAAGATAATGATAATAGAAAAATAATCACATTGGAAAGCAGAAGTATTTGGAGGTGGAGCAAATGAGGAGTCAAAGCCATCAAGTATGTTTTGTCCTTAAGAACATTTCCAAGTTTCTAACCATCTTGCAGGAGAGAAACTCCTAATGTTTTCTTCTTATGTCTAGTATGCACAGCACAGAACTAGGTCATTGAACAATAGACTGAACAGCAATCAGCACTCTACTTCTGCATAATGCATTAAGTATAACATGGAGAAACTGTTCGTAGAGCTGAAAGCTGGTATTTCATGTCTGTAAATTCAAGCTGACATGACATTTAATATTGTTTCATAGTAATGAACAACAAGGTTTCATTCATTCACAAGTACAACATAATGCCAAGTTTAGTCTGAAGAGGTAACAACAAGGCAAGAGGGAAAACGTGCTATGTTCCTTCAAATGAGAACGCTAAATTAATGATAACCATTGAACGCTTTGCTACTGATACACAGTACTACAGAGACTACTATTGTGAGACAATATTACACTGTCATTTGTAGTGCCCTTGTCCAGCAGTTGATTGAGGAACTGGGTTAACACATAAAATACCTTTCAGTTTCCACTTTCTAGTTCCAGGTTTCCTATGGAGGTCTCCAGCTTTCAAAAGCTTTCTGTTTTTCTAGGAGTGTGCATTCTTTTTCCTTTTTTTTTTTTTAACCTCCTTAGGTTCCCTTTCCACTGAGGTACAATTTAAATTCCTAGACAAAATAATAATATCAGTTCTGTCATCTATTATTCCTTCTTTCAAATACTTATCTTTGAAAACCTCTTGCATAAAATTCAGACTTGTGTTGTCTCAGAGGTGTGAATGCAAACTTGAATCTCATAGTGGGGAAAACGTGCTTTTTCCATCAAATTAGCAGTATATTTTAATACAAACTCTTCTTTCAACTTCTGAGTTTTCATGTCTCCCAAATGTTGATTGTCTTTTCCAGTTTAAGTTAGAAAATAAGAGGAAAGGCAAAGTGAGCAGCATCGATCAGCACTGTTTGCTGCCAAGAGTGTTTTGTATTTGCATGTACAATCATTTATGCATTATGGCAGCGCAGATCAAAATAATCTCAAAGTTTCTGTATATGTTTCACATTTAAAACTGATTTTCATAAATGCAAACATTCAGAATCTGTAAAAAATTGTCCCTGATTTAAAATTTTAATTAAATACACTCATTATTTGTTCAGATTTAAAAAATAAGGCATGTATCAGTGCATACACATATGCACAGGCATATAATGAGAACTAACTTATATGAAGTATTAAGACTACTTCTATTCTTTTCCAGGAAAGAACAAGGTTTGAAAATTTAGGCCCACAGTTAACAGGGAAACCCAATGAAGATGGAAAACTGGGCCCTGGTGTCATTGATCTTACAAGGCCAGAAGATGCAGAAGGTGAGTTGCAATTTTGACGATGGGTTATTGAACATTGCATCACAGAATGGTATGGCTGAAATGCTGCCAGTGTCATAAGTACTGTCTAGATTACATCCCAGGGTAACACTTGAATGATTTCTCTGTGTTTTTGTGAGATTGTAATAAGTCCATAGGAAAGGGTGGATACATAAAAAGGACTGTATAGCCCTCTAAGCCCCTCTGCAACGCAACTATTTTTTTCCACCAGCAGCTGTCAATTAAGTGTTTACATTTTATACTGTTAATAAAAGTGTAGGAAACATTCAGAAAATTATCTCAGCAAGGTAATATGTACATATATATATTTTCACCAGTTTTTAAGGATTTAGCAGCTTTGATGAAAGTTAGAGCTCTTTAAGAAGTCTACCCATCAGTGCACTCACAAACTATTCAAGATATAGCAAGCACAATTTTATTGACAGGCAGCTGTCAAATGATAATGGAAAAATATTTCACATTTTCTATATGAAAATGTCTTTTTCATGATATAAACCTTCAGTGCATTTGCACTCATTTCAGTGAGAGTTCTATATATCGGGCATAGAGTGTCAAGCCACAGGTGGAAATCAGTGTTTATCAAGACTGAGCTTAGTCTCTAGCAGAGTTACCTGCATGCTCTGGAAATGGATGCCACTGGTATCCTCTCTACCCTATGATACGTTAGAAGAGAACATGTAGATAGATAGGAACCCTACCAGTCACGGTAGTAAGATTAATGTACTATTCAGATAGAATATTATGCAACATTTTGCCCCCTCAATTTACTTCTGTTTGAGAATCATCTTGCTCTTTTTTAACCTGATAAGTTCTAGTTATGCCCCTGCTCTTGAGAAAAGGTTAAAACATCTCTAAATTTTTCCATTAATACCCAAACATCTGACAGGTTCAAAATTTGCTTTTTTTCTTGGTTCAAAAGAATAGGACCAATAAAGTTGTGATTGTTGACAAATAGAGTTATTTTCAAATGATTCTTGAAATACTGTGACAGAATTTTTCTGATAAAAAGGCATTAATATTTTCTGTATAGAGAAATATTCCTATGAGCACATTTTCTGTTCTGTCTCTCTGTGACCCAGAAATAAATGGTCCAGGTAAGGTCTCACGAATTGTCCCTTCATGTTGAAGTCTGACAACAAAAGGACATGTAAATGTTCTCTTTTCTTTACTGTATAGGTAGTACATGATATGCCTGTGATAAAACATTTTAGAGCCCTAATTCTCCTTGCTTGCCAACCGACATACATTATCTTTAATCAGTCTCTAGGCAAACCAGAAAAGCTGAATTTAAAAGTATTTTGGGCAAGGACTTGTATACGATGGAGAAGCTGCAAGTTCAGTTCCAAGATGTTCCTGTGTTGATTCGTCCATACAGAAGAATAGTTAACTCTCAAATTTAATTCAGCAAAATATTCCTACTTGTTGGCTTAATATCATGATTAACTTATCACATGGAACTGACACATGCACCAGGAGCACATGCTGACATGTTTTTTGCTTAAAATTTTTTTTTAAGTATTTTGACATAGTCAAGATTTCAGGTCTCCATAACAGTAAGATAAGATGATGACTGAAGGTCATCAGCTATTTATTACAAATAATATTCAGAAGGAGGCTAGCACCTTAACGAGACATTTCAGATTTTCCATATATATATATATATATATATAAATAGTTCCTTATAAAACCAATAATTTCCAGATTTTCATTTCTAGGGAGCTATTATTTATGAGTTTCATTTATTCATCCTTTTTTGGATGTGATTGGCCACTGTTGTATGGTCTTTGAACAGAAATATAATGAACAGAAAAATAATGAATGGAATGTAGGTAAAAAATAATTTTCAGACAGGTGTTTTGCAATGATTTTTTTCTAGAAAAAAGGACTTAGGAGATACATGGACTTTCAAAAGTACTTGTTGACTAATCAGTTATTTATAAACTGCTTTGTAAAGGAATTTCCATCCTGCGGCAACTTCTCATATTTCGGCATGTTGGAGGATATTTTTTTCCGCAGTTGGGATGAAAAGTTGCAACAGAATACTTACAGATACACAGTTACTGGTTCATATGACATCAAGTCCCTGACGACTTTCTTGGTTTAGCTAATTTCCTTCAATTCATCCTTTCTCTTTCTAGTGTCCTTAATTTAGTATCTTGATACACCTCGTGGTACTGACAGCCCCCCTCTCTTACTGGATAGTGCAGAACGCAGCTTTGACATATGTAACCCAAGCTACAGTGATGTGCGCCAGCTTAAGGACAGTGTGCATATCTTTCTAGAGCTAGTGGGGCAGTTTGAGGCATGGCGTGTTGCCACATGGGAAATCTGAGTTCATGAATGGATTCAGATTTCCAGACTTTGTTTAGCAGCCAAGAGATGTCTCTGGAAAAGAGGTGCTGGATGAATACCTCTGCTGATCTGAAAAAAAACATTGGCAGGAGTTCAAAACTGAGCTGCTTATTTGTCCTTCTAGTTGTAGACAAGGTGAATTTAGATATTAGCTGGATATAAAAAAAAGACATTCAAAATATCACCCAAGTTTTGCCCCTTATCTTTGGCACGCAAGCTAAGAGATGACACTTCTAGTGTGGTATCATTTAGAGTGGAAGTCCATTGAAAACAGTGCTGCTGAAATATCAGCAGTTAAACCGTGGCCTCTGATGTACTGTACCATGCTACAGACTCTGTTCATCTTCAAGAATATTAACGCTTCTAATTGTCATGAAACTAATACAGATCTTTCTAGGTTCGCCATGTCACAAAGTTTTTATATGTGTTGCTATTATTTTGTGCTTCCATACGTGTCCGTTTCAGCACTGGCTTACTAAGAAACTTGAAAATTTATTCTTTAGAATCATAGAATCATTTAGGTTGGAAAAGACCCTTAAGATCATCGAGTCCAACCATTAACGTAACACTATCAAGTCCACCACTAAACCATGTCCCTAAGCACCATGTCTACACATCTTTTAAATATCTCCAGGGACAGTGACTCAACCACTTCCCTGGGCAGCCTGTTCCAGTGCTTGATAACCCTTTCGGTGAAGAAATTTTTCCTAATATCCAATCTAAACCTCCCCTGGTGCAACTTGAGGCCATTTCCTCTCGTCCTATCACTTGTTACTTGCGAGAAGAGACCGACACCCACCTCGCTACTCAGGTAGTTGTAGAGAGCGATAAGGTCTCCCCTCAGCCTCCTTTTCTCCAGACTAAACAAGCCCAGTTCCCTCAGCCACTCCTCATAGGACTTGTTCTCTAGAGCCCTCACCAGCTTCGTTGCTCTTCTTTGGCCTCCTCTAAGAAGAGAGCCTTGTTGCATTTTAGTGTGTTGCCAAGGTCACAAACTCAACTGAATGTCAAAGGTTCCTAATAGCCATAGTCATATTCTTTGAAAACTTAGTGTGTTTCACACCTTCCTTTCTGTTTTGTCATTGTTACTTACTTTTAATCTTTTTTTCTATTTTTTTTTAGATACCGTTTGAGTGCAGGTTGCTGTAGACATCTTTAGATAATATTTATGTGTTTTGCTGTGTGCTTTTACGCAAATAACACAGTCATAGAGAAAATAAAGATTTCTGAAGTAACATGTTGGTGGTCACCTTTTGACTCCCTATCTTTCTTCATCAGAAATACATTCAGATCTCTGAGGTCCAAGTGCAGTTGTGACAGAGTGAGTGTGTGGCTGTTAGATCTGTCAGATGGTTTTACTCCCATCACCAGAATTTTAGAACTTCAGAATTATGAAATTTACTACATTTAGAGAAGATATATTGACTATTTGTAGCGGGCTTTTTTTGGGGGTGGGGGGGTGGGGCTGGGGGAGTGGTATAACAGATTTATTCCTGAGCCAAGGACTCCAAATTTAGTCCCATTGCTGGCCATAAACTGGCGGGAAGTGCAGTTTGGGCTGCATCCTGATCCCCCAACTGATCTAGACCAAAGGGGCTATGGAAGTGCAGTTCCACTCCCTGCCTACGTGCACACCTGTGTTTCCACAGGAAACTAAAGTGTGCAGAGACATGGTACATGTCTGTCTCATCCCAACAGGCAGCCGAGATAGACCAGATCTGGGAAGTGCTCCTGGTTCCCATAGCTTTGACACAGCCTTTAAGGTCCAAGTAATTTGTTATAAGAAATATCAGTACACTTCTGTGTTTTATGGAATGCCTTTGTAATAGTATCTAGCAATGATTTCTCTCTACTCCTTACATCTTTTCTATAACATATGGCAGTGATCTGAGTTTGACAGGATCAGAGTCATGTTTTCCTTTAATTTTAGGAGTGCTTGCGGTACTGGATCATTGATCAGAAGCTGAAGCTACATGTATATTTTTTTTGAATCATGAAGTATAAGACAAGTCTTGAAATTCTTTGAATTTAGCTCTATGCAATTATAAGACAGATATGAAAGGATATTGCAGAATTACTTTTAAGACTTAACTTGTTGTCCCTGCCCAGTGTGTGAAAACTTTTTTAAGATTAATGGTAACTAGGTGTACTTTCAGAGATGACCTAACATATGAAGTCGTATTCAAAGCTTGTGTTACTCATAATGACCTAACTGTCGTCTGAACGGAGGCCTGAAAATCATCAACAAGAGTTTTATATTAAATATGACATAAACGGACATCTCTGTTAATTCCTTAGCCACCAGCAGGACTGGGCTAACTATATTAAAAATCGTGCTCAGACTATATTCAAAAACATTGCCACTGACTGTGACACCATTGATGAATAATCCACAGCTATTAGACTTATATCATTACCTGGAAATCCCAGTTGTCATGTTAAAATATATGATACATTTGTAGCTAGCAAAATTCAAAAACATGATTTGAGAGCCTCATAAATGTTCGGTGACTGGTATGCAAAATTATAAACAACAGCCAATTATAGAACTAAACAAGGATTTTTTTTTTCTCCAAACCTCATCATTTTAAAGGAAACATCATTCTTTCTGTAGGCGGCTTCATAATTTTGAACATTTGAGATTGTCAGTACTGAAATACAGCTAACTGGCATGGACACACCAAGACAGCTTTGAATCTAGGTATAGCTAAAACCCCTTTTTGAACATGACTGACATACATCAACTGACCAGTGTGTGTAGAATATAGTCAGGAGCCACAGGTGAGCCCGGTTTGAATTCCAGGTGGGGGAACCTAAAGCATTTAGTTCTTAGTTATCTGAGAATATTGGATGATCTGAATATGTTTTTTTGGTTCAAGTTCTAAAAAAGATATTCCTGTCACAGATGCTCACTTTTGGTGATAGTGCTGCTTCTTTGGAATCGTATAATGCGCTCCATGTTTATGGATCTTGTGCTTGTATAATATGCTCTATGTTTTTGGATCCTTCTGTTTTTGTGGTTGTGGTCAAATGCTTTGGAAATTTGCAGGAAGTATGTTAAGATTTTGTTTTGTAGTAGATAGAAATCTGCAGAATAGACCTAATGTTCCTGTTGACAATTACTGATTTTACCTTAGCTCAGGTTGCAGTGTGGTTTCCTTCAGCAGTCATAGTCAGGGATTCAAATTCCATCAAGACCTGATCTTCATTCCTGCCAAAGAATTGGATCTGTTAAAATATAGTTTTCTTGATTGGATCCTGGGCTCAGGGCAAAAACATCTGAATGTTATTGTTTTGCCACTGCCTCATTGTGTGATTTTGTAAAAGAGAAATAACTTCTCTGTGTCCTGTTTTCCCAAGTGAAAAATCAGATGCATTGTGAAGCTAAATTCATTTTTATAAAGCAAATGGAAACAGATGAAAGTGCCGTATTAGTACTTAACATTTAGTTCCATGTTCATTCATGTTAATATATTAGAATCAGGGGCTTGTGAGCTAAATAGTTGGCCTCACAGTTTACCATTTGGGACAACATACACAAAGACCTTTTCTTCTGAGTCCTGTTTTGATGTTTTCATTTGTTCTATTTCTCATGTGGTAGTAAATTTTGTGTTTAGCATTTGCTGCTTCTTCCTTTGATACTAATCTACCAGTGTGCGTTAAGCATGGACCATAGTTCTGAGGATAGGTACATGCCTGCTAGTTTAGATAAAAACAATTCTAAATAATGTGGTGGGATCTGTCTGTCCACTTTATCTGTATCTATGTATTTGTTTATCCTTGTGTTGGACTATGACTTTTCAAAGTCTCCCAAAGGATAACCTTTGCTATGAAACCTAGATGTTGAGTCAGTCATTAAGATGTATCTTGGAGTCCTCAGCATAGGATTGGTACCAGCCCATCTTCTTAAATTCATTGACTTAGTGCCTGTGTCCTGCCTTTCATTGCCTGCTGTCTCTTACTTTAATTTGTAAGTTCCTTCACTTAAAGATTGTGTTTTTCTATATACCAAGTCACTGTTTGAGTTTATATAGCTTTAAGCCTTATCTATTTGATCATGATATCTTTTACCATGCTCCAAGTAGGCTGAATGCAAGCCAGCTGGGGACTGCAAGCTGCATAACCGTTGGTAATAGGCTGGTTGCAGCAGTAAGCCCTAGCTTGATCTTATTAATTCCAGTTCAGATATACACAGTTTTTGGTCTGAACCTGATTTTGGACCTAAACCCAAGCTTGGAGGAGCACAAGCTCACCTTTGCTTTTAAAAGAACATATTTCTATTCAGTAGTAAGCTTAAGAACCCAGTTCTGCAGCATTTCAGATGGTGGATTTGCTGACCAACACACAAAGTCAATGAATCGCTCCATATTTGCAACAGTTAACAGCAGTCTGGTTTTTTATGTCCATAAAATTAGCACTTCCCATTCATATTTAACTTGGCTAGCCACATTGCAAGGCATGTTGTAGTACAATGAGAGATTCTATCTGCCCAAAAGCAAGGGAAATTGAATGGCAGAGAAAGAAAGAAATGGTGTTAGGCATCATCACAGATTTAACCAATTGCCAGAACATGGTGAACAATGAGTAGTTGCAATGGCAGCAGCAGCACTGAATGTGGAATCATGTGGAGGAAAGGAATGAGCTAACTGGGGAAAAGACAGGAAGTCTTTGCAATGTATAGTGTAGTTTCTTGGCCATAGTTTCATGTGGGGAGAAACATGAGAAAAAGGAGCTACAAAGGGAGCACAAGGCTCATATCTAAGGATGAGGAGAAACTGCCACCTTGTCCAGCTCCAAATTTCTGTCCATCTGTCAAAGCTTCATTTTCTCCCTCCCTTGTGATAGAACAGACATCATGACAAGTGCCTGGGTTTTGCAAATCTATTAAGTAAAAAACAGATCAATGCTTTCTTAAAGGAGCACTCAAGGCCTCAACATTCTCATATATGCCCAATAGTAAATAATTGCTTATACAAAAGGGTGACACAGTTCCTTCTTAACTTCAAAAAAGGTTAACGTTGAGCAGCTGAAGAGGTAGGTGAAAGAGAACCATGGATTTGCAGGCAGATCAATCATGGCAGGCTGCCAACACAATCCAAACCTGTGAGGTAACTTGTTTAACACCCTCCTATGCAGAGGTGTAAACAGCAGGTAGTACATGCATGACAAAGCATCGCTACTTTTGTGACAGTGCTTCATAAATACTGGAGGAAAGACTGCCTCTCCATGCCAGTATTTGTCGCACATAAATATTTGTAATAGTTGTTATGGCAGTTGAGAGCGGAAAGATGAAAATCAGAAAACAGTGAAAGCTGTCTGAAAACAGAGAAGTGTTTCCAGAGAGAATGCAGTAAGCTCAAGTACTGGAATTTTTATTCCTCTGAATTCTTGTTATAGGTCTTTGATTAAAAAAAAAATCCCATAAGTGTATCTTTATTATTTAAAGATAAAATAACTTATTATCTTGGTTAATTAGACCAGATGCTAAAAGGTGGCCTTCATTAATAGTGATTGCCATTTTTAACACCCATGAATCTATTTGATTGTGCCTGATACTTGAGTGATATGCTTAAATTTTTCAGAATAACTCAGATCAGGAATCTGGGATAAAGAACTTAGACACAATATTTCAGTTGCATTGGATGAGATTCAGCACCTCAGCCCTGGAGTAACCCAACGCCTGCAAATGGGATAGGAATAAGATCTTCTGTCTTTAAGAACCATCCCATCACTCTTCTGATGGCAACCACTTCATGAATCTCATTGTTGCCAGCATCCCCACAACATTTTACAGGGGGAACTCCCACTTTGAGTACTGAAAAATCTGAGCTGGGGGTGTGTGGACTGATCCTCCCATGGCATTGAAACTTATTCTTCTCAAGACACTAATATTTAGCATATAGCATGCTTCTCACTTTCAGAATAATAAATCTGGATGTCCTCCACAAGTGTTACCTTTTGATTTTCAACTGTCTTAGGTATTTTTTTCCTACTGCTAAATATGAGGCTTTCTCGTTTGCTGTTTCCATGCTCCAGTAATTGATTCTTATAGAATAGTACCTTTATTTAAAAAAAAAGTGGTTAGAACTTCTGATGTTGTACAACCAACCACTGTTACAATGCCCTGAGTTTTACATAGGGGTGCCTATTAGCACAGTTATGGTTAAGGGCTTGTCACAATTTCCATTATATAGTAAAACATTATTTTCAGGAATTTAGAACAAGGCTGTAAAAAGTAACTGTGGGCTGCAGTTTTACACAGAAAATCTTTGCCCATGAGAAAATTATTGTCACAAATGCTGAAAGCATCAGTCAGTTTGCTTAGCTATTTTTAAGTGGAGTGAGTGAAAAATTAAATATAGTAGTTCAGTGGTTTAAAACACTTTTTCACACTTATGTACAGCCACCACAGGTGTAAAACACCCCATGGTCCTGATTCTTAGCTCTGCACATGTCTTTGTATTGCTCCAATATCGCAAAAGGATCTTGAAGCTGCCTAAAATAGTGTAAAATTTCGAGGCACAATTGAATTTTCAGCTGACGGAGAAAGCCACCATTATATCATACTGCATGGAGGAGGGAGGAATCTTGCCCTTCTTCCTTACCTCCTTGAGCACAGGGAGTGGAGCAGAAGTATGAATACATTAAGGAAAGAACATTATATATTCTGGCTAAGCATGAGCAATTGATACAGATTCAGACAAGTCCTCTTTGTACAACTGTCTATTTTTCTAAGTCTGTACTGCACACCATTTTCTCCTTCAGGAACCTCAGTATCTCAGCAATAGAAAAGTGTTTAAGAGCATCTGCCTTTCTTCCACATAGGTATGCGAAGTATCTAAGCAAGCGTTTAGTGCAGAACTTAGTAGCAAGGGGACAATATTTTCTTAATTTGTACTTTGATTTAATTTCACAGCATCAGTGGTCCAAAATGTGTGTGGGGTGGGCATTACAGTATCTTCACAGCTTCTACAAATATTAAATGATTATGTTTTCAATTTGGCAGGGGTGGTTTCACAGAAAGTGCAGTATTTCACAAAAGACTAATGTGTAAATTTCCACATAAGCCCCTATTTCATGGCAAATCCCCCATTTTTTATCCAAACCAGGTAAATGTGGCAATGTATTTGGACGTGCCATTGCCCTGTTTGTAAAAACATCTTCCTGGCTTCACTCACAAATCCCAAATGCACAGGTGCAGCATATTTGAAAAATTAGCCTTAAGAGTTTTTCCTAATATTTATTTTTACTTGTTAACTTACAGCTCCTGTTATCATGCTGCTTTTGCTTTTCTCCCTTCATGATATATTATTTACTAATAATATTATTAACTATTATAATATCAGCAACCCATGTGAAAGGCAAGAAGAAATGGCATATGTGTATCCTAGCCCTAGGTCCTTGCCATCTAATTACTGATACAATATGACAAGTGAGAACAGCAAACACTGGATGGAGGGAATTAGTTATATTGATACAAAGAACGATGTTGCATATGCCAGAAGGTGACAAATTCAATTGCAGACTGAATGCAGGAAATGGGCCACTAAAGCAGTGATTCCAATACACATTAAAACCTTTTGCAAAGTATTCTGCATTTCATTAATATCACATAATTTGAGGGAGGTGGTTTTGTAAACCTCTCTCCCATTGTTAAACGTAGTTCCCTTTTATAAACCACGTTGTACTTAAGCTTTTAAAACTCATTGTTTTGCTACAAAGGAGCAAGCAAAGTAGTTCATTAACAGTGTTCAGCCACACCTTGAATAATGCATCCATCAAAGTCAGGCTGCCTTTTTTTCTGTGGTGAATTCCTGTCTGTCATTTCTCCATCTTAAAACAAAATAAAGCACTTACTGAAATATGAATGGATCATGTCTTATGGCCCTTGTTCAGGCAGGATTTTTTAAAAAAAACTGTTAGGGATGACTGAAGACTGCAGAATTAATCCCTGTGTTTTAAATCAGTATCATGTTTTCTGGATGTTCTAGGTGACACTGTAATTTCAGAAGAAATTTGAAATTATGTGAGTAACAGCTCCACTGGCAATAAAGCTGTTATTCTTATGGAAACATTTTTATGTTAAATAGATTAGTTCATTCCTCTTTGTATTGTTTTGAGTTTGAATATGATTAATATAGTAACAATAATTGCTTAGCTGTTAGAACAACAGTTTTTCTGAAAAAAAAAACCCAAACAATTTGCAGTATCGATAGAACTTGTCAGATACCTAACAATAATTATTGGTAATATTTCTCTTGGGCTGGGCTGTTTTGTCCATGGTTTTCCTTTCTGTGGGCCTCTGCTTTCCTCATTTGAGTATGAAATGAAATATCAAAGGGAAACAACAATAGTGTTCGTGGGAATGTTGATTGTAGTTAGACCTGATGACTGGCAATCCCTTACTTCTGGTGTCATTACTTAGGCTGAATAACTTTCAACTTAAATATGTTTCACATTTTTTCTATCAGTAATATCTATGTCAGTATGGGGTTGTTAGCATTTAATTAATTATCTCTGAAGGGTCTTGAAGTCTGCAAGTGGCACATGATTGAAAAATCTTATGACACTTACATACCTCCCCAAATTTGTAGTAGACACTGCTTCTTCATCCCAATTTCTATCTAGATGTTTCATGGATCTCCACAGAATAACTTCTCATGCTCCTATGTTACAGCACAAGTGGGACTATGTAGGCCACTGAGGGCTTAAGTCAGGCCTTAAGCACTAATTTATTCAGTTAATATTCCATGTAATTTAAAAGATTATTGTATTGTTTTAGCTGTATTCCATGGCAAATTTCCATGAGGGTTAATTATGCCATAAAATGTGGTCAAGAAATCTAAACTGTTTGTGTAAGCCATCAAGAAATTAGTTGCATTTAGCAGTTTTAATTCATTTAAATACTGTAGATTTGGGCATGGCTGGCTGTGGAGCATGGATGTGCTAATAGCTTATTCAGAAATACTGTTTCAGTATTTAATATGACCCAACTAACAATTCAGCTTTAAACACTGGTGAAGTGAACTGCTACCACTGATAGAGCTGAGAATAGTTGATTTCACTCACAGAAGATATTTCACTATTAATTTTAGCTCTAGACTTTCAAATGGGGAAAGACGTATATGCAGGTTGTGAGGATGGCTGTGAAAACCGGTGCTGTGTTTTGAGATTAAGAATTTTGCTTGCATATGTAAAACAAATGTACTAAAAAAGTAAACTCACTGCCACCAAAACTGAAAACAAGGCACTTCAGAAAATATATGCTGATATATAACTGGCTAGAATTTCCTTCATTTTGCAAAGCCACGAGCCACATGCATCAGCTCACCACAAAGTCATTAGGTCTTTTTAAACTCAGATGAAAAACATTAACAAATACCACAAAAGGCTTTAGTATGGCCCCTTTGTTCATTCACATATGGCAGTTTATAACTCCTGCACCACTTGGGTCATGTGTTTGTTTAAGCTGCCTCCATCAGGCCAGCCCTGAAAGAACAAAAGACATCTTGAGCGATCCCAAGCAGGAAATGGGCTAATCTAAACATGGCTTGTGACACTATAAGTAGAATAGAAAGGGGAGGGATTGATTAGTCATTAATGTCCAATTGACTCCATATGGATGTTGCAATAATAAGGCCTTTTTCAGTGCAGTAGCGGAGTTATTGAATTAGAGGTTTATGTTTCCTCAGAGCTGACCTTAGGGAATTCCCTTTTGGTTCTTCTTGTTGATGTTTTAAAGAGAATGGAGCCTCTTAACAGGAAAAATAGAAGCCTTATCATAACCAAGTGTTGCATGGATGTAGCTAACCTGTGCTACAGTATATTCCCACCTCTTGGTATTTACTTAGCACATTTCAGAACCCTTGCAGGTGAAATATTTGAGAGCCCATTTAAATATTCAAGTATTTCATGAATCACTCATGTTTTTCTCAGTTTTTTCCCCCTTTTCATTCACTGACGTGCAGCCTATAAGAAATATTCAGCCCTCAAATCCCAGCTGAATAATATTTGTTTAGCATTTGAAACAAAAGCAGCTTGACAAACAGACACTTCCCTGCAGAACATTTGTGCCACTGTGTGACTACAGGCATCCCCGTCCCAGAGCCAGTCATCCTTCCAAGTGGGTATTAGTTTCGCCTAGTGATGACGAGACATGCCAGTAATGACAATAGTTCATGAGATACCCATTTATTTTGCCTCCTTTGCTGGTAATAAAGAATGAGAAAGTCTTCTGAATGTGGATGGTGGATGGGGATGAAGAAGTAAGAGGCAGGCAAGGGGCAAAACAGATAAATGTTACACTAACACTGCTACAAGTCACTTAGATTACAGTGAAGTAGTAATTTTTGTAACCTCCAAAATTGCATATTGAACTTAATAACTCAAAATAATAGTTAAATGATTATTCTTGTATTCTAAACTTTCCAAAGCTTCGTCATTCTATTCTTTCCAGATTTGCATTTTTCTATTTGATTTGAAATATTGCTGTATCTTTCATAAAGGCTGCATTTGTCTGTCCACAGGTTAAGAGCAGGAAGGGGGACTACCAAGCTGGTTTTTCATGCTCCCTGTTTTTATGGCATTTCCATGTTTATGAGTAACCCATCTCTAGTAGTAAAAGAGTGACTTCTGTTTGCATGTTCATTAGGTTCTAGTCTCTGCAACGCAAGCTGCTAGCAGTGCTAGTTGTATTACCACAGACAGGGCCAGATATTTTGGAGGTCACAGTCAGTCTTTTCCAAAGTAGACAAAAATGTCATCTCAGCTTAATGAGTAACTGACGATAGGAGCTTTACTACTAACCAGTCACTTTTACACTAGGAACCTAGAAAGATTGTCTTTATTTCTATATATCCTCTCTTGGTATATGTCTATGGAAGATGGTATGCAGCATATTCTCTAGAGTAGCCAAATTATCTGTGGGGGAGTTAAAGGAAATGTATCACTTCAAACATGAATCAATGGCCAGAGTGTGAAGAGTAATTAAGGAATAACAGAGTGACTGATAAAAATATCTTTCTTTTTGCTGTCACTTCTTTTTCTTTCCTCATCTTTTTGTCACCCTTTTTTTGCTCCTTTCTATCATGTTTATTATTGTTTGCATTCTGGTAACATGTAAAGGTCCAGTTTGAGGTTTTGTTGTGGTAGATGTTTAAAATGGAAGGTAAAACCACATCTCGTTAAAGACAATAGGATTAACCCTAATGTGGCCAAGATTTCAGGGAACATGCTAAGAGATGGTGCCTGTTCTAAAATTCTTGTCATTATAAAAGGTGAGAAACTCAGATAAAGGCAGGAATAAATAAATAAACAATGCAACAATTGTTACTGTGTGTTTCTTAACATTTAATTAATGTGAAAATGTTTATCTTTCCTGTTGATGATCAGATTCTTTTCTCTTTCTAAAGAACAGGGGTTCTTCTTCCCCTGCACTGTCATTAGAAAGCAATCAGTCTCTTTTGGAACAAAAATATTGTTTGACATTACTTTAATGAAGATGTAACATTTTTAGATTCATTCTCTGGTGTTCTTTGACCCAGTATTGTCCCTAGAGTCTAGTCTGGAATCCAGTTTCCACAGAGGAGTTGCCTGCCATATATCCACAAAAGCTGATCATTCTCCTCTAATCTGCTTTAGTTTTAAATCATCAAAGTCATGACAAGTTGAACAAATGCAAATCATCTAGGAAGTGAGGCAGTTCACACCCTCAGAAGCTAAAAGTGTCACTTTGAGGACAGCCCCAGCCTTTAGGCCGAAGTGTAGACTTCTTTGCCAACTAAGCCATTAGGGCAGCCAAACTGTACTACTTTTGCAATAATTTTTAATTCTGACCAAGCTCTTAATTCTGAAAATCAAAACCTCCTCCTATGATTGCAGTATGAACAGTAACTAGCAGATAGAGCATTAGTTGCCATAGGGAGACAATTACCAACTTCCTCCTCTCTTCTCCCCCTTCATTAGTAGTACATTTTTATTTTATCTATTATTTTGGGTTTATTATTTAGTAGACTTTCCTGATAATATTTTCAGAAAGAAGTAAAACACCTACTTCTTTGCAGTTGTATATATCTTTCCTTGAAAAATTTCAGGTGTCTCTTTCAGCCTCTGTCAGTACTATAATTATCGCAATAAGAAAAAACCCCATACTTTGTAAAACCTGTTGAAATTGTTTATATAGGGCACAATACTGTCTAAATATCTGATTGACAGGATGAAGTACCCAAGAACAACCAGTTTGAAAGCTTGTTCTTATGTGTTTCAACTTGTAAGAGCTCACTGAGCATATGTGCTTTTTATATCATTAGCGCCTCATTTCTAAGCTAAAAAGGTACTGAGACTTTCTGGCTCCCCACGTAGAATCACATGCTAACAGAAGTATTTTCTTGTAATGCTTTATATGCTGAATATAATTGTGTAGTTCTGATAGTTAGAAGAACATGGAGATTATATTACTTTAGTTATTTGCAGAAATTCATTTTGCAGATGCTTTTGTGATGGCCTATGGGTCAACATGCAAATATTCCCCCAGAGATCAAGCACAAAGAACATCAACTTTTTGGCTGCTTTTTCAAATCCTTCAAGTATGGACTTGCTTAAAGCAGATGCAGCCAGAGCTTCTTGGCCTTCTTGGGATGGTTGTAATTTATTACTCTAAGTAAGAATTGTTTTCCAACATAACCTTTCTCTGAAAACAGATCATTTATGGTGGGTTTTTTTCTTCTTTTTTTTTTTTTTTCATTCTATCTAAATTATATCCAGACTAAAAAGCCGGCCTATAATCTTGATCCTAGTAAAGGTACTCTTTGCCTGCATTAGGATTGAAAGATCAGGCCAAAATTGTGTTAGAAAGGGCTAAAGACAAACTACTTAGCCATAGTGAATAAGTACCTTTGGGAAAGTAAAAGATGGAAAATCATCATATGGATTCAAATATGTCTTCTTTCTTTTGCTGTGAGTAGAGTAGCTGAATAACAAATGACAACTTTTGCATCAATAATAATTTAATTTTTTTAATTTGTCACCAACTTCCTAATTGCCCACATACCAGTTACAAATTTTATAGTATTATTTTAAAAGATGGAACAACCATTACATGATATATTTGATTTTTCTCAAATTATATAGCCATTTGTCTCAATAAATGTTTCAGTGTTGACTATGTTTGTAAGTTATTATAGTTTCACAATAAATATATCCTCTCTCAAGAGACGGTATCTTTGATATGCATGTTCCAAGCCTTCTGACAACAATGGACAGAGCCTCATTAACTATACACACCCCTAAACTGGTCCTACATGGAGATCGCTCAGCAAAACTACTGTTCCTTTTTGCAATAAAAAGCTGACTGCAGCTGCAGCCTCCTGTAAATGCTGAACACCTGTAGCATGGTACTTAACTTAGAATAGTATTAAAATAGTTTTACATCTCACATTTGCCACAAACCTGTCTTCTTTTATGTGCACGCATGTTAGTATACAAATTGCCAAATTGGTGTCAGTTGTAAAGTAATGGCATTGGAGGCATCATAAATTACCATGGTGATCCTCAGGAGAAGACACTGCCGTATACGAATGAGTGTTTTGCTCTCAGGGTAATGTATGTCTTCATCTGGCCCAGTAGTCAGCATATTGCCCTGTGTTGATGGATATAGTCAGTTTGAAACTACAGTACATTTCACTGCACAATAAACATGGCTGTCAACACCATATAAAGCAAAATCAATTTATCCTGTATGGTCAGTGCGTTTTAAATGAAATTAATGTACTGTGGACCTGGTGGCAAAAAGGTAGTGTATTAGTTATGCATCCTCTATTTTAGGACTTTTTTCATGCAAATGTATTTCCTATATAGAATTTTTTTAATGGTATACCAGCATATAGTATTTTCACACTAAATTAGGAAAATTAGTTTTTGCACAAATAAAAACTTGAGAGTCAGTCACTGAAATCAGTAAATCTTCAGTGTTTTACTTAGTGTAAAGAACTAATCTTATATTATTTAGTAAATAAATCCTTGTCAGGAGCTGTAATAGTTTACAAAAAAGGAGGCCTATTGCTGTGTTAATTTGTTGTCAAGCACCTTGCTTTTTCAAGGTATTGAATTATATGAACAGTTTGATGAGGCCTAAGACTAAGTCTGTCACTCTCCCACTGTAAAGACTTTTTGCCTTTCTTTTATAGCTAAGGTATAACCCTAAAAACATATGTTATCATCACAACTGCAAAAGTTTTTCTGGTAAAAGCATGCGTTATCTAGGCTCAGTTATCTCTTTCTCCTGTATTAACTAGTTCTACACCTCATACTCAGCTCTGTGAACTCTAAATCCCCACGAAGCTTTGCTGTCTGTGGTCAAGAAGCAGGGCTGGATGCATTCAAAAAACCGGTTAAGGTTAGCATGAATAAGTTGAATTGATGGTGGGTAATGAAAGGACACTGGGGTACATTAAAGCACAGCAGGCATGGAGAAGCTGGAGTGCTTGTCTCCCATTCCAGAAGCTCTAGGGTGCTGTGCATGTACCTGTTGAAGGCAGACAGTTTTATTACATATGTATAATCAAATGCTCCAAGACACATCTAAAATTCAACTAAGGCAGATGCGACTTTAAAATGTTCAGCTCCACATATAATCAGATCCATACAACTAGCAGCATGTACCTGGTGTACTATGTAATTTATTTTATGAAACGTTTGGCATGTGCTTCACTGCTCAAGCAGCGAAGTCATTGTAAATTACTTGTGTGAACAGGTCTACATTAGTTTGGATTCTCAAGTGTAACTTTTATGTGAGTTTTGTCGAGCATTCAGAACACGTATGCTACGTTAAAGTCCGAAATGGAAACTTTTTCAAATCTCCATACCTTAACTGGAGAAATACCAGTGCAATTTGTTTCTTCACTCAGATGTTGATGCCTTCAGCTGGGTGAGCCTGATCAATTACACTGAAATCACTGGATATCCTTTCTCTCTCTGTCCCTCTCTCTCATAGATCTGGCAGCAAAAAGAGAGAGAGAAAAAGAGAATGAGGCTAAAATAAACACAGCACTGAAAGCGCTTGCGTAATCCACGTAATAATGTTTTGCATCCATCTTGTTTCTTCCTGCCCTGACATTACAGGAAGTAAAGCAATGAATGGCTCTGCAGCTAAACTACAGCAGTATTATTGTTGGCCAACAGGAGGTGCCACTGTGGCTGAAGCTCGAGTCTACCGGGATTCGCGGGGCCGGGCCAGTAGCGAACCACACATCAAACGACCAATGAATGCTTTCATGGTTTGGGCAAAGGATGAGCGTCGAAAAATTCTCCAAGCCTTCCCTGACATGCACAACTCCAACATTAGCAAAATCCTGGGTAAGTGCAAGACAATGAACAAATCATGACTCTGACTGAACCAAAGCTGAGGGAAGCTTACAAGGCTCTGCTATAGCAGTGGCAATTGGCAGAGGTTAGTTATTTCTGGAGCTGTGGAAAGATGAGGTTATTTATATTGGTGACACAGGCTAGTTACTTCCTTCTTGGATATGCAACTTCTCTAATTTTAGGACATTTTTTGTTTGGGAGATGTTCACTGAAATTGGAATTACTGAAACTTATACAAATGAAGACTCATGGGTTGTTTTCATTTTCATTCCCTTCCTTTTTCCTTTCTGCCCCTTCCCTAATGCTTTTTATTCTCAACAGCAGAGTCACAACATGCTTTAAAGACTTAGGAGCATTCAAAAGGAAAGTTTTAAGAAATCTGTTGCAAGAGTGTATCCTGATAAAAGGTCTAATTGCAAGATCCCATTAGAAATCACCTGAACTACAAATCACCTGAATGCAAAATGGTACTTGCTAGAGTAAATACTGGGAAAAAATTAATAAAGTGCAAAATCAAATTCAAAGGTTTATGTCAGACAGTGCAGTGTCAAAGAAAGAAACCTGGCACAGTTCAAAAGACATGTACATTCATACCTTCTCGCATGCAAAATAATGTTTGAGTCAAAATGTCACAATGTTCAAAAAGCTAAGGAAGCACTAGTATCATACAATTAAAATATTGCTTAGTTAGAAGACACCATAGTTAATATTTAACTTGTATAGATTGGGATGATCAGGGAATATGCCATGGATTATATTTTGCCACTGTGCAAAGAAATTGGCTCATTTTTGAGAAATTTTGATTTGGTTTTTAAGATCCCTCCAGAGAATTAGAAACATACGTGAGAATGAGCGGTGAAATGTTAAAACCTATATTTGCTTTCTGAGTCTTTGAAGTGAAAGACAGATTCCAAATGTAACTCGTAATAAAGAAAAGTAAAAATCAAGTTTCCTCTGTAATCATTTTATTGTAAACTTTGAGTTCAAATACATTCTTACCAAAGTTTGTTGCATGTTAGTTCAATCAGAGGCAAAAATACATAGAAATAAATGTTACTTTGTCCTAAAACTTCCAAAATCTTACTTAGTAGTTCTCACATTTTTTCTACCATATAAGTAAGTTATATGAATAGCCTTTCAGTTTTGTATAAAACCTGCACTGTTTCAGTGTTGGCAGCTGTAGGGAATCTATATTATTTGTGTGCATTCTGTGAAAAAACTATTAGGAGCATAGTAACTGTATTCATTAAAATGTAAACTTCCAGCATAAATATTTCAGAAGTGCCAGCAATTGAGTGTTTGTTAACCAGGGAATTAACCTGTCAGTATCTGCTCTGCCACAAATAAGTCTATGTCCATATAATATCTGTGCAACTTTTCCAGGACAATGAGAAAAGAGACTGAAATATTAGAACTGACACAGAGTATTGCTGGCTATGGATAATATTTATACAACTTTTCCATTTGTTGATGTATGAAAAATGTTGGTAAAAGAATAGCTTCCACCCACGTTTACCACAGCTGTAATCGTTTTATTCATCTAAAAGACACCAAAAAGCTATTTTCTGCATTTCTTATCCCCTGGAAAAAAAAAAAAAATCCCTTCTCTGTTCAAGTGTTTAGATAGCTCCTTATAAACAATACAAGAGATCTGAATACTTTTTCCTTTTCCTGTGTACACTCTGTTAATTTTTTAACTTTTTTATTGGTGCAGCTTTCAGTGAGAGTTTACAGTACCTGAAGTGGTGTATATAATCACAATGTGCTTTCTGTTTTTCTTTTTTTTAAATGTAAGTTTGTTAAATGTAACTTTCTTAATATAGTTCTGTGCATTTATTACATCTGGCCGGAAGACAATATGCATAATAGGATTTAAAATATGGTAAGGTGCCAATATTATGCCAAGCTTATTTCAGAAGATTAGTAAATTTAAGACACCCAGACAGCAAGGGATTTTTCATAATTTTGTTGAATCTATAAGGTTTTGATAATATTTTCCTGCTACAGAGCAAGGTATTAATATCTATTAGTAGAAGTGTATAAACCAAATCCTCATAAAACTATCAAAGAAGCATGTATCCCTAGGCAATGTGTTAAGCTTTTAACAGTAAAAGTATGGTTGTAGATCTTACTTACCCATAATACTGTGCATGATATTACAAAGATATAGAATTATTCACAGATTAATGCTCATATTGTAAAAAATTAAATAGTCTGTTTTGCAGCATGAGGCTGAGATTTTGAGAAGTAACTACTGATTTTAAGTGCACCTATTTAATAGAGATTTACATATGTTTGGTCTGCAGCAATATCTGAAAGTCAAGGTTCTTTTAAGGTGTCTCAGGTTGTGCATCCCAATATATGTGCTGGCTGATGTAAACTCAAATCAGTTTATTTGATTAACTTATTTAAAATTTGTTTATTATGGTGAGAAGGCATGTTGAAATGTGTACGTGTAAAACTAAACCTGCTTTACTTGAGCACTCACTAATGTTTTGTGTTAACAGGATCTCGCTGGAAGTCCATGTCAAATCAAGAGAAACAACCTTATTATGAAGAGCAGGCACGGCTAAGTAAAATCCACCTAGAAAAGTATCCTAATTACAAATACAAACCTCGACCAAAACGTACCTGCATTGTTGACGGAAAGAAATTGCGTATTGGTGAATACAAACAACTGATGAGGTCTCGAAGACAGGAGATGAGGCAGTTTTTTACTGTAGGGTGAGTACTATTGTTGTTAATTGTTTTCAAAGACAGAGCATGCTGTTTGAAAACAAATAGACTTATCTGTTTAAGTCACTGACAATGTCATTTAGAAGGTAAGGATTTCAACCTGTAAAACCTTATTAAAAACGTAAGATATATCATGGGATATGGAGCTACCCGCTTGCCACTGAATGCTGATTATGAGACTGATTGTGGAATTCTTTAAAGTCAAAAGAAGTTGTTTCCCATTAGCCTGAAAGGTTTGAATCATGTCTTTTGTGAGTTATTAGTAAGCTAATCCATTCTGGGTTAGTAATGACTCCAGGATCATTTCCTAAATTAAGACAAGAACAAAGAGAAAACCACAAAGGATTATTCCTGTGTACAATAAGGAGTCAGTAGAGAGGGAAAAGGGACAGGAGTAATAGCAGTTACATTAGGAGCACACATGAATGAATGATATCATAGCATGAGGCTATTAGGAATTTTGTTATATATAGAACTGTGGAAAAAAATATTTTTTAAAAATAAATGTTTTAGGAAAAGTCTTTCAAATAGTGCACAGATAGACTGGGTAGATTTACAACTCGGAATATGTGGCTCAAAAAGATCCTGGCACAGTTTTAAAAACATTGTGTGTTTTTTAACAGTATTTCCTCTAGTCTTCAGCAGAGAAAGCAGCACTATGAAAGATCTACAGGCTAAAGATAACAAGAGTCCAGTGAAACAACTGCACCATAACTGATTTCTCTCTCCTGTGTTTTTTATGAATTAATCTGTGATGCTCAGTGCTCTAACACAATGTTTCTGGTGGTTTACGAAGAGTCTAAAAGCTATCTCCAGTGCCAGCCTTTCCCAATTCACAATGTTCTGCTTATTTCTCTAATCACAATAGTCTCCTTTTGTTGGGTACTTCACTACCAGATAATTGACCTTGACGTCGATTACGTGCCCTCATTTTTGGCTTGGGATGCAGAACTCCTGTTGCAGTCAATTATTTTGCGGTACAGCCTGCAACAATGTGGGCTCTTTCTTCAATCAGTAAATAGAAGTGTTTCTGATGTCTTGAAATAGCCTTCCAGTCTATAGTTTTGACATTGTTTTTTATTCTTCACTCTAAGGGAAATTGTTTACTAATAGGCTTCCATCAAAATTGTACGTAGAACTCTAAATAGAAATCTGAATTTATACAGCACATCACAAATTATATTCAGATTGAGAGAATGAAACTCTAGCTTATGTCTTCCAAAGCAGATTGACAGACCAAATCACATCTAGACAAGAAATGCAAAAGAAATGCCAAAACGGCAGTCTGAACAATTTGAGAATTGTTTGCTAATTCAAAACAGTATTAAGCTGTAGTATTTTACACATTGGAAGTGGTGGCTAAATATGGAGATGAATATGGAGGATGGATTTAAGAAACTTCTAAAAGTGCCTACTTAAAGAGTGATATTGTGATTTAAAAAAAAATATAATGAAAACTATTCAAAATTAAACTGCTGGTGCAACCTAAATGTAACATCTTTCTCATATATCAGACACTATGATCACAAAGACCATGAGAATGTCATAATTTTCTTGAAAGATTGGTTCTAATTCATATTTATGCTAAGTCCACTTCACCATGCTCTATCCATGTTGAAGAAGATTTAAAGTAAGAGTAAATTACCTTTGTGCGCTAATATAATGATGCAGCTGACTTTACTGGAAACAACGCCTTTTAGTTATGCAAGTGATGAAAAAAGGGGTATGAAGTCTAACGGATGCATTCAATAAAGGTGAAATGAGATCCATGTTGCAGTTCAATATGAATATAAGTTTTGATAGTGAGGAAACACAGGCTGTGATTTCAAAAAATTATTTCATACTTTCCTGTGACTTCCCACTGTTGCCCCAAATTCCCTTTTTCCCTAAAGAAAAAATTAAAACAAAATTATTGGAAGAGACCAAGCAAAAAAGGTGAAAACAACAGACCAGGGCAGCTTTTTTGAACTGAAACATAAAACATGGCATCATTTATTTCAGCAGAATAGTTTACTGAGCAATAAAAAGCAACATTTCATCCAAATCAGATTATAATTAAGTGAAACACAGTAACTGAGCCCATCAACTTCTTAAACTTACTCTTCCTTGTGTTTAACATAAACATCACATAAAGCATCAGCTGGAACAGTTTTCCTAACTGACCTCGTACACCCATCATTTTTCCACTGTTTTGATGGAACAAACAGCATAAACAGTCCTTCAGAACAGTAGACATGAGAGTTAAGATGCAGTTTCCTTTTCAGAATGAAATAGGAGACAAATGTGTTTTTTAGGATTGAATATACTCTATGTTTACAGTAAATATTTAATTGTAAGATAGAGAACAAAAGTACAAAATAGGCTCCAATGAAATGTGCCAAGTGCTTCATACTGCTTGAAGCCCTGCTGTTTTTTTCTTTTTTTTTAAAGAACATACCAATTAAGTCGGGAATGGGTATGCCAAAATGGCAAAAAATTATCATCACAGAATAAAAAGATAAATAGGAGATGTGTGAAGAGAAAGATAGACCTTCAAAACAGGTGGCTAGAGGAAAGTATAAATAGCAAGAAAAATTACATTCTTTCATATTTGTGTTTGGTATTCTCTTATACCAAATGTACATTTATGGCTTAAGCAATCCAGTAAGGGCTAGTTCCTATCAGATCCCCTTGGGTGAGCCATTGGCTAGCATAGAATAATCCTGCCATGTGTACAAGTAAAACACCCCCACCACAAACATAGAAAGAGTTTTACACTGCTTGAACTTTTAAGATGCAAAAAGCTCATACTGCTTGCTTCTGTGAGCTGCATTCTTTGATAAACTTGGGTAAGATGCACAAAAGTTGTTTAGAGAATCTCAATATACAAACTTGCCAGGCTTTAAAATAAAATAGAGAAATAAGATAATGAATGGCCAGGTTCTGTACTGGTTTTTGAAGAAAAGCTTCCAAAGAATTGAACGACAGTGAAGATTTCTTGGAATAAATTGGGCAGGAAATTAATGTTTTGAGATAAATGTTATATATGTGATAGACCAGCACAAAAATCTAGGAACTGGCAAGTATTTTAAAGAACAGAGTGGAACTTAAAATGTGCATAGGCCTTCTATTGCATCCCTACATGAATGAATTTTGTTCCAAATGAGGCAGATAATATACAGAAATAATTTATGTTTAATGCAGAGTATATTAAAAAACTGCTGCTTTTAATCTAGTGGAAGCTGAATCTGAAGCTAGCTATGTCTTTAAAATAATTGAGTTATTTTTAATAATAATAAAATTATTAATGGGAAGTTGTGAATGATAACTTCAGCATAAGTTAATCCCTGAACAGACTTCAAGTGATTTACAATTTATCTTCAATAGTACTTTTTTTGTAATGCATAAATAAATGTGAACTAACAAATGGATCATATATAAACCATAAATTCAGACATTTTAAGAGTCTGCCTTTTGTTGCCTTGTCTTACAAAAATAATTCAATTCTCAGTCATTTTTACAGTCTAATACACTCTAAATACAAGTATATGATATATACATTTGTCTGCAAAATGATGTAAGCAGTAACTTTTTTGTGTGTTTTACCAGTGTAAGATGTTTAGAATAAAGCCTTTATAGTGTTTATAACTACTGTACACACATAGTCTGAATGTTGCTAGACTACGGTTTTGAATAAGGCTGTAATGTTATACTCCTGTAGCTTGAACTTAAAGTAAGTACACAATGGGTGCTTTTGTGAGAGATTTACTGTTATTTCATTCCTTATGGGAATGTAAGTTTCAGGGGTGTGTAGCATATAAGCATTTTCCTTAATGCAATTGATTTTGCTTCAGTCATTTAAAGAGCTGTCAGAAAATAGTTGGGAAGGGATCAGAAAACAATGGTAATTTGCCAATTTAAATGTTTAGCTGGTTTTGCAAAAGTTAAAAGTGGAACGTTCTCCAGGAAAATCCTAAGAATATTAATGCCGCAAACTTGTGAGCAGGTCAATTGGTCTAAGAATTTTCATGTTATCTCCTTTTTTATATTTACCTAACTATTTTGGGCCAAATCTTTGGCCCCAGACTGGACAGACATGTTAGCAATGCTGGCAGAGCAGAGAGGCAAGTGACCTGTAGTAACTGGCCACATAAGGACTTCTTTGGCAAAGAGGAGATGGTGGAGACAGGAGTGGTTTGAAGCCAGGGTATGTAGCCATGCATCACTGTTGCTCACAGATCTGAAGAGATAGGAAGATTAATGTTGGGTTCTGGAAATCTTAACCAGGCAGAAAACATCCTTGCTTTAACCATGTGCAACTCAGCTGAATTGTAACCCGTAGCTTGCAGTAAAGTATATTTTTATCTCCTCACTCCAAGGTCCTACGATAGGCAAAACTCTAGCTAGATACAAGGATTAAACATGTGGAATTTAATGTTATAAAAAATACCATTAACATGAATGCCTTTAAGAACTGCAAATAAAAGAAAACGTAATGGCCAGAGTCACACGTTAGAAACTGCAACTCTTCCTTTCAGGGAGAGTGGTTAGAATTTAAATAAATGCTTGATTTCTTCCCCCCTCCTCATCGTATAAAATTTAATTACTTGGAAAATGATAACACTCATCTCCAGTAACATATGTCATCCATATATTTTGTGATATCTTAAAATAAGGCTTTCTGGGATGTAATGCAGCAACTTGAGCAGAATTTACAGTGACAACCTGATCAGCTCTAAATAACAACAGGGCTCACATGAGAGGTAGATGTCCAGTTACTGGGGGTGTGTGGGTGTCCATGTTTAAGTGCTAGCAAATTTTTGCTAGCAAATGCGTAGCAATTTGAGACACTTCCCCTTTAGGTGGTACAGTTACCACATGTTTACAGTTCCACAGTGAGATATAGGTAATTTAAAACTCACAGTTATTACTCACCCAGCAGCAGGCATGCACACTGTGTCTGATTTTTGTTTAGCATGTAACAAAGAATTGCATTTATGAATGACAAATTCAGTAAGCCTTTAACTTTCCTGTTACACTGATCAAGTTCTTTACCAGTTAGATTAATTCTATAGTTTGCCATGCATTTTCTGCATTCTCAAGTAAAAGGTAACTCTGTAAATTCTGCTTCATTATGCTCAGATGACCTGCTCCCTTTATACTTTGAAATGGGTGGTACTTGGACAAATACACCCTATCCCATTGAAACGTGGATATGCAAAAGAGTTTCGCTGACTTGAGAAGCATTTGAAAGAAGATCCGAATTTCTTAACTTAGTCTGTCCTTTAGGGCTTAACACTGACAACCAAGACACCTCACAGCCCTGTTCTAAACAGATTTTTTTTCCTTCTTGCTGCTTATAAAAAGGCAATTTGCTTCTAAAAAATGCAAACTTTTTTGGGGGGAGGCGGAGGGGTGGATATTAGGGTTCTGATCCTTAGTGTCATCTATAACACAAGAGCAGCTTGCACTCAATCATTCACTGAGTATAATTCTACAACTCTTATTAGAAGAGTTGTAAAAACAACTCATCTTTTGGCATTAATATTGTGGTGTTCTTTGATGAACGATTGGGGATGCTTTATTTTGTGAATTTATTTATTCTAAGAAATATTGGAAAAAGATTAGTACCAGCAGTTGTTAGATGGCCAGATTAGAGAGAATTAAGTGTGTATGGCCTGGTGACGACTATGTAGAATTTTGCTGTGACCACATGTGGGTTTCTTTTTCCTTTGCTTTGTGGAAACAGTCATTAATGTGAACATTTTCTGTGTCTAAAAGTTGTAGAGGAGATACATGTGAGTTTTTAACAGTCATTGTTTATACTCCCGACAACATGCAATCCTAAAACAGAAATGTTCCCATGTGAGGTAGGTGTTCAATTTTATGGATAAAGTATTGAAAGATGTTTGCAGAAAATCACTTGCAAGCAAATACATTGGCTGAAAATTGTTTTCACAGAACATTTATCAGACCATTTAAAAAGTGAAAATTTAGTGAAAAATCCCTAGCTGTTTGTAAATCATCTGCAAATCATCATTTGCAAACAGGAGTATAATGACTGTGTCAGATGAATTACTGTGATGTTTTTGCTCGCTGCTAGCCAGGTGTACCATACTTATACAACAGATGTTTGAATTTCTCAGGCTGTGCAGAGGCTTTAAGAGTCGGGCTAGCAGTACTGCTTGTACTGCTATGACAGTACTACATGCTATTTTAATATTATCTTACACAGAGTGTTCATGATTTGACTGTCTGTATTGGTTCCCAAACTTGAAGGACTTCGGTTTCCCAGTAACTCTGTAGTGTCATATTGATCAAAATTAGAGTTTGATCAATGAACAATAAAGACTCAACGTTTAGGATCTTGTAAACAAGCTTTACATTATTTTGTGTATTGATTCAGCCAACGATTAAGGATTTGTGAGAGATTGGTTTATGGAATGTCCTTTTGAACTTTAGCATAGAATGACACAGTGGTTAAGAAGTTATAGATTCGTTAGACTATTCAAACACATCTGACACTCTTTCTCCTGCTAAAATTATATAATAGTTCTCTAATACTTGGTCAATATTGCTCTAAAGAAGGTTGGGAATACATTGAAATATATGAGTCTTTAAATAGATTATGCAAATAGGCATTATGCAATGTATGTTCAATAACTAGTCAATACTAAAACAGCATCTTCCAGGGCACTTAGGAATTCCTGGTACTGCAGTATATTCATTCCGTGTTACATCTAAAGTACGATGGAGATTCTCTTCCTTCAGACAAGTTACATCCCTTCTTTTTCTCTTAGCTTTACTAAAAGTAATGATCCAGAAATAATATGAGAATATTTGTATGAGTATTATGATATAGAAAGTATGTTATTAGTTAATTAACCCAAATGTAAGAAGTAGATTTAATTAATTTGTAGCCAATAAGGGCTTGATCATGGAATGGGTTCAGCAACCTGACCTTTACTCAGCAAAGCATTTGAATATACGTACATTACTGTAAGAAGAGACATTGCATCACTTAGTACAACTATGTACATGCTTGCAGTAAAGCTTGTGTTGAATTTCTTGACTGGCAGTAATATAAGCCTATTTTAGTTGAAGTGTAGTATTGCTCCAGTACGCTTAAAATCACACACACATGAAAAAGACAACTTTACATAGTACAAAGTTAGATATCAGAAGGTAAGATGTGTCAAAAGTAGAGGTAGTGCACCCTTAATTGAGTCTTCCCATGTATTTGCATTGTCAAAATAAATCAGATCTGACATTGGGTCCTGAGGATGAAGCCTTAATTTCTGCAGACTGTCCATTACCATAGAAAAAAGAACATTTGTTCTTTTTTTTAAGTACTTTGCTTCATAAACTCAGTCTTACACATTAAATCCTGAAGAACAAATGGCATTCTGATCATGGATTTAAATAAAAATCAATAGCCAGCAATAAAATATCAAAAGTATTTCTAAGTGATGTAGGAGTCTACCTAAGACTTAAATAGTAAATTACATACTTACAGTTAGACAACGTTACTTAGTCACCTGTCTGTCATTTTAGGTACTTACAGGTAATCTTGAGGTCCCCTCATTAACAGAAGCTCTTGTCAGGAGTTTGGAGGATTTAGATTTTGGATACATGATGTCTACAGTAGCAGTTAGGCATCACACAGGTGCCTAAACCCTTTTGATGATCTCTGTCTGAGTGCTAGTTTGCAGTATGGTTTAAATAAACACATAAAATAAAAGAATCAACGTCTGGTAGTTACTAAACAGTTTACTCTCCAGTTGTCCTTGGGGGGAGCTAAGACGAACGAATACCATACGGGACCAGACTGTGAATCCCAGAGGAATGCATGCACCCTTTCTAGGAAACCACTCGCTTTTCTTTCATTTGAACTTGCAGAAGGTCTTCCCTCCTCTGAACACAGGAAATCATGTTCCCCTCTTGTTTTTCCTTCCAGACAACAGCCTCAAATTCCAATCACCACGGGAACGGGGGTTGTCTATCCTGGTGCTATTACCATGGCGACTACCACGCCATCACCTCAGATGACATCAGATTGCTCCAGCACCTCTGCCAGCCCTGAGCCCAGCATCCCTGTCATTCAGAGCACTTATGGTATGAAGACGGACAGCGGAAGCCTTGCTGGAAATGAAATGATAAATGGAGAGGATGAAATAGAAATGTACGAGGACTATGAGGATGATCCCAAATCAGACTATAGTAGTGAAAACGAAGCCCATGAGGCAGTCAGTGCCAACTGAGGAGTGTTCACAGAATTAAAGTACTCAGACTCATTTGGGGTTTTTTGGGTTTTTTTTGAACAAAAGTTCTTAAAGAGCCTGCATGCATGTGTGGCTCCTACAGTTACATCAGCAGAATGGTCTTAAATGTTTCTTAATGTGTGAGACAGATTGTTTCCCTAATTTTTCATGAACTTGGGTTTTTTGTTTTTGTTTTTTTTTTTTTTAATTTAGATGAAGACATATATTAAATATCAGACATCAGGACTTGAAAACTTATATGAATCAATAGCTGTCTTACAAGTCTTACCTTTTGTCTTTTTCCGTTTGGATGCTGATAAAGGTTTAAGTTACTGTTTTAGATGGGGGTTATACATTCTCACTCAGGTATGCTGTGCCAGCCTACAGGTTGTGAATGTGTTTTTATTCTGGATTATTTTAGAAAACAAAAACTGCAGATTTCATATTGTGAAACAGAACAAGTCCGCAAGTGTGCACATCTGTGCATCATAGCTCGTCTTTAAAAAAGTCTCTGAATTCCATTTTTTTTCCATATGTATAGCTGAACTTCTGATGTGCCAAACTTTTCATAACTTTTGAATCTTAACATTTAAAAAAAAGTCTTAAAGGAGACACTGTAAAGTCTTAGACAATCCTTTGGCATCTTAAAAAAATTATGTATAAACCCTAATTTTTTCCAGAATATGGTAAAGTACTCAGGAATCTGGAGACAGGATATTCTTAAGTAGTGAACATGGTTGCCATAGTGCATGTGCCCAATTGCTTTTGCCTCTTGATGTGCCATTAGTGCGAAACTTCAAGAAAGCACAAAAGAGCGATCACCAGCTATGGATGGGCCTGTCTTAGCAGTGTGAGGCCACCTCTTATTACATTCTCTACCCCTTTGCTTTTAACCCTTGCATTCAGTCTTAACACATTTTCTCTTAAATAATTTATTCATTCCAGAATGTCAAGGGTCCAAATACTTAATATTTATTTTTGAAAGTACTGTTGGTGGCATTACACTTACAATTCCTTATTGATATTTTAAAGAGCCCCTTCTTTCTCCTCCCCTAAATTACACAGGTTTATGAATATAAAAGTGCACCTGCTACTAAAATGAACATGACATTTATGAATGAGAAATTCAGTTGTTCCTGTAACACTGTGTGTTCAAGGAGCACTTGGAAACACTCTGCTATATGTAATGCAAAATAAAGTGAGTACTTTTATATATACATACAGTGCAAATATTCCTAAAAAATTGTGTTTATAGTTGTAAACCTCTATACTTAGACAGAGAGCAAAGGCAGATGTAAAATCCAAACTGCATGTAGAGTCCACCATGATGAATTTTTAGAGCCTGTAGAATCCTGCAGTGAATCATGGCTCCGTACATCATGTTCCTGTTGTCACCTGAAGGAACTGTTTGCTACCTTAAGTATTTATGCAGTGATTTATATGTGAGACTCCTAGTGGGGGAGGGAAGGCCACACAAATATCTGACTTGCAAATCTGGGAAAATGGTGCATCAAAAATATTTATTGAATATTAGTCATGTGGGAATGTGAGCCAGACCTTGATGAATGCTTGTCAAGTACTTTGGGATCTTTGGATGTAAGGTGCTATAGAAACTAAAATTTTTATTTGTATTGCTACTAGAAGCAATGCAATTGCTAGAGAAAATTCTGGGAAATATACGAGAGAGAGATATTCAAAGATTGCGAATTTATTAAATTTCAGAGACAGAGAAGAAATTGCCTTTATTTTTTTCACTCTCACTCCACTCCTGGTCACAAATACATCACTGTATATATATGCAGATCCAATGGCCCTGATGCATACATGTGCTGAAGCTCCTCAACTCCCTCAGCTTTTATTTTAAATTGGATATGTTCAGCACGTTGGTGATAAATTCAGACTCAGGCTGAGAGGTATGAGTGGGCCTAGAGCAGCTCCTCCTGAAGTCTGTGGGAATCTTCCCACAGAGCTGAACGGGCTTTGTTTAGGGCCCAGACAATGAAAGAAGTATAGTGTTAATGCTGACTATCCTCATGCTGTCATCCTGTCTTGCAGAAATTCATGTGAGGTGCAATGACAAGATGCTGTATCAGGAGCAGTCATTTCCTCATAGCCCCACTAATACCTATTTGAGCAGAGATAGCCATTATTGCCTCTGTAGGAATCACATTTAAAGGTGCGAGAACAACCCCCAAGACAAAGAAGACTGTTCAATTTACAGGACAATTTATAAAGATAATGGCATAGAAACACAATGGTCAGATTTCTCTGACCATTTTGTGATTTGGAACAAAAGGCTATATTTTTAATATTTATTTAAATGTGTTCTGAGTCCATGTCTAATAAGCAATAAACTGGTCTAGCCAAGACTTTAAAGGCATATGCTGTGTCGTTAGCTGGTGAGCGCCCTCTTTAAGCTGTCTAAGGTACTGATAGAAAGCGTTTTTTGTTCTTATAATTGCTTGGGAATTTGAACTGTTTTTAATACATTCAGATCAGATTGGGGGGAGGATACCATTACTTCCTAAAAAAATGACTATTTATTAATGTCTTACATAAATCTCCAGTTAGCAGTATCTCTCCCTCCCCCCATGTCACTTTCTTTCTCTCTTGCTCTCTTTTTTCTGGTTTTGTTGCATAGGTAGAATGCTGTATTGCTAGCATTGTATTTTATGTAATTATTTTTTTGCACAAAGGCAAACATTTAGATTAGTTGGTTAATTTTTTTAAATTTTATGACCATGCCAAAATAATATTCTGCAGGCTTGTGGAGAACAAAGGACTGTTCTTTAGGACTGAAACTTGATTTTGCTTGTAGTACAAAAAACCACACACTCACAGATGTTGTTTCATAAGTGTTATAAGCACTGGATATAAATGGTATTTTTTATCACTTCTGACTAATGTGAAACTGTTGTACGAAAACTACATGAACAAAAGTCATCTGTTTCGACTCATGTGGGCCTGCCTCACAGTTGCCGGATTTGAGTCATTTTTATGTCTTGTTATTTCATTTATTTATGCAAAATACATGTATGTATGAACACTTTGTTTTAGCTCCAGCCCTGCCTCAATGCTGATGCTCTGTATGTTAAAGCCACATTCTTGAAAATGACTGGCTGTTCAGGAATCACCAGCTGGTAAAAATTGCATTTATTGGCTGGGGGAGTGGGAGGAACATATTTGAATCTGAATTGTGCATATGAGCATTTTATTCTATTTATTAGCCGACATTGGCTCTAAAATGTCAGTAGAAATCAAGGAAGGACAATCATAAGGATAAAACCCAACATTTTTACTTTATTAATTGGAGCTCAAAACAAAGTTTTTGATGAATTTACCATCTCATTTTAGAATTTTTTTAAATTGTGTAAATATAACATAGGAAATAGAATTTTATTTTTTGTTCATGGATACTTAGTGAAGTATAAGTTATGTATTTACTTTTGTTCTATATCAGTGTATGTTGGTCCATATTAAATGCTGACAAGTCACTGTACCTCATGTAGATGCTGAATTTACACCCGCAGTGTGAGCGCAGTATTGTGGACCTGTAGCTGGGACAGCAAGATGCCTCACTTGTGCTCTCACTGATTTTTAATAGCATATTCCACAAACACAGAATACTTTCTTCTTTTTTAGAAAATTGATACATTAAACATACCAAATTTCTGATACATTTGATAGGAAACACAGTTAGTCTTCTGAATCCAAGTAAAACTGATGAGATATTTTACTTCTTAACAAGAATGGCATTTGGAAGTCAAAAGCATAATCCTGGAAAGATTATCATGACTAAGATGGCCCTTGCAATGCAGTGAAGACTTAATAACAACAAACTTTTATTTTCTACATTCATTAAATCATGTTATTGTCATATTAGGCTATAATACCAGGGGAAATTGTTCACACAGTACACAAAGAGGACTTGTGGAATTGCTTTTTAAGCATTGTGTTTAAGCCCCCTTTAATAACTCTGACTGAAAATAATAACAACTCCATTCAGGTAATGCACAAATATAGTAATACTATTTTCTTTGTGAACAGACAGTTTATTTAATTAACAGATACAATATATTTTCTTTTTGGAAAATTATTAAATACTTATTTTCAAGTGACGAACACTCCCGAAACAGTCTGATACCAGCTAGAATAGTTCACTTCATATTTCGTAAAAATGGAAGATAAAAGTCTTAATGGAAACAGAACTGCTTTCCAGGGTTCAGGTTTACATGGAGAAATGACTCTAACGAAGTCACCCAATTCTGGTCTACCTGTATGTTTGGGCATCACCATTTAGCTTGCAAAACTGCCTGCTGAAAATACATGGGATCGCAATGTGCTCCTGAATCAGTGTACTCAGGTGCAGCATGAGGCGGGGGAGGGCAAAAGATGGGATTGCTCCGGGATGGGAATGCAAAACAAACAGCAGCATTAGTCACAATAAATACGATACCTGTGCAAAGTGTACAGCAGTCAGCTGTGGGCAGTTCCTGCTCTGAGTACAAACACAACCACCTCCCAATGCAATCTAAAACATAGTCCTCTCTCTGGGTTGGCTTTCTGGTTTTGTTTTTTGGTCATATCAAAGGCATGGCATTTCAAAATCATTTCCTAGCAAAACATACTACAAGATTAACACCCCCATCCTCCCCCAGCGAAACACTTATCTACCTGCTTAATATTAAGCATGTTAGTACTTCCATGGTGGTCATGAGGACCAGAAAAGCATTGGCGTTAAGCGGGGCAAACTTTGCTGAGCCAGGGCCACAGTGCGAACAACTGCACTGGAGATGCAGCCACCAGAATGTATGATAGAGTTCACATGTTTTTATGAGAAGTTGATGAATGGGCTTGGACCCTTGGTGTTTTGCATGCTTTTTTAAGATTCAAATTGGCACTTAAGCATGTTCTTTTAAAAGAATAATACTATATGACCTCATTTGATCTTTTACAAAACACTCTTTTTCCTTTAAAAAAAACCTCCCCCGAACCTTTTTTTTACATAACCCATTAATATCTGTGATTTTTCTCAGATCAAACTACATTTTTGATATACTGTAATGTCCTGCTACAGAAGGGAAAAAAATGTATATGCAAATATATTTCATTTTAATCCATCACCCTTTTTTAAGTACCAGATTTGTTGGAAATGGTGACAAAGAAGTATTCTGAGATTTCACGCGTTGGGTAAAAAGGGGTGGGGTGGGGTGAACTAGGCTAAAGGAAAACTTATCAAATTGGTATTTATGGCAATATGAAAGCTATAAAGCAACTTAGTGACATGGCTTGCTTTGTAATTTCCGCTTTCTAAAAACCACAAGTGAGGTCCTTGGTGCTCTTGGAGTATGGGGAATGTGCAAATATTTAACTGTTTGTATGCTGCACATTGCAGACCTGCTAGTGTGCATTCTCCGTTTGTCTTCCTTTGTCATTTGTGTTTTGCTTTCTAGAAAGCAACGTTTTTTTCTTGTACCCTTCTTCAGCTTGTAGCAAACTAGAATGCTTAGCATTTATGTTCATTCATTATTGTATTTCCCATGTAAAAATTTTTTTATTACATTAAGACAAGCTTATAAGCTGTTACTACATAACTTATCTTACTGTAACTCTTATTTCCTGACATTGTAATTTGTTTGTGATGTATATTGTGAGATTGTACTCTATGTTAATTTAATCAGCACAATTCACTGACATGCTGGACTGACATGCTAGCTGCTGTTTCAAATTGTAAAGTTTGTGTAGAGCTGTTGGGACAACTGAGACTCTCTTGTCAAGGTACTATGCTTTGATTCCTATAGCAACACTGTGGGTGCAGCTCTTAACGGTGAGGGCTGCTTGTTGGACACCCACTGGCTAACTTAATGGGCAGGTTTTCTTTGTAGAAATTCTATATACAATGCAGGTACCTACCTGGGCCCATGGCTGGTAATTATTTGGGCGTTTAGAGGAAAAACTAGTGTCTATTGCTGCTTTGAATATGTTTTAAAGTCTGAAAATGTAAATAGTTTATCAAAAAAATCTTGTACAGTCCAGTGTAAAGTTTTTAAATGAACTTAAAGGTTGCCATCACATCTCACACTCTCCTCTTGATACAGTAAAAAAAAAGAAAAAAGTTTGCTAAGGATACTGATTTAAAAAAAAATCTGTTCTCAATTTAAAAAAAGAGAATAGTTATTCTTAGCTCTGCTTCATTGCATAAACAGACTTCTTGGATTTTGTTGTGCAGTATTGACGTGAGGTAAATTAAATATTAAATAATCTTTCAGTGGTACTTTTAAGAGTCTTCTCCTCCTCTGCCTCAGTTATTAATGGAAAAGACAAAATTGAAAGACACTGTCCATATACAGTATGTTCTGGTGTACGTTGGCACCTTACCTACATGTTTCGGGTGGGGGGGATTTTTTTTTTAAATTTTTTTTTTTTTTTTTTGCACAAGGTGCTTTCCTGATATGTTAAACATGTCATCCTTGGGTGATACAGTATATGCCATGATAGGGGTTTAGACCCCTCAGGGGAGTGTCTATAAGACTGCCTATTTATGCTCATTTACCTCAAGACTGTCCTCTCTACCCTTAATCTATTCACCATCACTCCATCTTTTGTACTGCTGTTGACACTTACAAATTAAAGATAAATTTTGTTTTATGAGATGTGTGTGTGACTTCTTCTATGCATCCCTTATTATTCCTTTGAAGTTAGCATTAAAGATTGACCATGATGAGTTGATGGATAAGAAAATGCAACTAGGCCTGTTCAGCTGGGCTCCTTTAAATTTAGCGACTGAATCTTCCAGCTCTTAGGTTTTCCCCATGCTTTTCCATTCTACAAAGGCATTTATCAGCCTCTGAAATCCATTAACGCCATATGCTGTAAAAGACATGCATAATAACCAACCTAATTTGATAATATTCACTGAGTACTGTCAATTTTGTAAGCAGGAAGTGCTGTTGGTAGCAACATAATCTCAGAAGGATTTTTATTGAGTAGAAATGAGACAAAACGGTTCTCATGTTTCTCCTTTCTTTGCTTTTCCCATTTCCGCTGCATATAACATTAAAAAAACTAACCAAAGTTGACAAAAAAAACCCCTATAGTTGCCATATTGCCATGTCTGTAAACTGCTGCCATTTGTGTATTATGATTGGTTTTTGACTTAGTAATTAGTCATGGTTCTCATAGGAAAAGAATAAATTACATTGAAGTGTATTGTATTGTAACAGAAATGTAACAGAACATTTTGATTGTGCATTACATTAGATTTCAGCCTAGTTTCAGTTATTGCACAAACCACCCTGAAACATCTAAGTGAGAAAGAACCCTTGCTTCCCTGGAGAGAGGATCATACATGAAATTATTAAAAATGGCATACTGCATTATGAATCTATGTGATTAAATACTTCAGGGTCAAAAGTGGATGTAATGAAGTTGCTGACCAACATGTTATAATGGATAAATACATAAATATTGACTTGTGCAATTTAAGCTTTGGTTTCTGGTAAGCAATCAACTAGTTAGTCAAACTGCAACACTGAAGTGGTTTTGAAGAGAAGGCAGCAAAAAAACTGTATTTTTGCTACTGAATCTACAACAGTTCGACAAAATGTGGCAATGATGGCCATACCTTAAGTTTGAAAAACAGAATTAGGCACTAGATCACAGTCAGTCCAGCTTAAGCTACTAAGGTCAAAGGCACCTGCAGATGAAGCACCATGTCATTGGGCCTGAATGTTACTTTCATACGATATATTTGAAATGGGGTCCAATGCTCTGCTGCTGTATTTTCACATTGCTCCACTTAAGTCAGCTTATGCCATCCAAATTTTAGCTTTTTCTCTGTTTTCCCCCCACACACCCCTTACTACATGATTTGTCTCCTTTTCTTGCTGGAATCTGCAGCTGTAAATAATGATCAGTAATCTGGGAAACACTGATGGTGTCAGTTGGATTGTTACATAGGTACAATGAAAAGCAAGCTGAGGAATGGCATACAAAAAGTCACTGCTTCCTGCAGCAGTAGAGACAAAATGTTTATTTGACACCTCTAGATGACAATCTAAAAACATACGCACAAATTAGCACTCAGGACAGGGCATTGTGTCAACACATACAACAATCTTCTGGAGAAGGTAGTGTGTTGGAGGCCACAGAGCGGCACGCATGTTGTTCCTGGTGCCGAGAGGAGTAGCATGCCCAGGACAGGTGGGTGGCCATGCACAAGCACCATCCAGTTTCGTTCCCTGGAGGACAGCACCTTGGACCAACTCGGTCGTGCTGGTTTCCCTGTGCTAGCCTTGTTGTCACTCTAAATGGCCATCTTAGCCTTCAGAAATTTTACTAATAGTACAATGTATGCATCAGGTCACTGCACGGGAAAGATAGCACACTGCTGGATGAGTAATAAATAAGCCTCTTGGCCTCCTAAGTTACTGTTGTTATTCCAGTCATCACAGGAAGGATCTACTGCATTGGAAGCCAAGCCACTTCTCTGGCACCAAACGAGTGACAGAGCACAATCAAGGTGAGAATTGAGGTGCTCCTGCTGCTCAGGTCCGTCCTCCTTCCCTTGGATATGTTTCTCCCTCTGGCTGGCACTGAAATGCAGCCTCAGAACACAAATTCTGCTCACCAGCTGCAGGTTCCTTGGGAGCCCTTAGGACTCACTGCAGTTAAGGATTACAAGGTTCGGCATGATAGTCTGTCTCCCCACTGGTTACTTGCACCGGGATTTTGCTGTGGCAATTAATTGCTACCACAGTAGCCCAACAGCAGCAGCTTGCACGGGATGGGGGGGGGAGGAAGGGGAGAAAAATAGTAGTTGATTTATTTCTTTAATATATGGTTTACAATGGAAAATATGAGCTCCAGGTTGTGTCTCTGAGCAGTTAATGACCAGCTGGGTTAAGGGCCTTCAAATACTGCCATTGGTCATTAACTGCCAGGAAGTATCCTTCCTGTCATCTATTATTGCTTAATTGTATCAAGACCCACTACAGTGGAGGACTGTTAAAACTGTGGATTAATTGAAATCTGACCCTTAGTAGTTCTAATAATATCAAGGCCGTTGCAGGTTAGTATTTGGATTTTTGACATGACAGTCCATAACAAATTTCTTCAGAGCTGTTCTGCTTTATATTTATGCCTATTGGATGATTGACACAGTAAAATGTAATTGCCCTGTAGAAATCACTGTGGTCAGTTGTATTAAGAACTACTTAGGGACACTTTAATTTACTTTGACACCGCAGACTTTAAAAGCTTCTATACTTGTATTAAAACCTACTTAAAGGTCTGGTTGCTATTGTAGCTCATCAGCAAAGGATCGCTTGGTAAGAAAAAAGGTAATTATTAGAGCTTTAAATAATTCTCCTCAAATAATCAAATTACAAAAGAAATACATATTGATTATTTGGGATTTTTTTGTCACTCTTCTGGTTAATTAGGTACTAGCAGGACGTGTGAAGAAACCAAGTAATCATTTTAAATTAAGTTTCAAAAATGGGACGTAAGCTCAAAACCTGTAAATGTGAAATACAAAACCCCCTGACTCTTGCATTACCTCCACAATATCCAGCTTTAATTTTATGAATGAGGTACCTCACACTTCAGACACATGACTAAGCTCCTTTTTAAGTCAGGCCACAAAGGGTTATATTTGGTAATCAGGGAATATAAATATTGTGCTATGATCCACAGTCATGCAGCAGGACCCTATCCTGAAAGACACTACGATCAGCAAGTGGAAAGGTATCTCTGCCACCAAGACCCCATGATGGCTAGTAATGTCTTTATAGCTACTGTATGTTCACAACTAATTAGTCACAAATAATCTACAAAACTGGAAACACAGTAACTGTGCTACCAGGTTAAATAACTAGTCCACCTAGCCTGGTAGTTTTATGTTCAGCAGTGGCAATAGGAGATAGTAGCTAACAAGAGCATCTGCGCCTAGCCAACATCTGCAGCTTGTTCTCATATTCCTCAGCATCTACAGTCATTGTGATGGGCTGCTAATGGGTACAGCCCTTTCCTAGTCAGGAACACGGTGTAGTATTTTAGTTGATGAAGTGATTGGGGGCAAATTAGCAATTAAATTTGCAGCCTGATCTTTCAATGAAGGGCCTTGATAAGGAGTTTTGCAACAGCCCTATTTATTCTTTTTAATGGAAGAAAATCAGAGAATCAAAACAGTCAGTCTACGTACAACTGAATTGCCAAGTCCATCATATGATCCAAAATATTTACGATGCTAAACTTCTCCCATTTTTTGCAGGATCTGGTTAAAACTTAACAGACTTAATTCAGAAAATCTGGAGATCATTGATTTTAATGATCAAATTAATCACAATGAAATATCTTTTATTCAAACATCAGGAAATTCACACTTGATGCAAGACTTAGTTAATTCCACTAGAATAGCTGCAGCTGCCGGAAAACCAAAGTGTAAGTGCTGGGGAGGGAAAAAGAAATCCCTCAAAACCGACCCACCCATACAAAAAGAAATGCAAAGCTTGCCACATGTTGAGAGATCATGCAGGAAAAAGGGCTTTTGGAAAAACCTTTAGGTACAAACTACCTATTTCGAGGAGTGTGACTGGAGAGTCCAGCAAGCTCTTCTACTGTAGACAACTATAATATGGGTTGAAAGAAAAAGTGGGGGATAGTTGGTGCATATGCTCTTATCTGTACAGCGTCTCCTGTGGACAGAGCCCGCAAAATCACCCTAAACGCTGCTTTGATTTTATATGACTCCAACTATAGGAGGGAAGCACTAGATATCCTAGCAGCTTTAGGTTATGGAAAAAAGGGCTTATTTCAAGGAAAATGAGTAAGTATGAATATTCACATTATGCTGTTTCTCTGAGCTGCAGTAATCTGTACTAAGAATGGCATCACTTCACTTCTCCCATGTATAGGTGTATGCATGTGTAATAGTTTATAAAAGATTAATGGCTCTGTTATCATATGATAAATTGCTTAATGATCATTTGCTGTATTTGCAATTTATCAGTTATTTAAGGTGGACCTCCGAAATTACGAGCAGATTAATATAATTATTAGAAACCACCAGCTCCTCCCAGGCCCTCCTGCGGTCAATGGGGAAGACTGTTACAGTGGGCAGCAAGACTGCGGAGTTCAGCCGGCTTGTAATGTCCGTCGGTCGTCACTACCCAGTTCTAAGTCCAACACAGGGTAGAATATTTCTTTCTGAGATGCCGTCCGGCGTTTCACAAATTCATAATCATGGTATTTCTGGGCTGTCACAGCTAAACACGTGTGACCGCCGCTCTGGAGTCTTTTGGAGCGCATCGAAGGACCACGCGGCGACCACCTGCCCGGGCCTCGCTGAGCAGCGGCCGCCCCGCCGCCTGCGCGCCGGCTACCTGTGTCCTTCAGTGCCAAAGCAACGCTCACAGACGCCGCTCGCCTCCTTCCTCACCTGGGTCTCCCCTGCGCGGGAGGCCGTTGGTAATAGCCGTCCAACGGCCCGGCGCGCGCCCTGGGCGGTGAGCCGTTAGTAACGGCCGACCGACGGCCTCTCGCGCACAGCGGGGCCGAGGGCAGCGGTTGCCGGCGTCCCTCGCCACCGCTGCTGCAGGGTAAGGGCTGCCGCCCCTCCGGACGTCCAGCTCCCGTACGGGCTCCCAGCCCGCGGCTCTTCCCTCGGCGCCCTCTGGGAGTCCCTGCTGTCCTGCCGCACCCCGTCCTCCTTCAGGGCAGTGACTGCCGGGGAAAGGAGGGGGAAATACCACCCCTCCGTCCCCTCTCTGCTTCTGGCACCCTCCTAGCATCGCCAGTCCTCCTCGAACGGGTTGAGCCCTGGGCTTATTTTGATCTGAGGGGAAGCAGCGGTTAAAGCATTTACTCCATCGCATCCACTGTGGGTGCTGGCGCTGGGTGGCTGGAGGTGTGGGCAGCCTCCTGGGTGAGGCTGGGGAGGGTTTGTGTCACTGGGATGGGGTGCAAGGAGTGCAGACCAAGTGTTGTGACTCACGCTGCTGCTGGAAGCAGAAGTGCCATCAGAAAGATCTCAGAACGGGTATAGGAAAGCTTAGTTTTTCTTCCTTGTGTAATTCAGTAGTCACAAGGTATGAGGAATCAGAGAAAATTTGATGCCTCAGCTTACAACTTTAAGTTTTGACCCAGCCTCCGTTTTTTCCTACCAGAGCCTTTGCCGCTGAGGAATCTGTCTTAAATGTATCTGCCCACCTTCAATGGGACCCAGAGGCAGTTAATGATGCAGTCTGAGCAGAATAGCTGTGAGTCCTGCCCTTAAGGCTCCACCACACAAGTAATTCTTCTTTGTGAGCTGATGCAAAGGGCCCCCAGCTGGCACAAATTTCTGATCTGATGGGACAAACCTGGCCTGGGTGAAGAGAGTTCAGAGTTACCTGAGAAAGTGAGGGCTGATAACTTGTACTGTTCTTTCTGTCTTTCTCACAGAAGAAGAAGCACAAGTCAGAGGTTGGAGCATATTCTTATGTTTTCTTGTCATAGTTTAACCCCAGCCAACAACTAAGCACCATGCAGCTGCTTATCCCTCCCAGTGGGATGGGGAGGAAGATTGGGGGAAAAAAGTAAAACTCGTGGGTTGAGATAAAAGCAGTTTAATACCTAAAGTAAAATAAAATATACTACTACTACTACTAAAAATATAATAATAATAATCGTAATGAAAAGGAATATAACAAAAAAAGAGAAATAAACCCCAAGAAAGACAAGTGATGCACAATGCAATTGCTCACCACCCACTGACCAATGCCCCAGCAGCGATCCGCCCCTCCCGGCCAACTCCATTAACTCTATCCCAGCCGAAACCGGGACATTTCTTCACAGCGTTCTCTGAATTTTAATGGTAAAAAACAAAAGGAAAGGAGAGCTCTAGTGTAACTGAGCAACCTTGGTAGGCACCTTACCAAACAGGGTGTTTGGAAAGTGCTAAGGCTGTGATGAAGAATGCAGAAGAGCTCGCTAGCACCGTTTTTGATAATTTGTGTGATGAGAGCAAGAGTGGAGTTATAAAAATATATTGTTTGGTCAACACCTCATGGTATAAAAGATAGTGAATGATTTTAAATTATCTGGTTACTTTTTTTTTTCAGGTAGCAGGTTGCTGCTTTGAGTTCTGAGTACGTCCTGCTCCCACTCGTGTCACAGGAAGCGGACAGTTGGTTCAGCGCTTGGCAGTAAGTGCACAGTATTTTTCCAGATACAAATCTACAATCTTAGGATTCATATTAGATGTTATATGCTTCAGACAATGATTCA
The DNA here is from genome assembly GCF_018139145.2 of Gymnogyps californianus. Lineage (NCBI taxonomy): Eukaryota > Metazoa > Chordata > Aves > Accipitriformes > Cathartidae > Gymnogyps > Gymnogyps californianus. Next base: position 14,994,628 of record NC_059475.1, on the reverse strand, counting down.
TAAAGCTACCTTCCTTGATTTAATCCCTCCCTAAAAATCCTTAGACTGATCATGCTTAAAGACAGTACACACTTCTTTTACAATATTTTGATTTTTATACTGCAAGGAGTTTATGATTGAATTGCAAATGAAATAGATCAGACAGTATGCAGTCTTAAGATGCCTGTAAGAATCACAGGTTGTGAAGGACTTCAAATTGGTTCAGTTATTTATTCATTTTTAAGGGGATGAAATAGTGGATTTCCACAACAATAAGACCATGCATGGAAACAGTCTGCATTCCCTTATTCCCCAAACTTCAAAGACAATGAAGTTCTGAAATGAACCTAAAGCACTCTGAAATAATAATAAGAAAAATCATGGTTTTTTTCTCTTTTTAAAATGTTATTCCCATGTGAAGGATAAAAGTAAGCATTAAATACCTCATATAGAGAAATACAAAATTTGCTACCTTTTCATAAAGCTTTGTGCAAAACATGCATCTCAGCTATATTTGGAATCTTACAGTAATCACTAAAGCATCTTAAAGTTTTGAAATTTTCTGTCTTGATATTTGCTTATCTTCTCTCACACACTTGCTTTTAATGTCTGAACACTTAAAATTCAGGCATCATAGATCATGCTTTCATCTCTCCTCATTTACCTCCGACAGCTTAACCTGCAATTTATTGCAAGGATTGCACCTATAAGTAAAACAGGATCAGACCTTAATTTGATCTGCTATTTATCCGTTGTGTTAATTGTAGCCACAGGGTTGTATTAAGAAACTCAAAAAGTACCACTTGTAACTACGGAGTGGCTCTCACCTTTTAAATGGAAAAACACTCATTTTGTAGAAAAAATAGGAAAAAAGTGGTTATGAGGTAAATGAAGAAGGCAGAAGGGTTTCTGCTTTTCCATTTTTAATGTAATTAATATAATATTGGCACCCAAAATGTAGCTATCTGGGTGCAAGCCTGTTCCTAGCTTTTACTGCTGTTGGTGGGAACAGAGTCATAATTTGTCACACTTTTGTTTGTTTGTTTGTTTTTTTAAACTGCAAATGGGGTTCTTGTTAGGCTAATGGATGTTGGAATTTTTATCTCCTGTTAATCAGGAATTTCATCTGCTTGTATTTCTGAATGGTGCATTCTTCTTATGCTTGCTTTTTTTCCTCATAGTGCAAGAAAGAAGACAATAATTTACAGTACAAATGACTGAAAAACAAAATTGAAAAATTGCTAAGAGAAATTCTAGTCCTACAACAGCCACCACAGTAGTAAATTCCTGGTGCCCTGGAAGGCTTTGACTGAGGGGTCTGTATTATGTCTCACAGTGCCCACTGAAAATAAGGCACCAAGCTTGAGAATGGCAAATTAAAAGGAAAAATCCCACCTTAAATCTCTTTCAGGGCAGACTTGGAAATAGAGGTATTTAAATTCCACTGAAATGCAGTAGGTTTAGAAGTACCTAATTCTCTTAGGCCCCTTTGAAAATCCTAGCCTTAAGATGCTTGATGTTTTTGGAAAACGAACAATAAACACATTCAGTTCTCAACTTTTGGGAGTGGCTTTCCTTAGCTTGCAATGTTTCTGCTTCCTTTCACAGAGCACAACACTCTGCTGCATACTGAGGTCTAGGGCTGCTTGATGACTTCAAAGAGTCACCTTAAGCCTGATACTTTCTATATTGCAAAAGCAAAAAATTCTGGTAAATTATTAGTCTATCAATAATGAGCTGATGGTGCACACTACAGTGAAATGTGACAGAATACCAGAAATGGGAACTCGTTCTCACTTTCTTTTTTTTCATGAAATGTCACTTTTGTCTGTGATTCCTTTTATAGTTTCTTTAAAGATAAACATGCCAGCTAATCAGTGGATAATGTGACTTCTAGAGATGTATTAGAATGAGAACTATTGCTGCTTCTGCCTTCCCACTCCGTTAAACATTGGTTTGGCAGGACTCCCCCTCACATTACAGCAAAGGTGGGAATTCTTAGGGTTTTTTTAAATTATTCTTGCATCTCTTCCAGTCCTACATTTTCAATATGAAAAATCTGACTGCAAAGTTCTGGATGTTGAGTGAACAAGCTAGCTACACCACCAGTGGCTTGGGAGTGTCTTGTACCTTGACTTCAAAGTCAGCTGCCATAGTAAGTCCAAGGCAGGAAGTGTGTAAAGCAGGGCCCAAGTACCTGCGTAGTTCTCAAACAGTGAAGAATGGCAAGGCTTGCATCAGCATTGATTGCAAGCAGCACAATTCTTGACTTTATCTTGCCATTACTGGGGTTTGCTTCTCGGTATTGGGATAGCACTACAGACCTAGTATGTTAAAGTACAGGTGAGCTCAAGCTGTCCTTGCCCTATTACATTGATGGAGAGCTTTTCAGGAAGGAGAAAGACCCCTCAATCCATGTGCTGCCCAGGTAGATGTGAGTGAGGAAGAAGGCAGCTGGGGAACTGAAATGTTGCCACAGGTGTCTCAAATCTCTGTTTAGTGAAGAGCTCCCCTCCTTGGAAGACTCCACTGATCCACATCAGGGTCTCATACACACAAACATGTTAAGAAGGTATTACACCTGTTTTCTGTAAAAGAGGTAGAACTCTGCTTTTTGCTCTTGTGGAAGGAGGGCTTACATCTGCAAAGCTAGAAGGCTTTACTACAAGCACTCACAAAACCTTGCGCTGCCGTTTCTGAAACCTGCGGAGTCCTAGGTGAGCTCTCTGTCCTGAATTTGTTCAGTTTGTTAGATATGTCTATATAAAGAAAGAGGTAGTGTAAGCTGGTGCTCTTAATATTCTGTCCATCTGGTTATTAGAGTTCTTTTCCTCAGTAAATTGGTTTTTTGGGTCGTTTTATTCTGCTTTCTTCACAATGGAGCATAATGACATTTGTTTCTTTTATTACTCTTTACTTATTAGAAATACATGTGAAAGTAGGATTTCTTCAAAGTCTTGAAGCATTTCAAAGTAATTTGGAACTGAGCTTATCCAAAGAAATGCTCCTCTGATTTTAAATGTGAAGGCAATAGTACTTCTATCAGTATGTGTTGTGGTGGTGATGTTCAACACAACTCATAATGAAATGCAGGGGAAATTTGTCTTTGATATTATGCGGAGATTTTCCAGCACAAAGGCCAGTGGCAGATGGAGTTTAGTGACTAATGGCCTTTGAAAATGTCCTTTCTTCTGCGTTATGAGCTTAAAAATTATGCATGTGTATTGGGTTTGCGTGGCAAGGTTTTGGTAGCCGGGGGGGGCTATAGGGGTGGCTTCTGTGAGAAGCTGCTAGAAGCTTCCCCTATGTCTGATAAAGTTAATGCTAGCGGGTTCCAAGACGGACCCGCCGCTTGCCAAGGCCGAGCCAATCAGTAACAGTGGTAGCGCCTCTGTGATAACATATTTAAGAAAAGCCAAAAAAGTTACAGGGGAGTGGCAGTTGCAGCCAGAGAGAGCGGAGTGAGAAGATGGGAGAGGAACAACTCCACAGACACCAAGGTCAGTGAAGAAGGAGGGGGAGGAGGTGCTCCAGGCACCCCAGCAGAGATTCCCCTGCAGCCCATGGTGAAGACCATGGTGAGGCAGGCTGTCCCCCTGCAGCCCATGGAGGTCCACAGTGGAGCAGATATCCACCTGCAGCCCGTGGAGGACCCCACGCCGGAGCAGGTGGATGCCCGAAGGAGGCTGTGACCCTGTGGGAAGCCCGTGCTGGAGCAGGCTCCTGGCAGGACCTGTGGACCCGTGGAGAGAGGAGCCCACGCTGGAGCAGGTTTGCTGGCAGGACTTGTGACCCCGCGGGGGACCCACGCTGGAGCAGTCTGTTCCTGAAGGACTGCACCCTGTGGCTGGGGCCCACGCTGGAGCAGTTCATGAAGAACTGCAGCCTGTGGGAAGGACTCACGTTGGAGAAGTTCGTGAAGGACTGTCTCCCGTGGGAGGGACCCCACACTGGAGCAGGGGAAGAGTGTGAGGAGTCCTCCCCCTGAGGAGGAAGGAGTGGCAGAGACAACGTGTGATGAACTGACCCAAACCCCCATTCCCCGTCCCCCTGTGCCGCTCGGGGGGGGGAGGAGGTGGCAAAAATAAGGAGTAAAGTTAAGCCCGGGAAGAAGGGAGGGGTGGGGGGAAGGTGTTTTAAGATTTGGTTTTATTTCTCATTATCCTGCTCTAATTTGACTAGCAATAAATTAAACTAATTTTTCCCCAAGTCGAGTCTGTTTTGCCCATGACGGTAATTGGTGAGTGATCTCCCTGTCCTTATCTCCACCCACGAGCCTTTCGTTTTATTTTCTCCCCCTGTCCAGCTGAGGAGGGGGAGTGATAGAGCGGCTTTGGTGGGCACCTGGCATCCGGCCAGGGTCAACCCGCCACAGCATGTAATACTAGTTGGAAAAAGGATTTGTTTTGTTCATGTGAGTGGTGAATACTTTCAAGAAAACTTGTGGTTTGCACTCTTGTTTTTGTCCAGCTTCCAGCAAGCAGATACTGATGAATCTCTCTTTCGTGACTAGAAACTAAGTGTCCAGGCCACTAACTCCAGCCACGCTAAAATTCCTGCAAGACTTGAAGTAGAATTCAGTAGAATTCCTGAAGGTGAACTATTGCCCTAAAATGCTGATCCTAACCAACTGGATGTTTTGTGAAGTTAGTTTGCTAGCGCACAGTATCCTTCACCCATTTCTTTTCCATCTCTTTTGGTCTGTGTGGGTTATGATAAGGCTACATGGGGCAAGATATGTGAAGTCTAGAGAGACATCAGTGTAGCCAGATTTCCTTGCGCCAGTGTCATGGGGGACAGTTTTCCTGGCTTGTTGTGTTGAACCATCCATTAAAAAAAAAAAAAGGATAGAGAAAGATTCAAGAATGTGGGTGATAGTCTATAGAAAACAATGCTGGGAACCTTTGAGGTTACCTCAGCTTGCCCATTTTGGTTTGTGTGCCGTGAATCCATTGGACGCTTGAGATAATTATGCCCTCCTTACCATGTCTTGTGCCAAATTGGTATCTCTCAAAGATCTCTGATGACTTCTCAAGGGAATTTTTCTGGGCGTGGAATTGCTTCCTGTCTAGAAGGCAACAGAGAGCTTACCCAGTTATCTGGAAGGACATATTATTGATGTGGCGGTGCTATTTTATGCTAGTGGCAACTACAGCAGTATGTGATTAGTCTGTTTCTCAAGTATAATGTGAAGGTTTCTTAAGTCGAGAAGTAAGTGGAGAAGAGAGCTGCAGTTACCATTAGCTCTTATAAAAGACTGGCTAAAGATATACCTAAAGGATATGCAGTTTCAGCCCCCTGCTGTCAATGGACAGGTGTTAATAACCATTTTGTACAACACTGGGTTCCGTACCCCTTCCTGCTGGCCAAAAAAGGCACTGGCATCAAGAATGTGCTATGTCTAGTACTTGTTTTTGAATCTAAGTGCTGAGAAGCCTGTCTGGCACTGTATTATATAATATGCTGTTCCAGACTACAGTCCACACAATGTGTATGTTGTACTAAAGATCCTTGAAAGCATATGTGTGGGTTTTCTTTTTAAATATCACGTATAGGTATATGCTGTTTCTGGAGCCATGCTTCTATGTCGGGACGTAGAACAGTGCTGCACTGTACAATACCATGTTGTTTTCTAATTGACAGTATAGGGTCACTCTTGCTACCCTGCATATGGTTGAGCTGATTACTTGATTAGAGATCAGAAGGGGATTTTTGGCAAGGGTGTAATAGCAGAAATCTGAAGAAAGCTTGCTTTCTTGAGACTTAACTTTAGGTGGACTCTAACTGTATTTTATCTGTCTTTTTGGACCTTGTTCTGTCTATGCATTTATCTAACAACAAAAAACTTTTGTGATGTCCTCTATTCTGAGTCAGTCAATGTGGTACAAGGGAGTCTCCGTCTGCTGTTGCCCATATATAGAATTTATGGTCACTTTGACATACAATTATAGAGCACTAATGAATTGAGTGATGATTAAGAGAGATGTGGCTGCAAAGAGGAGGCAGACAAAAATTAATGGTTATTTCTTAGCTCTGCCTACCCTCTCTACTCCCCACTCTGGTTTGCTGAATGGTTCCATTTGGACTGATGTTTTTAATGCTTACAGCCCAAAGGTGTTCTTTTGTTTTTTATTTTTTTTTCTCCTTTAAGGAAGAAAATTGGTTCCATATGTTCTGTACATTAAGTTTCCTTAACATTTTTTTCAACATGCATAAAATTACAGATCTCTAGAGAGAATGAAATACCACATTGCACATTGTAATACCGCACCCAATCGCTTGCTTCTCCTCTCCGCTGCCAAACCTTCCAAAAATCATAACATAGCATTAATACATTTACGGGCACTGGTTTTCCATGCTTGATAAAAAGTAAAAATATAACTGAGTAACCAGGCATAAAAATAAGTGATGTCAGTTTGTGGTGGATAAGTACAATTCTGGGGAATAAAAACGTACCTTTGCCTTGAATCTGCTGCCTACAAAGAGCCAGAATGGAGGAGAAATTTGGTGTGTGACGACTAATTTTAACAGTGCCATCCCGTGTGTGGCTATGGAACTACACTGTAGGTTACAGATAGTGAACTAGCACTCCTGAGAGAATTAAAAAGATGACATCTAATTTGATAGTTGAAGCAGATTTTATGAGGATAGTAAATGGTACCTAATATAAACCAAAAGATAGAAAAAGATATTATTCCTAGGTCATCACTCTGTAGTGTAAACTTGAAGCATAATACTGTGTTTGGATATATGAATGTTTGCAAACCAATGAGAAACATGGCAGTCCATAAACCTGATGTTCTATTTTTCACTTTTCGTTTGATTCGCGTTGTTAAAGCAAAATGCTATTTCTGAGTGCCAGTTGTGGAGCAGGCATCTTTTTTTTTTTTTCCTCCATTGCTCTGGCATAGAAGCAGCACAATGTGTTGTATGGTTTGCTCTCTCCCTGACAAGTTGTTCCCAAGGAAGCAGGGACATGGTTGTGGAGCTTGTCTCTACCGACATCTCTGAGATGAGGTGCTCAGTGTATTAAAATGATGTTGTTGTGCTTTGTGGCTCAATGAGATGGATCCCAGCTCTGCTCTGAATAAGTAATTTACTCTCTTATTACACCCTTCCACTATATTATTCATACTGTTTTTTCCGCTTCCATTTTAAAATTTTTCTTTCTAACCTTTTCCTTTCCTCAAGCTCTCTCTCCGCCCCTGCTAACCTCTCATATCCTGCATGTATCTCTTGCTGGCAATCCTGAAGTCCACAGCCTCGCTCCTCTACTCTCTTACCCCTCCAGGACTTTGCTTTTTCTTGTTGTGTCTATTCTGGTTTTCCCCTCTCCTCATCCCTTCCTTCTGTTATTTCCTCTCTTCACCCTCACTTTGCATGGACTATGTCAAGTCAGCTAGCTGTGAGTGTGCATGGAACATTTGAGAAACCTTCCTCTACCTTATTCTGGTTAAGGGAAAGAAGTCTCTAGATGGCTGTTTAAAAAGGGACTTGTGTTTCCAGTACTTAGGGAGGAAAAAAAAAAAGGACGGGGCGAGTAAAGTACTGAGAACTCTGTTCTGGTGAGCTCCTGTTCGTTTTGAAGCCTGTCAGCAGGGGATCTTGCTACAATAACAAGAAGTCATTAGCTGCCTTGTTTTGTATCCATTGAATACGACACAATTTTTACAGGAAAATATGTTGTGACTTCTCCCTTCTCCCTCCTCTCCCCTTGCCACAAAACAATTTGGAGAAGGGACGGGATAACAAATATTTAAGAAGCCATTTAAAAAGTCCTTTTTTGTTCTTTTCATCAACTTTCTCCCTGTCCTTTTGCCAGCATGTGCAGTAAGTTTCTGTGCCTAAGAGTTTGCACCAAAACCACAGTTTGAACCAGGCTGTACATAATGGGCGTCTCTGTTAGTTCCCGCCAACTGAAGCTCCCAGCAGTAGATGGAAAATTAGACATACACCACTGCACAATAAATCTTATTGTAATTCACCCAGCTAGCATCACCGCGAACAGGCCTTGAAAAATGTGTCGTGTGTGCTTGAAATCATACTTGTGCTCCTGCCATTAAAGAACGAAAAAAAAAAACCCTCGTAAAAAAAGTTTCATTTACTTTTTTGTTATAAAATACTTTTTACTGGTGCCAGCTGGAAGGAAAATGACCCAGTTAGATCTCCAAATTATGATGTAGCTTTAAGTGCTATGTTTAGATTAACTGCCAAAATGTTAGTATAAAGTGGTAGGTGTTTGTGCTGCAGATAATAACTAATGTACTGTTGGTCAAGATAGGCCACTGTTCTGTTATTATTGTATGGATCTTATGACTAAACATTGGAGCGAGCCTAGTGGAACAACAATATTTTACTGTGCCTGGAATACTAGCTTGTCAGAACTTAATTGGGGTGCCAAAAATCTAATGAATCAGATGGGGAAGATGTCTTTTTTTTTTTCTGTGTGCTGATACTTCTGATTTGTATTCCTTTCTGTAAAGTGAACCGTATTTGTCTTATATATTTCCTGGCAAGTATTGTCTCAAATACAATCAGATCCCTCTGATTGTCAAATGCTTATGGTCTTCCAAAGTCAGTGAAAATGTTTTGGTTTTTTTTTCCCCTATGCTTGTGAGACTGGGTTAAAAGTGTTGTATATTTTAAAGGACCTAGCTTACAAGGAAAAATCAAGGTTAAAAGCACTTCAGAACTCAAGTTGTGCTGATGTGTATGACCTTTGGGCCCAGAATTAGCTATTTTTACTCTGTTGATATAAAACATTAACCTCAGTCAAATGCTTCTTGCAAGAAATGAAAACAAAACTGTGATGTTTAAATACACAATCTAGATGTACCTACACCAGTCGCCATGAAAAAGTCAACATTTGCTAACAGACACCACATGGTGGATTCTGTGGTACTGCAGCTATTTCTTTGAATAGGAGGGGAAGTACCTGTGGGAGAGGAAACATCTGAAATATCTTGAACCTACGTGAGCTCCTAACCAATCTTCTATTGTCATCAGTCCATGCTTCTGATTTTCCCAACTCCCTTCTCTCTCCTGTTCTGCTGTATCCCAGGCAATAACCATAACTAGATATTGTTCAGTAATGTTAGGTACCTGTCTTCTTGCCCCTGCTCATGACTCCTGTGTTACTGCTGTGTAGAAAGATTTGGTAAATTATACCAGCTGCAATAATGACCATTGTATTGGACTTTTTTTTTTTTTTTTTTTAATGAGGGAGAGATTAGGTTGAACCAAACCAGGAAATACTTGTACATGTTTCTTAGTCTAGTTCTGTCTCAGAACTGAGCTGATCTCAGTGTTGCGTTTGGTCTTGCTTTTCATAGCTGATAGGACTTCTAAATACAACTTGGGACTATTTTCAGAAAAGGGGAGTTCAGAATAACCTCTAACTCTTGACTAGTCCTAGGCTGATGGATGGAAATGCCATCTTCACCTTGTTTAGAGAAACAGCGGATTTCGGGAGACATGTAAATTAGCAACACTGACTAGCAACCTGCTGAAAATTGCTACATTTTCCAAAGCTTTGTCTTAGACACCATTATAAAGGAAAAAGATATTGCCAACAACATAACCAGGATAAATTTTATATTCAGAATGTACACTAAACTTGCATTGTTCTTCCAAAATTAACTTTCAAATGATTTTTCTGTTGTCTGTGTAAAATCCAGTACAAAAGTTCTGCAGCTATGGTACACAATCGAGAGAGATGATCGATGGGTTAATATTTACGCTTTACTTGAAGTGAAGTTAATAAGATACTTGCTGTTTTAATGTCTGTGGTGTCAGGAAGGGAAAGGGAATAACTGGCAATGTTTCAAATAGGGGAAGTAGTGTACTTCAAATAATGCTATTACATTGATCTTTTTACGGTAATGTTTTCCTTAACATTCAGAATGACCAAAAATTTATGCAAAATCCTCTGCCTGCCAAATTAAAAGAACAGTGGAACTCTTCCCAGAGTCGTATTACTGTATATTTGGAAGAAGGATATATGAATACAGCATGGTGTAAAATGGATATGAGTGAAAATACAGGTTAAAACTCCTTCACATCTATATTCATATTCAGGACATCTGTCCTGTGGACTACTTTGCTCTGTTAGAGTATTAACGTTTTTTAAACTCACTAAGCTTTGAGTCTTCTGAATTGGGAATGCTGTAGACAGTGGTGTTATGAATTCACTAAGACCTATAGTATCTATCTAATGTGTTTTCCTAATCCACTCAATCTAATGTTAAATACACTTCAAGTTTTATTGCAAGTTCTCTTGCTTAAATTCATAGAATGAGACTTAACATCTTAGCCTTTACCGTACCAGGAAGTGATCAGTGGAATGCTTTAGAAAGCGAACACTGTTTATTTTAATTTGCTACTCCAATTAGAGTGTTCAATAAGAAAATACTTTTAATTAAAATATAGATGCTAAAAATATGACATTACTCTTTTTCAAACTAAGATGTTTAAAATAGCACTTTGGAAATACAAAATTTTCTACTACTTTTTCTGAAAGACATGGCAGAAATATTTGCATACATGTACAGCAATGAGCAACAGGGACAGTACCACCCAGCTGGCACACGGGACTGAATGGTTGGGGTAAAATGGTGTAAGGATATCAAAGCTTTTTTTTCTACAGATGTTTATAGCAGAAGAGAACCTGATGAATGGACCAACATAGGACTTCTAAATACACCTTTGAACTACTTCCAGAAACATGATAGAATGCAAATCCCAGTCTAGCAAACTGTGATAGAAAGGATGAAGTCTGAAAATTAACCTTTGGATTTTCAGGTTGGCTGCTGAAGTCCTGATTCCCAAACTGTGAAGCCTTGTATCCTCCTTGTTTCTACTGGCATCACCTCTCAGAAGTGGGTCTGAATTGATGTTAGCATACTTCTATCACTATGCTGGGTTTTTAGGTACGTGATTTGAGATGGGTGAACAATGCAGCTTTTGTTCAGTATTACCTGAAGGTTAACTTCTTAATTGAAAGATTGAGATTTTTTTGTGTGTGAGTTTATATTTGCTGTATAGGAGCTATAAGATGAAACCTCAACAATCAAAGTTCAATGCTGTTTGGTATTTACTTGTTTTTCTTAGTAATGTGAACCTTTCTGAGCAATTAAAAAGATTAGATTTTGGGGTTTTTTGTTGGGTGGGTTTGGGTTTCTTTTGACACAGGGCATGTGAGTAGTAATCTCTGTACTTTATTTGTCTGACAATTGTTGTAGTTTGAAACTGTATTTTTTCTAAGTGTTGCAGAAGTTGCCAGGCCAAAACCTTGCCTATTAATAGCTCTAGGTTTGTTGAGATGGGAATGGAATCCAGTCCTGCTGAGAAACAGCTGAGTATCCGGGAGTTTGAGACACATACCTATTTTTCTTTTCCTTAGTGAATGTGTAAGTATCCAAAAGGAAGGGTGTGGGTTAAGAATTATATAAGTACAGGTACCTTTGTTGATAAGATTTATGCTGTGGTAAATGCCAAATATTCTGCAAAACTCCCCTGTAGACAATACACAATGTTTCCATTAACTGCAACAGTCTTAGAATCTGTACCATAAATAACAACACTGTGAATTCATCTCATCTGTTCAGAGCATATAGGATGACCATGGCGGGGGGGGGGAGGGGCGGAAATCATTAAGGAAATACTATGTAGAGTGATAGCTACAGAAAGCTACAGCTATAACTGCATTTCTTTAAAGTCTAGGGACAGAACATGTAGTTATATTCTACTGAAAGTGAAGTTACTTCCTAATTATGTCAGAATTTGTCTTTATTTCTGGGCAGCAAAGCAGTCCAAGCCAAAACACTGTGTCTGAACGATCTTCAGCTTTAGGATTATTTAAAATCCAAACTTGGTTCCTATCTGAAATGCCTCCAGATCCTAATTGTGTAGAGTTGAACCCCTTTCTAACTCTTATGTTTAGCTTGCTAGTATGTAAATTGTAATGATAATTTACCTCAATTGCTGACATGCTTGCTATCTTCAAATATTCCCCCTAATTTCCCTGGGATAATGAAATAATGTTTTGGATGGCCAATGATGCTATCTCAGGTGTCCTTAAAATTAAATACTGAAAGTTGAATTTGGCTATGTACTGCCCATGGATGATGAGTAAAGGGATGTTGTGGTCACAGTGATCAGCATTACTGAGGGTGCTGTTTGGTTTTGCACTGAGAAGCTGTCTGTTGCCTGACTACTCCAGCTACTGGACAGTTGAAACTTTACAGCCTGAATCATACACCTTACAAAGCCACAAGGTTGCTGCCGGAACTGAACACTTTAATTGTTCTTTTACAGACCTAAAAGCCTGCTTAGAATCTCCTACACTACATGTTTTACTTAGAGATGTATACTGGGGATTCTGTTGGGTCCTACCATTAGTTTCAGTTTTAGGTGGTGCATGTTGTCATGAGTTGCATGCTGTGCTGATTAAGCTGCACACTTCATTAATCAAGCTGCAAAGTTAAGTAGGTGAAATTTAATACACTTTACTAATCAAGGTGCATTCTTTGTTGAGCAAGCTGAATATTTTAAATGTAGAGGGTTTTTATGTACTCTGGTAACTGGCTTGGAGTCCTCTTATTGCCTACATACATAGCTAGCAAAAAGCCACCAGCAGCTATTCCATTACTGACAATGGAAGGAATGTGAGCTTTCACTTTGATACTTGTTCCAGTAGAGCTTAGGGAAGAAGTAATCAAAATTAGCCCTAGTGAGCAAATGACACTATTTCCCTTTGATAAGTCTCATTGGATTACACTGGAACACATTCCTACCATAGCACTTCCTACCAACAGCAAGGGTGCATATGACTTTTGCATCGCAATTTGGTCTGCAGGTTTCTCATAGAAGTAACTGATCTTTAAAGCCCTCTCATGATGATTATTGTCCTTGTTCAGATAATCTTAATTCAGTTTTAATTCTGAACTCTTTCTTCAGTGCATCTCAGTCACAGCTCTAAACTAATTACCAAGGCAGAAGAATGGCAGTTTTGTCTCTTCCTCTCTTGCCAATAACAGATAGAACATATTGGGAAATGTGCGAAGCCATGGAGTTAAAAACAGTTGCTGCAGAAAGTTTGGTAGCTGCGTTATTCAGCACTAGAACTGAACAAGTTGCATGGAGCCAATGTAACCAGAAACAATGCAACCTAACTAGTTTAGAGAATATTGGTAAAGTGTGTAATTAAGGAGACTAAGATATCTTATTTTTTTTTAAAGAGGGCATAGTGAAGTATACAGGTAGGAAGTGAAGCTGAAGGTGGAAGAGAGGGGAAAGAGAACAAATACTGAAAACTCAAGTAATTCCACAAATTTCTACTCTGTATCCACATGTGATGATAAGGGCCAGTAGATATCCTGTCTGTGTTGCAAGTTCACATGTTCTAGCCTTGGTGGTCTTCTGGGTCTAATCTAGGGGTGAATTCTTCCTCTGTTTGTGAAATGCTGATGGACTCATTTGCATGTATTGAAGGGAAGAATTGATTCCTTCGGTCTGAGTCAAGCCTCCTCCTGCCATTTTGTTTGCTTCACTCTGTGGATTTCAACACAGGGACACGTGGTCAACAGCATGCAGTGGCATCCTTCACTGAGGAAAGATTTCAGTCTGTGTGTTTCAGCAGCTTAAAAAATGGCATAAGAGGGGTATTGGCTGTTTGAAAAAATACCTATTATTGCTGCTGCCCGTATGGAAACAAGGTGACTAAAGTAAAATCCCCAGTCAAGAAAGGCTTTCTAGGCTTAAAAAAAGAGAACTAAGATTGGTGTGAAAACAGACCTTCTCGCAGGTAACTTCAATGTAGAGTACTATTAGAAAGTAAGCAGTTGTATAGAAAGGTCGGGGGTTTAGTTTCAATTGTTTGGAAATGTCTTTTGCTTTGTTCAGTCTGCATGGAGTGCAACCCACTGAGCTTCCCTTCAGTAGCTTGTTTTATATAATTATGTTTATGCCTGTTAGTTTTTGACTTTCATCCTTTGCATCTAACCACTGGCCATCGGTAATTGAGCAAGTCGGTGACTTTTTTTTCTGGTTGCTCATTGTGGAGCAATAAGAACTGTCTCAAGGGGCATAGCATTGTCATACTCTTTGGCTCAGAGTGATTACTGAACATTATCTTCTTGTCATCTTTTATCTAATCTTCATCCTTTTGTTGGGGTATATGCAGGGAGAGATGAGGGATATGTCATCGTAAGGAAGGTATAACCACAGCTTCTAAATACTTAGTTAATGTCTGCTGTCAAACTGCTGACTTTCCAAACTATCAACGTAACGCTTTCCACACACACAAAACATTCCAGTTTGTTTGTTAACTGAATTATTGAGATGTCCTCTAGCTTTACAGTGAATCAATAAAATACTGTATTACGCTTTGTAAGAACAACCAAGTGCCATAAACTATGAAAACTAAATTGGACTTCTCAACAATAATAAACAGAATATAGTGCAATGCAATGACTATGGTGTGTTGTTTTTTTTTCTTTGTTCACCAACTGATTTGCTGAAATTAGGATTCCATGTTAGCGAGAAATAATTAGTTCTACTGTAACTTTAAAATTTTGAGTGGCGACCAATGCCAAACATAATGTGCAGCTAGCTCTGTAAAGCAGAGACTTCATAGGTGTACAAGGCATACACAGTAGAGATCTGATCCAAAACTGAATTCTTCAATGTTCAACAGGTATTAGTACAAGTAATCAGTTGCATAAGAAACTGATTTAACTTGCTGTTTCTCTTTTAGGCTTTCAAAGAAGGAATTTCTGTTGTGTTTTTTTAATGTGATTTTTTTTTTTAATTATTATTTTTTATTTTTTTTAAAGGACCAAATGCCTATGGGAATTTTGTTTGAAAGTTGTTGGAAGTAAAGTTAGATTCCTAGGATGCTTCACAAATTTAAACTGCAAAGGATGAAAATGTCCATTGTGTACCACACAGTGTCAGTGTAAAGCCTTAAAGAGTAAGTAAATTCCACAAGATGTAAATTCCACTCAGTAGTGTGCAAGTTGATTACGGCTCAACATTTACATAGGCTCTTTAATTAAGAGTAAAGGTCAATAGGTTAAATAAGTAACTTAATCAGAAAATTATGCAGAAGTGCCACAAATCAAACACATTATACAACCCTTGAGATCGATACGGTATGCAAATCGATCAGTAAGGTATATAGTGTATGACTTCAAGTACTGAAACATGCAGCGTGATATTGCAAACACAATAGTTTATAGTTTGTCTCAGTTGACAGCCCAACAATTATTTATTTATTTATTTTTCAATTGCAGCTTTCCTTTGTCATGCGTAGTGTTTGATTCCCAGGTAACTGTTTTAGCTCATCTTGAGTGTTGTACAAAGCTATGAGCAAAGTTGGTATTTGGATGAGTGAGTAAAGAAGAGGTTTCAAAGCATGCTGCATGACGTTGTGTAATCACCAAGGTTGCATAAGGGGCAACAGGACTTCTTTAACTAGTAAATTAGGGTGTAGGCCCTCTAGAATATCAAAGGAGCAGGGTCCGGATTCTCTTCTCTGCTGTGGTTTGCTTGGCACAAGGAAGGAGGATTGGACTGATTTATGCCTCCCTCATTCTCCTGGTTCATCTGTGCCAGCCCTGACCACACCATAGGATAGAGAACTGCTTTCTCTTGTGAGGATTGAGGTGAGCCAAAGTGCAGTATGTTCCAACCACAAGCCTTCCCTGTCCCCATTTATTTCACAGGACATAGGGAGTTAGGACCAGATGTTCAGCATATGGAGGTGGGTATAATTCCTGGCACCTCTCTGGACATATGCCCAGATCCAGCCACCTTCCTTTTCTTTTGGGCTTGCTTTGCTATTTGTTGGAGTCTTGTTCTGCCCCTGTTCTGGAACAGGTGACTATTGTATGCAATAGCTCAGACCACTGTTATCGATGCCACGTTGCAGGAGGAGACCATTGAGACAGTTTTGAGCATTGTCCGGGTTCAGAAAAACCTATGCTGTTCGGAAGGATTCGAAATGCATTCCATAATCAGTTATTTGTAAGAGCTAGCTTTTCAACTGGTGGGAGCAATTTTTATCACCTAGTGGGATGCAGTAGGTTTTTAGTGCATACCAATCCGTTATCAAGTCTGAAATGCATTGAGGTCAGAAGTTCTGCACCTCTTCAGATCAGCAGGAAATGCAGGGATACAGCACTTCTGGGGAAAAAAAAAAAACCCACCACATAGGTATGGGAATAATTTGACTGTCCACACAGCAAATACGCAGATTGATTGCATTTGGTTGGAACCACGTTCACACAATGTAGTCTTTTTGAACTCTTCCACATAGTTTCTGAAAGTAGCCAGAGTTGTTATGGGAATAACACAGATGGAAATCCCCTCCTCCCGTAATCACAGTATGATGGGTTCCTTGGCAAAGGAGCCAGGATTTCCTGCCCATAAGCACAAATAGAAAAGTCATTGGTGTTTAGCAGTGGAAGTGATAGACACTCTTGTGCCAAGTGGCATTCTGTTGTGTCTCTCTCTTCTTTTTCCCTTCCACTTTTGTTTGTCTGAAAAAGCCATGGCTGAATGTATTCCAAGAGGCTGCATTGTTGCTAAGGCCCATCATGGGAGGAGCCAACTCAGTAATACAGTATTACTGAGAAAGAGGGTATTGAAGCCTTTTTTTTTTTTTTTAATTTTTTCCCCTGATTTACAGAAATGACACTTCTGTGTTTATCTTTCTGTCCTTTTGCGTATTTCTGTTCTTTCAGTGCTTTTTTTTGTTTTCAGGTTATATGGTCTGTTATGTAGCCACTATTTCTTCAATATTTTAAGTTATAAGTAGTTTAACCAGGTAGAATAATTTCTGTGACTGTTTTGGCAGGTTCTCGCATAAGTTTGTTGCTAGAAATCTGAGCTTAAACTGCTATTTTAAGTTGTAGGCTACCTCTGCATTTATATTAAGATTTCTGCTTAGTAAATAAACTAATTGTGTTATCACATTTTACCAATACTGTTGTTATTTCTGCTGTGGGGAGAGGCTGCATCAGTACTGAACTTTTAGGATGTTTTGGTGATATAAGTCCCAGACTCTGTGGTTTGAACTGAACCTTTCTATTTTTTTTATGCAAAGGGTCAAAATTCCAACCATATCTATGCTTGCAAGCATCTTCCACAGTGTTCTGGTTTCGGCTGGGATAGAGTTAATTTTCTTCTTAGTAGCTGGTATAGCACTGTGTTTTGGATTTAGTGTGAGAATACTGTTGATAACACGTTGATGTTTTAGTTGTTGCTAAGTAGCGCTTATCTTAAGCCAAGGACTTTTCAGTTTCCCATGCTCTGCCAGCAAGCAGGTGTGCAAGAAGCTGGGAGGGAGCATAGCCAGGGCAGCTGACCCAAACTAGCCAAAGGGGTATTCCATACCATGGAACATCATGCTCAGTGTATAAACAGGGGGGGAGTTGGCCGGGATGGGTGGATTGGAGCTCTGGCATCGGTCAGCGGGTGGTGAGCAATTGCATTGTGCATCACTTGTCTTTTCTTGGGTGTTATTTCTTTTTTTTGTTATACTCCTTTTCATTACAATTATTATTATATTAGTAGTAGTAGTAGTGTATTTTGTTTTACTTTAGTTATTAAACTGTTCTTATCTCAACCCATGAGTTTTACCTTTTTTTTTTTTTTTTTTTTTTTCCTCCTCCCCATCCCACTGGGAGGAGGGGGGGAGTGAGGGAGAGGCTGCGTGGTGCTTAGTTGCTGGCTGGGGTTAAACCACGACACACAGCTGTGGGTGGCTTCAGTATGTAGGAAACTTTGCAAGTGCTTACTAGATTTCAACAGCTGTCTTGTACAATTGTACTGTATTTTGTTAGAGAGATGTGCCTGCAAACACCACTCGTGATTTAGCTTTGTTACCTCGGGTGTTTTCCATATACCTGATTTTTAAAAACTAAATGAAATTAACAAAAAATAAGATACTGTCCTGAGAAGTTTCCTGCAATCAGACAGATGAAAGTAAAGATGAGGGGGGAAAAAGGGACTATTCCAAATTAGATAAGGAACTGAAATAATAAGAAATTAATGGAATGTGCTATACTCAATATATATCACATCTCTTAGCTAAAATAAATTTTAACTAAAAAAACTTACAGTACCCATGGCCATGAAACTAGTGCAGCACTGAGCTTGATTTGCTAAGCCATGGCTGGAATATTGGCTGAATGCTTCTGGCCTGGCCTGTTGTATATGCTGTTAGTACACTTCTACCAGCATTCAAACTGTTTCCCACGTGTCTGTGTGAACTGCAATTGCACCCTTACAGGCGCTGTAAAGATAGTGTTGGTTCACTAAACAGTGAACTAAATAGTCTAAAGGACTTGGTTGGGGAGAACACGCTCTTCTGTCAGCTGCTACTGCTTCAATTACTACTTGTCTTTAGTGCGCTCTAATTCTGGAGGCAAGAAGCTTTCTTTTTCCCCTCTCTGTTTCTCTCCCTTTTTTCCTTTTTTTGTTGTTGTCCATGAATATCTCAAAATGAGATCTGAATGTGATGTAAATCTTAGAAATTAAAAAGTCAGTAGGAAGAAATGCATATTGAGTGTATCTCAAATCTCACGATTCTTAGTTCAATCTCATGATTTGATAATTGTCCTGCTTAAGATTTCTAAATGTTCGTGTTTGTCAATGCTGGATTCCATTGATAATATATTAAAATTTATAGCAGAATTTCCCAGCATCTGGGGAGATGGAACTTCTCCAACATCTAGCTACCTGCGTATTAAGACACTAGCAAAATGTGTAAGATCTTCTATAATAGCACCCTCTTGTCACTCACTACTCAGTCTTGACATACTTAAAACTGGGTGTGTGTTGTTCATGAGTCTCTTAGCAAATCTTTTCATAAAGACACAATGATTTTGAAGCTTAAAACAAAATTCAAAACTAGGCAATTTTTCAAATTTTCTGTGGTTTTGCTGCATACATTTGGTAGAGCTCAAGCAATGTTAGGAGTTGAGTAGAATGACTTACCATATACATCTTCTTTCAAAGTGTAATAGACTTCATCCAAATCTACTCATAGCAGTCGCCTTCAGAATCCTTCTCCTTGCATCTCTTCCCCGTATAAAAGCTTCTAGGTAAACTCTTGTGTAAGGTTTACGTTGCTGTGAAAGTTACTATATTTAGTAACATATATAAAACATATATATTTTATATATGTTACTATATTTTTGTCATAAACTTGTTGCCTGACTATTGGCTTTGCTTGTTAGGAGAAATGAGGTGGGAGGTGAGCACCACTTTGACATCTTAGCATATGATGCTTGCTGCTCTGAGGGCCTCAGAAATGACTAATGAAGGAGCCTAGTCCTCCCAGGCTCCTCCTCTTTGCATGTGCACATGCTCATACAGCTAGTGAATTTGCACCAGTGTGACGCTTTACTTACGTAAAATGCTTTCATTCTTTGGATAAGCCCATTTTTCATTTCAGTTTCTCTAGTTGATTCTTAACATACAAATCTTTAATGTTTATTGCATAAAGTTATAATGTTCTTGCTTCGTTGTAGGTTCCATAGAATGAATTGCTTTGGTTTTCGTTACCAATAGAATCAATAAACCTCTCTGTCATTCACTCTACATATAATTTTATTAGAAAGGGCTGTGTGAAAGGAACGGCATCTCTGGGCTGAAAATGTTCTCTTTAAAAGGTTGCACTGGGACAATGAGTAAAACTAATATTTTAATGGATGACATCTATATTGTATAACCAGTGCAACTCATGTTTCTGTTACTAATCTAAATTCTGAAGCCCAGCAGAAGAATTCAAGTGTGTTGCATTATGTAAATGACGTACAGGGTTCATATTGTCAAGAAAAATACCCGAAATACATATTGAATTGTTAACCCCAAGGCAAGGATCACCAGCTGTCCTTCAGTTCCATAAAGTAGTTGCTAACAGGAGCAGTTCATATGATTCTCAGCACTACTATCACTTCTTAATTCTTCCAATGCATGAACCCCTTATTGAACAGTAATAAAAATACTTAAGTTAGCATTTCAAAGCCTGTGTTTCTTTTAAAAAAGAAAGAAAAGTAGCACATTTTTGTAAATCTGTGGGGTTTTTATGGTTATTAAGCTAATACACTTTAGGCTATTTGGTCACATTAGTAACTGAAAAATGCAATAAGAACGTGAATGTGTTATCACAGCTGATCTGTAATACTTCAGGTGTGTGAGATACAGTATATCTCATTATTATTTAGCCCCCTGAGGTATACTAGGGTCTTCACAGAAGACACAATCCTTGATAAATAGCAAGTGATTATCATCTCAAGCTCTGGTCCCACAATTTACTATAGGAGCAGTACTTCCATCTGTGCGGAGCCTTATCTGCTTCAAGGTTTCAGTCATATAAAGAGCTCTCTGCAGGAGGATGCCTGGCTTCAATAGTTCCTTGTTCTCGCATAGATCCCTATCTTGGTAGAGCTTCTTCTGTGCTCAGGGCCTGTGACTAAGCCATGACACAATTTGTAAACATTGTTCTGTAAAGGGATCTGAGAGTTGCTGCAGGGAGATGGACGCATGCGCGTTCTGGTAGTTGTGTTTGTGAATCCTCCCTCGCTGCAAAAAGGAATAGTGGAGTTTTTTGTCACAATCAGCTTGAGTTCCATTTTTTAAGAAATAGCGCACTGTATTTAATGAGGACCCATGTAATAAGAACACCTGTGTTCCCGGTATGTTGCCCAGGGAACCTATTTACCCTAATGACAGTGAATGACATTTACTGCTGCTTAGACTAGTGCTTAATTTAAACAATAGTGCATTAGCAATATTTAACTTAATGGGGATGTATTGGGTTTATGCCAGTGGGTTAAGTAATGTTTAACTAGGTGTTAAATAGGTAATAATAGAATAATACTTTGACTTATGTAGTGCCAATGCATTCTACCCGAGAATCTGTAAGTGTTAAAGAAATGTTAAGGTACTATATCTCAGAGTATCTGTTTTGAAAGGGGAAGTAGTTTTTCTCATTTTCCAGAGCTGCACAGGGAAGCTAAGTCTGTCCAGTCTGTTCTCAGTTTGACATCTAGACAGTAATATATTGATACTAGCTGTGGATGGACCTGTGAGTAAAGTACTCTGTTCCTCCAGAGTCTGTGCCTGGGATAGATTTTGCCCCCTTGCTTAAATTTCCTAGCTCTCTCTTCACTTTGTTACATGACAATCCTCCCTTTTTCAATTTAAAAAAAGCTCCTGAAGATGGTATAAATCTACAACATGACACTGTTCTCCACAAACAGTGGGATCCAACTGAACGTTTTAAAATGTTTGTATGATGTGCTATTATAGAATGAGTTACTTGGCTTTGCTTAACTTCCAGTGTCATAAAGGAGACTTCAGAGTCCAACAGCAGTGGGTCCCAGGCCGATAAGGGAAGCTGGTTTAGAAGTCAGAGACATGATTTATCATTGCATTACCTCATTGTAATCGCTGGATATAACTGTACCATACATGCCATGATGAAAGCTGCTGTGTATAACAAGAAGCTGATTTCACAATGTTGACATCTAGATCCCTGCAAAATTCTAGACTGTTTTATACTGGAGACTTGGATTTGTCAGAAAGATGTGTAGTGCCCTGTCTGCAACTCCTGTTGTAAGCTTCCCTGCATATGTGGTTTAAGCTGCCTGCGTACCAAGGATTCGAGGCCCATCTCTGATACAGCATAGCTGCTTAATCTGGACTGTAGCTGCTAAAGAAGACCTGTGATAAAAATCTGTAAAGAGATAACAAAGGTAAAAAATACAGGCAGACTCATGGCTGTTGAGACAGGGTCATTAATATCTCAAGTGTTCTAGAGGGTTAAAGCCGGCATGGAAAGGTGTAGAATCCTAAAAGGAAAAGGGGAGTCGGGGAACTGACACACAGAGAGTCTGTGTCGATGGAGCTGGTAGAAGGTGGCAACTCAGCCATGCTGAGAATGCCTTCCAGGGATCTCTGGAGGCAGATCATTGCATGCCTGGCCTGGGAACGCTGTACAACTGCCTTATTGGGATGGTGAGCAGCAATGCTTGGCTTCACAGCTTGTTAAATCCTCGCTATATTTTGCGTGTGTTTAACCAATAAATAATTGCATTATACTTCTCAGTTAAGTATACCCTGCTTGCAGTGTCTTTTTGTGCTTGGCTAATGGTGCTGAAACGAATGATATTTGACTTGAAAAAATCGGCATCTTTAAGGCACCTCCAGTTCATCCCTATTTTATCTAGATAGGGCTATCCCAGTTCTGTAAAACCTGTTGCATTGACTTGAACTTCTGTGTGAAGATGACTTGTGTTCAAATCTGATTTCATGCAGAATGGCTCCTTGGTGCCTCTATAAATGTTACAGTTGTTAGGTTGCTATGTCAGTACTGTATTTTAATGGAATTGGGGAATCTCACTATAATGGTCCTCATTCTCTTCTTTCTACTGATATTAATCAATTCATATTAAAAGCTAGTATCCTGCCTAAATCATGATCAGAAGGGATCTGGATACTGTGCCTTCTTTCTATATAACCATAATATGAATGATTTATTTATATATAAAATATTTATACCATATAAATGTGGCACATTTATGTATAAATACATAAAAATAAATGAATATATAAAATACCTAAACATACAGACATACAAATGAAAAGATATAGGTGCTTAAAACTCTATGTTTTCACCAAGAATATAGGTATGTTAAACTCTTGCAATGTTAAAATATGGCCAACTTGGAATATTGTAGCAAATACTCTATATCTGGATGCTTTGCTTTCTAAATGATAAATTATCAAATTATACTCTGCCTTAATTTTGGAAAACAGGCTGCTTGACTGTTAGGCTGGCAGGAGCTTTGTTAGATAAACCTCTTGCAGGTATTTGCAGTGAAAACAGGATTTGGACTATTAGTATATTTCATTTAATAATAACTATGAAAAATAAGTAATTTTCTAAAGTCTCTGCAAAGTGGGTATTTATTGTAATGTAGGAGTAGCTAACAAAAATGTATTGTATTATGAAGAAAGTTTTGGAAAGATGAGCAATAGAATTTTGTACCTTTAGTGGAAGCAAAGCATACCTGAAAACTTAGTCTTACTATGTTCGTCAGATTTTAATGTGATTTTCCCCCCCCATGATATCATGTGAGGATGGGAGGAGTTGCATCACTTGCTTCCTGCAGATTTTAATTGTATTATTTGTTTTGTTGGGTTTTTTTGTCTCAATAAACAGCTTTAGGGAATGTGCTTACAGATAGTTCATATTTGGCAAATGGTGGCTTGTTATTTCAGCTAATGTGTTTTGTTGTATTTTGGAGTGTAAATTGATAAGGCATTTTGCCAGGCTTAGTTGCTTTCTTCTACTCAAAAAAAAAAAAAAAAAAAAAGAAAAAAAAAAGCCTTGGAGTGGAGGCAGGAAATGTTTAGTCCTAAAGTGAAAGGCCTGAACTTCTCCTGGGCAAGAATCCCATTGACTTCAGTGAGAGGAAGCTAAATCACCAGACTTTGAAAATTTATTTACATTACACTGAGTTCTGTCTATGCCCAAGCAAACAGGGTCTGTATAGGGAAACCTGGTGGAAATCAGCAGAAAAGGAATTCTTCCCTCTACAAGCTAAAAGCCTGTCAGAAGATGAGCTAGTTAAACAACTTATGATCTGGAATAGCATGTTCCTTAAATGAGAGGATAACACTGAGAACTGTACTTCCTTGCAGTGATGGATCCAAGGCTGTTTCCTCAGTGCCTTCTGACATACATCAGTTCCCTTGAATCAACCAGTGGTTACTGGAGTCCTTGTCCTTCCATGGGAAGCAGAGTAGGAACTTATGCTGTGATGCTTATCAATGACTTAAAAGTAGAAATTTGGGTGGAAACAGTTATTGCACCTGAATATCACTGGTTCAAATACAAAAGAAACAGATTTTAATCTGTATGGAACATAAGTGCAGCAATAGCCATTTTACATAAATTTACATGAAGTAAAGATTAGTTAAGGCCAATGGGGTTGGGTTTTGGTAATTGAACACGATATGAAGACATCAGTTACACCTTTTAACTAAAGTGATCATCTGCCTCTAGAGGAAAGTAGGCTGTGTTAAGGTCCTGACTGAACTTAACGTGAGCATCTCTAATCTGCTTTGATTCATGATATTATATCTGTAGGTATACATACCCAATGTTTAACAGATAACATAAATATTATATACATATGCATAATATAAGTTTAATACAGTATACAACAATAAATTATATAATATATATTATATTTTATATAATAATATATATTAAACATTGTGTATATATAGAAAATATTCATGAGCAATTGACAGGTCACTTTTTTTGTACTTGTTCATGAAAATAACCTTTTACAATGAAAATTTTTAAATAAAAATAAAATAGAACATTTTTGAGGATTACTTTCTACTTAAATAACTCAAAGTGGCTTTGTTGAAAGCAATAATTGTAGCCATACTGGCAAACAACTTTGCAATCTGAGCGAATATGTTAGCACTGAGTGTGACTGTTCCCTTACTCCTTAAAAGGGTTTCTTCATTCGTCCAGAAGTAGCACTTCATAACCTCCTCGAAAAGTTATATTAATATTCTACTTTAAGGCTTGACATATGAGGAGTTTACTGGGGAGATGTTTGCTGTATGAAATTGTACATCAGAGCTCAATCAAGTTAACAGTGCATGGAATCAGACACTATTCTACTGGCTGACAGGACAGGTATGTTCATGATTTCATGAAATTTTTCTATTCCTTTGGACGAAAAAGCTGAAAGGAGTGCTATGGCTCACCATGTTGATTAATAGTATTTTTTTCTGGGGTACAGAAGTTGGTGGTTAGTGCTGTAGAGGGTTACAGGTCTATTGTATTTTCTTTTCACAGTATTTCATCTGAAAACTGTATTTGCAGATGATGAAAAAAGGAAAGCCTCTTTGTATTGCAGGACATAATTTGATAAGGTGTAGCATATCTTTGATTCATGAAAATGGGGGTTCTGCTAAAATCAACAGCAAGATTCCCATCGCCAGTACAGGATATCATGTCGAGGCCTTCGTACTATTTTATAATAGGAAGAGGAGTTGACAAGTGTTAGCCTGTAGTTCTAGTGAATTTGTATGGGTCCCCACAGGTGAACTGTAAGACAGATTCAGGGTTTGTGCTAATAACAGGAACAAGTGGAAAGAAGAGCTGATGGGGGGGAAAACTAAACATGTAGCGAAGCAGTGGGATCCTGTTCTTTCATCATTTTCTTGAGGCAAAGAATCAAGGAAGAAAAGACAAAAATGAATAAGGGGATGATGTTTTCTCTGTTTATGCTGAGTGTATTTCTCAAACATGCATGATAATATCCTGAGTCTTAACGGGGAGAAAGGCTGTTGTCCTTCTGTCTCAGCTTAGTGAGGTCTTAGGAAATGCCTTCCTCCTGGCATGATTTTCTTTATGGTGGCATATCCTAGCACACATTTTCCCAACAATTTATAGGCAAGTTAAGACAGAAGGTGTAATACTCTTGTTCACAGTGACAGTGAATTAGGGATTTCTTCTGCTGTGGTGTGCCACAGATAATCTCCAC
Organism: Gymnogyps californianus; assembly: GCF_018139145.2. Classification (NCBI taxonomy): domain Eukaryota; kingdom Metazoa; phylum Chordata; class Aves; order Accipitriformes; family Cathartidae; genus Gymnogyps; species Gymnogyps californianus. The sequence goes on along the minus strand of NC_059475.1, from coordinate 14,969,063 downwards.
TATTGGTCTTCTACTTGGATTTCTGGAGTTGGTTCAGCCCTGAATCTGTAAACAGTTAGAAACACTGCTTGTTGCCTCTGATTTGCAGTAACTACTTCAGCAACACAGCTTCATTTGAAATAAAAAATAAGGATTTCCTTGTAAAGGTTGAGAAAGGAAAGAAACCCTAATGTTCATCACAAATATTAAAAACAGAAGTCCACCACTTCAAGGAAAAGTGAGGAAATAATTTTTAATTTGCAATTAAAAATCCAGGTAGTTTTTCCAGTTCAAGGCATAAGTAATTGAAGATAATTTTAAGGAATACAGTTGAATGAACATCTAAAATCAGTCTGAAATTTAGGGTAGAATCCCCCCTGCCTCCAAATGCTGGGAAAAGAGGCAGTTTGGTTTCCAGGGTCAGTTTGGTCTAGGATAGGACTGCCCTGTTTGCCCTTCCTGCCCAGGTAGCGTGTGCACATGCTCTGTGATTTGTTATATGGTTTTTTGTATTTTTATATTGATATCCTCTTTGCTTTTGCTCTGTAATAGACAATTTATTTTGGACACATGGGGAAGATCCTGATGAAAACTTTAAATAAAAAACAAACAAAAAAAGCAAAACAAAAGCCACGCGTTTTTTTAATAATACATGTGATTACTCTGCAAAAGAGCCAGAAGAATCTCAGTTGTCTGTGAACTTACCACTGTAACAGCGACACCTAAGATGTGGTTTCAGGTGCTTACAAGCTTCTTCATTACATGTTGTTTGTGGTTTTGTGAATGCCTAACCATTTTTGTGCTTGCCTCAAGAGAAGCCAATATCTTGCTCTTGGCTTCAACGGGTTCCTTTTGCTAAAATTTGAACTAAATTTGTTATAGGTGTACCTAAGATGAGTATGATTGCAGTCACATACGAGTGCTGTGTACAGTTACAGGGTGCTTACCTGGGAAGAAATTCAGTTCCTCTTACTGTTCTAGCATAATCAGAAGAGACCTTATCATAGACCAGGGCAGAATCACTCTGCTTGGCTCCACAGCTGGTGTGAGCAGATCAGCCACAACATGTACCTTAAAGAGTTAATTGTATGACTCATTAACACTTTTCGCAGCCACTATGTTTTCAGACAAGGAATGACAATATATAGCAAAACAAATAAAACCCCTTATTTGGTATGAGGACTTCGAAGAACTTGATCAAAGTTGTTGAAGTTGTTTCTCCAACATTCCCCGCCTCCGCCCCTTGTCTTTGGCCCCAAGTTCCTGAGAGGAATACAGAGGGTTGTCTCCAGCTGTATCATGTCCATTCTTTTTTCCTTGGCAGATTTTTGTTTTTAATATTGGACTGTTCTGCTAAATATTTTTGCAAAAATAACTGTTTTGAGAGTGATAAGGACATACTTTTGCCAGGTTCATTTCTGTCCACCCCTTTTCCTTGCACTTTCTGAGAAAGTAGTCTTGGAATGGAAGCACTCATGATAATAAAGCTATGAAATTAATTTCAAATACAGGCCTGATCCACATTGTTCTGAAGTAAAAAATATTCTTTTAATTGACTCTGGTGGGCATTGGACTGAGCTGAAAAGGAAGAAAGAAAATTCAGGAAATTTTAAATTTTTCTCCAATGCCAAACAGATGTTTTAACGTAATTCAGAGACCTTTCTGATAGTGCGGGGGGAGGAGGGGAAGCAGTAATCTAACAGACATACAAAGATCACTTATTTTACACGTAAATCCTGACAGAACAGAAGTGGGGGAAAAATGGAAGGGTAGGAAAAGGGATAAAGCTGAATATATGGTATAAGGGAAAATAATTTTCTTCATGAAAAGTTGAACATAAAGGAACCTGCAGCTAGTATTCATGGTAGAGAATTTTTTGGTTAAAAAGATTGACATTTTAATAAACTGATCTTAATTAACACTACTTTGAAATTCTGAGTTGTGTGCTCTCTATCTCAAAACACTAGAACCAGTGGCTTTTTAAATAATTTGCTGCTTGTGGGTGTTCTCTTTTTGAAACAAACCCAGACCCTCCAGTCACAATTTATTTTTTATTTCAAAAATGATTTTTACTAGTAAATTTTGCTTTGGTTCAAGAGAATTATAAATCATTATTACACAGCCAGACACTTCAAACATTTTGTAAGAGCTTTGTGCCCAATGAAGCATCAAAGGCAATGCTGAAATTCATGATTACAGCATGAGTGCACGTCCATTCATTAATACATTAAAGTTCAGGACTCTAATGTTATTAATAGGATTTCTAGATTGTTGTGCATTTCTCCCTTAGAAAAGGTGGCTCTTCCTGCCAGGCAAAGCAAGAGGATTGTTCTTCATTAATGCCAATTTATGGAAACTTTTTTTTTGTAAGCAATTTAGGGCTGCAGAACTTAGACTGAGATTTCTTAGGAGCTTTTTGCTATTATTTATTCACCAAAGACAGGTTTAGCTTTTGTTTCCCGTTCCCTCTCCCGCATGCTGTATTGTTGGTAATCTACGTAGGGAAGGAGAAAAGATGGGCAATTATCAACTTTCCTTGACCCTTTCATTTCTGACACAAAATTGTACTCAGTGATCATGAATCTTTATTTAGCTCTCACTGTAATAAGCTCTGGGAGACATACGTAACATGGAACAATATACTTTTGAATGTACTTCAAACATGAGATAGCTCTTAAAGGCCCTGCTGTGTTCAGATCCCTATTGTATTAGACACTGCACAAATCCATAATAAGAGATGGCCCCTGCCCTTCAGCATTTACAACCTATGTAAATGAGACAAAGAACAGAATAACTGAACTGCTGCTCGGTTTTTACTGCTGGAGAACTAAGACTCAGATTAAATGATTTGTTTAAATTGTGCATCGAGTCTGTGCCAGAACTGGGAGGTGACTCCCTTTCTCATGAGATCTCACCTAGTTATTTCTTTCTTCTCACAATAAATGTCCATAAATGTGAAAAGAAAGGACTGATGTGCACCAAAATTCAAAGCACGTTATTACTCTATTTTGAGTTTTGTGAAATTCCTGGCTAGTTATTGGAGTTTTTGGTGTTATGTGGCATTTGAGTAGATGTAATAAGAGATACACTAGTTTTGTGCCAACGCAAAACTGTTGTTATCAGTGGCTTTCCCAGGGACCTGGGCAGGTTTTGAAAGTTGGGAGGTGCGCTCTCAACAGAATTCATTCGTTGTTCTGTTCTCCTTTTGCAGTACTGCTTAACAGGTGCAGGTATTTTTCAAAACTAACTTCTTCCTGCTAGCAGAAACTCCCCTCCTCCTAAGCAGAGGAAGTTTCTTAATTAAGTCTCACTTAATTACTTTCTTTCATCTTCTTTTCTTTGTTGCTTTTGACTAACATCCAAAAAGGTATTTCCAAATCAATTTTTTTGTGTTCCTTTCCTGGTTATCCTGTTGTGGTACTGCTTCTGTCTCTCTGGAAAGAGAACTTCACCCAAAAGATCAAACCTCCGTAGCCACTGCAGCTCTATCCTGCATACAGAGCAAACATTTTACACATAACTTCTTTTTCTCCTGAATTTCTTAACAGGTATGTGAATAGGAAAGATAACTGATGGTGCAGGAAAAGGTTGTATGACTTTTTGAGTTAGGTGGGTTCATCGTGGTCCTTAGTCTGCCCTCCTTGCTGTGGAGATGATATCTAGTGCTGGCCTGGAAGCTGTTATATCCATGTTGGTGCAGACCTCTTCCTGTGCCAGAATGCCTTGCTAAGGAGCTCACCCTCAGGAGAATGGCCATGGTAGCTAAGGCACTGCCCTGTGCCAACATGACTGCTTGGATTCTGGGCAACTCAGAGTTTAAGAAGAGAATCTCAGGTCAAATGTATTTGTCTGTGTTGACAGGTCCTTTTTAGGTCAGCTGAGTATTGAACATAGAACTTCTCTGTTGTGGTCAGTCCCTTAGCAACAGAACGACTCTTCTCCAGGAGAAATGGCAGTGATTGGGAAGAGTTGTGACCTGAAACCAATGTGTTGGAACAAATGTTCAGTATGATCAATAACTCTGAGGTCAGAAGGGCTTTGGCAGATACCAGGTTGGCTGATGTTCGTTTCAGCAAGGAGAGAGCTCAGGAGGTTATGTTTAACCTAGGGTCATTTCTCTCTTTAAGTATACTTTTCAGGTGCATAAGGTAGCTAAAGCTGGTTGCTAATGACAGAGATAGCTTGAATGTTTGTTGTATTCCTGATCCCATTTTCCCCTGTTGTGGAGGCAGGAGAAGGGCCCTGTTTAGACTGCTTTGCTCCATTTCTGAAGCAGTTCCCCGCAAATTAGGGAAAAGCCTGTTGTGAGACCATGTACTTTATGCTAACTGAAATATAAAATGAGTTCTAATACTTTTCCTTTGAGTCCTACAGGAGGCTTGAAATTTACTTGCAGAGGAAGAGGCTTTGATCCGCATATTTTCATAAGTATTCATAAAGAGACAGAATTAGAAGCTCCCCTTTATTCCCCTTTTCATGTATGCTGGTTTTAAAACACATTTGAAGCTGTGGAATTGATTAAACTTCCAGTGAAGCTTCTTTCCAGAGATGGGCTAGACTAAAATGCAGGGTATGACAGGAAGCAAAAACATTGCACAAAATGCTATTCCTCTCCACGCTCAGCTGGAGCAGTAGACTACAGGGGGATGTTGAGATTTACAGACTCCATAGTTGCTTTCTTAAATTGCCTACATAAGCACTAGGGCTTTCATATAAGCATTTCAGTGGCCTTGAAATAGCCTCCTCCTGCTAATTTCCATGTGAACAAGGGACTGACTCTTCACTGGTTTCTACCCTGTATGGAATTTATACTTTTGCAAAGAGGTGATAGAATAAGACCTCACTCACTGCTTGTGTTTTAAGACTATTTAACATGAAATTTTCATACATAAGAAGAAGATAGCAAACCAGGGCTTTAACTGTAGGATAAAAGTTCTCTATTTAGATTGAATAACAAAGCCTGTACATGTGGAACAGATGTTCCTGATTTTGTGAAATATATGATTCTTCAATTTTTTTTTCCTATTCAGTTTACAGAACTAGTCAAAAGCATTTGAAAACAGATCACCTAAAATACATCATACCTTTTCAGCTAGTTATATTTCTGATCTCTATGACTTACTTAGAACAGTAGTTGTTACTGGAAATAGTTCAAATCTTGGAATAGGCAGTTTTAAGTCTAGTACCTAGATTCAAGGAAGTTTCAAATCTCAAGCAGACAAATACACAGAAAGAAAGGTGGAAGTAATGTCATAATGACAAAGGAAGTCTGACCACATCAATGTAGAATGTGAATGTTATCTGACTGTGCTGACTTGGTTCCTTAAAATAGAACGAATGGGGTATTGTGTCTCTAAATTTTTCCTTCAAATATTCTGTTTACTGTGCTGTACATCTGGTGTTTTATCCTCCATTTGATATTAGTTCTGGGATTAATATCAGTTGTATCAAACTGATGCAACAAAATATGCTATACTTCAGAATGTTAGTATCTTCTATGTGAGATTCTAGAGCTTTGCCAGAAATTTCTAGTGTCATCCTCAGTAGATCATTCAGCCTCTTAATGCATCGGTTCCTTTCTGTTAGATGAGAAGAATGTATTCTGAATCTCACACGGTTGTTGTGGAGATGAATATAATAGAAAGTGAATGCCAAGATTCTGAGGACCATGCAAGTACTTTAAATAGGAGTCAGGGCTTTCCTGAGAGTTATTGCCATTTTCCTACATCTCCCTTTCTATGTAGGTAACTAAAGGCAAAATGAGGCACTATTAAATGTCATGGGTAGTTAATCTGTAGTACAGTCAATGGCACATCTCCTGACTTTGGCCCAGTTTATTTATTCTTTCAGGGTCTCTTTCCACTTGCAGAAGCACAGCAGACCCTCTTGTTTACCTGTCTGTTTTCTTTTGTTTCATTTTTGCCTGAATGAATAAGATATTTAAACACAATAAAAATGTTTATTAGAGGCAAACAGCACAGTAACTATGTTTAAAAAAGAAATACACAAACCCACAGTGAACAAACCTTACTCCCAGGTGTTTCCTTGATGCCAGCCATGAAAGCTGGAAAAGTATTCATTATAAACTATCAGTTCTGTCAAGATCAAGGATAGATTCCTGGAGTGAGCAGCACGAAAAGCAAAATGAAAGAATCTCCTCCTCTGTTACAGATAGTTCATATACATATGTATATGCTGTGCATGTATGTTTGTGCATATGCATGTGTGGGTTTATACACAGTCTATATAAATCAGTAGTGCTATCATCTTCTGTTGAAAATATTCAGTAAAGTGTGCTCTTTGAAATGTGAATATCAAAATAATTCTTTTCTCCATTGTGGGGTTCCCAGAATAAAACAACTGTAGGGAGAATTTGACCAACCCACCCAAGTTAGCGCCTATTTGAACATGTAGCCTTTAATCTCCACTGAATATACCAAGCCTTTGGTTACTGTTCAGGTTCTATTTCTCAAATATGTGATGGAGGAACATGTGAGGGAAGTGTGTGTGTGTGTGTGTGTGTGTGTGTGTGTGTGTGTGTTATGGAGGGGCTGGAAAATATCTCCCCCACACACCCCCCACTCCTTCCACCCCTGCCAAGAAATTCAGTGTGTCATTGCTAAGGTGCACTTGGAAACAGCTCCTGGAGTTAGTGGTTGGGGCCACTAAATAACAAGTACTTGGTAAGAAGGCATTTGATTTTATACCTTTCAGTTCTGACCACAGAGTCTTTAATCTTCATTCCAAGACCTAGCAAAGCAGGAATTCACCACATGAGACAAGGCAGTAGTTTCTAGTTTCAGTAACACACAGGCTTTGTCTTCAACATTAGCAGTCAAAGTGACTGTGTGGAGTCTTGGAAAACTAGCCTGGGTAACCTTCTCATATCAGACTACCTCACATTGGCTGTCCTGAAAAAGAATAAGCTATCTTGTGTTTATCACTAGATAATGTGATACAATTCCTTGTATATGTTGTATATATTCAGGAAGGTTGGGAGGTAAAGGAAAAGATGCTGAATAGATGGGGTAGTCAGAGTTAGGAAAGGATGGGATAAAGGGTCCTGCTTTGGAGACATGACAGGTAGGATAAAGGAGCAGGAGAGGTAAGAGGCTAAAGGAGGAAATGTGAGTTTGGGTATGTAGTGCTAAGGGGCTTGGAATTGTGGTGTGGGGAGGCAGTCAAGGGACATAAATAGATCCTCAAAGTATGAGGCTGGTAAATTCACTTTCTTAAAGAATAATTTAGGGCTTCACCTCTTTACTCACTAGGAACCTGGGATTGCCTGCAAGAATGGTTTTGTCATTTGCTGTATTTCTGTTTTCAAGAAACTTCATTCCTCTGTGCTCTGTTTCCCTATCTACAATTCAGAGGACTCATTCATTGAGTAGATTAGGGTCCTGCTATTAGTTATACTGTCAAGTTAGTGAATGGGCTCCAGTGTAGTGACCTGGGTATTTTGATGTAATGTGTAAAGTGTTATAAGTGCTAAGTGAATAGATTTTATAAAAATGCAATGTCTTATTTTTCTTAGTATCCAAACTGCTCCTACACCCCTTTAGCCTCTCCTTAGGGTGTGTGGAAAGGAAAGTGTAGTTCCTCGATGGGCTTGCTTCAGTGTCAAAACAGACTTAAATTCATGCCCTGGTATTGCTGTATGCTGCCCTCTTACTTGTGTCTATGCATCTCTGTGTGACCACACTGTAAGCTGGATTGGTGAACTGTCCTCAGTTAAAGAAACAAAGCAAGTGTTCCACCTCCATCTCAACCGAGCTACTTTAAGCCAGATCTTTTCAGTGAACTAGTTTACTAAGCAGTTGTAATGGTACCACTGATAAGGTGGTGGCTGGTAACTGAGGGTGAGGGAAGAGGGATTTAAGTGTGTGTTTTGGTTTGGTTTTGTCAGCTCTGAAACAAATGTGATACAGAGCTATTTACTTAGTGCCATATAGGCTGTGTGATCTGCCTATGAGTGTGTTTTAGTACCAGACTAGCTCCAGATGCTTTTGTTAATGAGAGTGGTGTTTAAAAGCAGGAAGACTGATTTCTCTGTGCCTTGCTTAGATGTTTTCATATGGGCCACAAAGTGGTTGCACAGCAGTGCCATTCTTATCCGAGCTAAAAAAAGAGTTGGCTTCCCATTAAGTGTCACAGAGCATCATGCCCCTAAAACTTTCATAAGATTAAAAAGGCAGCAACAATTCTGATTTTAAAATGAGGAAAGTATTTGTGAGAAGCTGACCAATTCTTCACCTCACATTGTTCAGCTTACATTGTTTGCCTTATGATATGTTGTATAGCACCTGCTTCATTTGCTTACTTTCTAGGCTCTTTGACGTTACTTAGTATAATAATTCATAGCTATTTCTTCATATTCAGAATTCAGTAGTTTCAGTCCAAGTCAAGATGGGACACCTCTTAGACTCAGCCAGGATGAGTTTTCACGTAGGGGAATAGGATCCTCAGTAACTTTGTGCTGGTGACTGTGAACATTTAACAGTTTGTGCAGAACCATGAGCTTCTCAGAATTGTCACTTGCATTATAGCTTTCAGTGGAGAAACCAGCATTTGAAAACATGGAAGGATAAACAGCAGGTAAGAGCAGCATGGAGGAGTTTGTCCTGCCACTGTCCACATGCTATACATTCTGTGGATTAAACAGGATTTCAAGCTACTGTACATTTTTGAAATACTAATGGCTATGAAGAAACATATTCTTATACAAGTATGTAAGTATGTTAAGAATATATTTCTAAAAAAGTCACTAAACAATAACATCTGTGTTTCTGAAACAGTGAAAGCATAATCAATTGGTTAAACTCTGATCTGAACTAATAAAAATGCCATGGGAAGTAAGAGTTTTTAAAGAGTATCCTGAGTGAAGAGTGAACAAAAGGTTAAAAAAAAAAAAAAAAAAGTAGTAAATTTTAAGGTTAGCTGATGTTTATTGTCATTGGTTCCCAAGGTAGTCTGTCCTCTCTGGTCTAATCTCACAAGTACAGTTCTTTTTTGATTGTACTCTAGTAGGCACAGAAGTATTCATGCCTGATATGCTTTATTCTGCAGCTGGGTGCAGGGATTAGAGTACCTCCTGCATGTATCCCTGTGGGTTTCTTCTAATGAAAAGCCTCATATCTGTGCAGTAATCCCTTTTCTTTCTCTACTCACGTGCTGCCTCATGTGACACAATATTACCTTGGCTTAGCAGGAGCATCCATGTCAGTGAAGGAGAGGTAAAGGGGAGTCCAACTCTGTTCTTGTGGCTCATTGGAGGGGAGGAGTATGCACTGAATTCCTATTATCAGGCAGAAATCCTTTCTGATGGAAAAGCTTGAGTGCTGCAGTCAACTTTGGCTTTTTACTTGATCTGCTAAAACGTTAGATCCTCTCTGAATGAGACTATCCTTCCTGATTACAACTCTTCCTTAAGCTTGAGGCTGTTGTGTCCAGTTTCTTGTTCTAAAATAATTTTTGGGACTTCTGTGCATACTTGTAGGAGGAGATTGGTTTCACTTAAACATTGTCAGTTAGTGGAGCTGTACAAATAAAATACAGTGCTGAGCATGAGGGGGCTTAAATCAAAGTTTGGGATCTCAGAGTGATATAGGTCATGGTAAAATAAAGCAACAGATATTGTGTAATCTACCATCTCCTGTGCCCGCCTCATTTTCTGTAGAGCACTGCTGAGTGTGTTAATTTTCAGCCTGAGCTGGCAGTCTCTCATATCTGTTAATAAACCTCAAAGCGTTGAATGTAGTGGCTAGTTTTTTTCAAGATACTGCCGGCTGTGTTTGTGCTCCAGGACACAGGCATTTCCAGCTTAACCGGGAGTCAGAATGCAATGTGATGCACAGTCCCCTCATGCACCTGGATTCTCTTTGCAAAGGAAATTTGGTGCACAAGGAAGGAGGAAGCTACACTGTTCTGGTATGTCCGTTGGGACAAATAGGTCTGGATGACTGGGGAGACTAGGCCTGCGCACAGACACAGGCATGTGCCCTTTGGTCTCATCTTACAAGCAGGAACACTGCTGTTGATCTAGTCCGGTTGACCGCTGTGGATGACAACTTACAGCTGAAAATTTGACATTATATTTCTGTTTATTTGTGTAAACCACACGTGAGAACCACGAGTGCTTTTAGGATAATGGAAATTGTGGTCCAGCACTGGTCTGCCACAAATTGGGGTAGAAATTTAGAGAACAGCGAGGGGCAAGTGATTGGGTAGTTTAAGGAGTTGCTGCTAATTGCTCGTGTGCATGCTTCTAACCGACTGTAATTCCAAGGGAAGAAGTATTACGTATTAGAATGTCATGATTCAAACTAACAACCAGTTTAAAGTAATCTACTTTTCCTTTGCAATAGCAGTGAATCAGAAGTATGCTGTGGTCCGTTCATACAGTTCATCTAGTAAGTGGGAATTTGTTAAGCTGTCCTAACTGTAGTTTGCAGTCATCTGTCTATACTCTAATTTGCCACTTTGTTGGGCACTTGTTCTTTCCATCATGTCTCCTCTCATCAGGTCTTGGGAATAATCACTCCCTACAAAGCAGCACTCAGTTAAGAAACATTTTAAGAACGGAGTTTCTCGGCTTGATTTCAGGCAGTTGCACTATTCATCAGCATTGGACATTTCAGTACAGAGGAGCTGGCTGGCAGCATAGTATAGTAACAACACAATTCAGACATGATTATTACAGTTAAAGTGTGATGATAGCATCTGTGAAAATGTAACCAACCCATCAAGGAACATGCAGAATTGAAGTGAACAGTTGCACTGGCAATAGAGACTAGTGATCATAAATCATCTAGCAGCCTAAGTATAGACAAAGCTGAGGATCTGAAAAGCATCCCAAGCGCATGTGGGAGTCTTCGTTTTCCCTTTCTGCTCTCCTGTCACCTTCTCCATTATTGGCTGCTGAGGAAGTAGAATTCTTCCTCTGGGTTTGTTGTGACAACATCTCAGAGAGTTTACAAAATGATTTTTGGTGTGAATCTTGTCACCTTGCTTGACAATTTTCTTGCCTCTATAATGTTCTGTGGGGTAATGTAAACTATATTTGAGTGATTCTCACTTTGGAGAACATGTGCCTCAAGGGGTATGTAAAGACAGGAGATTAAAAAAAATTTTTTTTAATGAAAGGCACAGCAGCCTGACTGGGAGTGGTGAGTGGGAGGGGGGAGGCTGGATTACTTTCTTAAACTGTCTATGGATGTAAGTGTGGCCTGGGAGCTGCTGAACACTGGCAAATGCATCATTAATAGCAGCATATGATAGAAAACTCATTTTTTCTGCAAACCAATTTCTTGTAATCATTCCATCTAATTTTACTACACTACATTGGCTGAAGGATGCAATGGAGGGGAATTGTAGGACAATGCAAATTTTCGCAGTTATCATAGTACTTATGGGGAGTGGTGGCAACGCCATGTATTTGGGTTGTTCACATTTAAACCTATAGCTTGGGTCTCCCTGTGCCGCAGTTCTCCTTCATTAAGAGACTTTTTTTTGTGATTTCTCCTTATGCCAGAGCCATCAATATTGTTTGAGGCTGCTCTGTTGTGGAGGTAAACTACACAGGAGAAGGAGGGTGGATACCTAAGCTCACATTCTGACTCCATGCCATCCTGGGTGCAAATTACTTTGAATGGGGGTTTTCCTCCATAACAATATGTGGGTCTGAGGAGGAATTTGCATGTCCTCGTTTCAGTCAAGAGAGTTGAGGAAGGTATTTGAGAGATGGAGATTTTAGAAAGGAGTTACTTCGTGTAGGGGCACTGATGGTTCTGCAAGCAGGACCCAGTGAATACAGATTATAAGTCTCTCTGAGTAAAAGGGACTTGTGAACATAGTGTAAGTAGACAAATTAAGAAAAAGATCTGAATCTGCATTGTCGGTTGTTTTTTCTCAGGAAACTGGTTAACAAAATTTGAAAATCTCCATCTGTTATGATGGTTTAAAAAAATTATGAAAATCTAAATTCTGAAACTCACTAGCACAGAATATCTCTTTATTTTCTGACTAGCATGAGAGTGGGTTGACTTGTACAGTAATACAGAATGCAACATGAATACAGTAGATAGAAGGTATTTGGTAAAATAAGCCCCTTGAATGAAATGAGAATTCATAGCCATAAAACTAAATGGTGAGTTTTTCATCTGCTCACTCTGCAGTGTATCTAAAATCAACACCTGCCTGTGAAGTTCTATTTACTAGTGGATCTTTGAAGAAATTTAAACAAATACCTAGAAGTTTATTTGTTTTGAACTGAAGAACGCTGTATTTGGCTACACCCACAATTCTGCAGTAAGAGCTGTGGCCAAAGCCTTTTGCCTACAGCTGATAGACAATGGATACCTTTATTCTAATTGATGTAAGTTACAGACTACCTCCCAAAGGCTGGGACTCTGAACATCCTTCATATATATTTACAAACAATTTAGATGTGAGCTCAATTAAATTGTTATTAATACTTCTGCACTTCCCCCAAATTCTTGTTCACGTCTAACGTATTAAAAAGGTTGTCTCAGCCATTGTTTTATGTCTATTTGAAGTCTCTTTGCCTTTCCTTGTTCATTTGCTTTGCTTCAGTCTATCTACAGTCATATAGCCAGGATCTTCATAGCTTTCAGCACAATGCTCTGGGAATGTGCATGAAGCGGAAAGGATTGGTTAGTACCTGTGGATGGAGTAACTGTATGGAAGGTAAGATGCACATCTTGGCACAGAAGAGTTTTTTACCTAGAACATTTTTCATCCTGATCCCCTTTCTCTCCAATGTAAGTTCCACTTCTAAGTACGGTTTGAATACCCTTACTTAAGATGTCAATAAATGGGCCATTTTTAAGACAAGAACTATGCTAGCTGTGTTATTAGCTTCAGTGTAGTTCAAGCCCTGTATCCTTTAAGAGAAGGAGAGGGACAAATGAGCATCTCCAGAGGAACACAATGCATTCTGAGCCCTGGCGTTGCCTGTGAAAATCCCAGCAAAACTCAGTTTTGGGGAAGCTGGCAGGTAGCTCAGTAGTGCTCTTTCTGTCCTTCAAGTTCATTGATACTGCTGTGCTAGATTTATAGTTGTCTAGTGGAGGAGATGTACCAGAATGGAGAGGAGGGAAGTAAATAAAATGTGGTGGTGTACTCCTCCGCACCAGAAGAAATTTCCTTGCGGTAGATCATACCATCCAAAAATCTCACTGTAAAACAGCATTTCTGCCTTGCCTGCATACATGAATTTGTCAGAATATATTTACAACAGTGTAGAGACACTATATTTTTCTGTTGCTGTCTTGCTTTCTCCACTTTTTCCCCCATAATCTCATGGAATTTCTTGGTGGATCTCAGGATACACATTAAGTTTTTAAATACTGAGATTCATTTTAAATATTAGGAAGAGTAGGATATAGGGTTATTCTAAAAGAACAGAAGGATGGAAATTGTAATTTTTCATGTGTATGGAAATATGTGGGAGTGCTTATCGGCTCTGTACCTTTTTTTCAGAGAGGAACACATTTCTTGATATCCTTTTTGCTTTTTAAACAGCTGCTTTCATGAGCAAGGGTACAGGCCTAGCTATCTTATCTTTCAGATAGGCAAACACACTGCTTTTGTTGTTATTAAGGAAAAGAGAGCCAAAGATACTCAAGTAACTGGGTAAAAATGAAATAACTCCTGGGAAACAAAATGCATAGCTAAAAATAAATTCATTGTGAAAAGTTCTCCAAAAGGATCTTTTCAAGTTTATGGCAGAGAATGAATCCGTATCCTAAAAAAGAATAAAGTCAGCAATTGTATGCACTTTTCATGACTCTCATGTAAAACCTGGCAAACAGATTATTTGTTGGCTTAGTAGATTAGACATGAGGGCTTCTGTAAATTAAAAACAAAAGCAGCTTTGGAATTTATTTCACTGTCTCAGTTGGAAAACAAAGATCTCTTTCCCGCCACCCCTTCTTTTCCTTAGGATAATTAAAAATAAAAAAGTGTGCAGAGCCATATAAATAAAACAAGGGCTGGAATGAAAAAAAAAAAGGAAAATCTTCCTTCAAAGAGATGTCAGCAATCACAGTTTTCATTTGTCTGTGCCAAGAAATGTGCTTATATGTAGGTCTGAATGTAGTTTATTCTTGACTATTTATGGAAGTTACGCTCTTAGAGACCTTAATATGTAATAAAAAAAAGGAAAATCCTTAATTACAATCTGTTTTAAATGATGCTTAACTTAAAAGCTTTCAAATACCCCTCTAAACATTACACAATGTTCCACTGTCTTCCTTTGCTAGCATTCTTTACCGGTACAAATACATTAAAGTTTATGCTCTAATTATATAGGATTTTGTTGTAATTTACTTCAAGAAAGTGTGAATGCATTCTTCATGGGCAAAATATGTTACTTTGAATTTCTGAAAAACCCCTTTGGCTATACAACTTCTCCTCAAGTTCATAACCTAAAAGAGAGCACAGTCTGTAGTAAAGAACATAGAATACATTCAAAATAGAGCTCACTGTTAAAAATGATTCAAGAAGAGGAAAAACACAAAGTCCAGGAGTGTGAGTGCCTGAGGACAGCCCAGAATTGTGCCTTGATGTGTTATACAATTATTTACTTTTCTGTTAAGTGAAAAATTTAGAAATTGCCAAAACTCACAAAATACATATTCTGACCAGGAGCTACAGAATAACTCCTTAAGACATGCTTGTCTAACACACAAGTTTCTGATTGTACTGAATTCTTTTGTCATTGTTTATTCTTTTTTATTTACTTATTTTCTTTTTTTTTAATTCCTTTTTATTTTGTGGTAGCTTCTTTCTGTGTTTCTCCATCTCTTTATTTCTCATATTTAATTTTGGGCTGAGTCTTGTCAGACTTGGGTGGTGGGAGGATGACATGTCAAAGGAAATACAAGGTTCCCAGGGAGCAGTCTTTGCTCAGTCATAGAAGAAGCTCAAAACTACATTCCTTTTCCAGAAACTGCAGAATTTCCTCTGGTGCCCCATTCTGCTGGGCTACATTCAGCTTGAGAAGAGGATGTGGAGGAAAGAAGAATAATTGAAGAGTGATACTGTCTCCCTGGAAGCCATTATCTGTGGTATAGCCACATCCTAGCCCGTGTTTCCATCCTGTAAGCAGTGATGACTGAACCTGTGTGTTTTCCTTAATGGTCTTTGAAAGGATGCTTCTGCAGGACATCAGATGCAGTGCATTGCTGTACTGCTTTTGTTACCTGGTGATTTGCAGAATTTACTTATAGTTCTCAAGGTAATTCCAATGAGTTTGAAACTCATTTACTGCTTGTAGAAAAGTGGAACACCAAGTGGGGAAAATTAAATCCTCAAAAGGCATGTGGAAATCTAATGAATACAAATGAAGAGTTTGCTGGCATCTATACAGGTTTCATGTGTCGTACCATTCTTTCCTCCCACTTTTTCAGGACTTTATAAAGAGTGCAACCAAAAATCAAGACTTTGGGATGTTATATGAGGAATGCAGAATCAGTTTTTGAATCAGCAGTTGGGAAATATCTTAGGCAGTTTTGGCTAATAGAATTATCTGGCCAGTTATCAGGCATGTTCTGTTCAAGACAGTAATTCTCAAGGATATTCTTGATGTTGATTGAATGTTTTTTATCCATGAACACTACAGTCTTTATGTCGAAACTAATATTCATTTTCAGTTCTGGGCCAACTGGCAGATCCAAATACAAATATTACTAATTGGCTTCTCATAATCCTTTCTAGCAATTAATTCAGTTATAAATGATTCAGACCTTTCTGTAACCCAAATAAGATTCATGCTTGGTTTATTTTTCACAGAATTATTTCATGCTAGACAAGGATGTGTAATAAACCATTATTGAGGGTGGGGGAAATCAGAGGGTTTATTTGACAGTCCTCATTACGTCTGTTGCAGTGTGGCAGACAGATAGTGTAACCTTTATTGTAAAGCTGCTTTTTGAGTTTTATAAAAACACAAAAAGTATAGTTCTTTAATTTCCAATTTTTGCATGGAATATTCTGTCAGCAACTTTGAAACTCAAAGAAAGTATAAGGAAAGGTTACCTAGGAAAGATGTAAGATTCTAACCCTGACCATTGGTACAACGATGAACCAAATCTTCAGTATAAATCAATTGTTTCACATAAGATTATGCACTCATACATTTGTGCATTGTTGTTATTTTTCCAGGTAAATGTTTTGTTATCTAAATCACTGAAATGAGTGGTTGCAAGTAATTATGTGTGCATTTCTTCACTGTATTTCTATACGGTGATGAACATATGTGAAACAGGGCCTCTAATGGAACTCTGTCCACGTGGATCCTGTGGTATTCTTTGTAAAAACTGAGGCATTCCATCATGGTATTCCAGCCGGATTTAAAAGTGATTACATTTGCTTGTCTAAACTGCCCTGCAGTCACAGTTGGCACAGTGTTCTTTCTCTTTTCGAATTTTAAACTGTTCTCTGTTGAATTAGACAGCTGCATTCCAACTCTGTGACATCTACATTTTGGGGATGGTTAGGCTTTGTTCCATACAGGGACCACCAGTCCCTCTTTGGTGTCTGAATGATATTTGGCACCTATTTGGCTTCTATCTCAAAATTCCTCTTTAGTCTCTGTAGCATTGTGTTGTTGGTTGCTATTTGTTCCTACTGTTTATTATAGTTCATAAAGGTTGAATGAAATTCAGAGCCCACTAATGCTGGGATCGCAATAAACACATATTGGTTTGCTTATAAAATTTTTAATGATTATCAGAAATTGCAGGGCTGGCTGGACATACCATCAAGTGCTCAGAATTACAATAAGACTGAATGAAACTAAAAAGGATTGGCACCTGTAGGCTGGGAAAAAGATTCAGGCCAGCAAGTCTGTGAACCAGTGGAAATCACACAGGCATCTGTGTTGTCCTCTCATGTGAAAAGGCACAGAATAATGACGATGATGAAAGCAACGATTCCTGGGTTTTTTTAGCCATGCTTCTTGCTGTAATTTTGATGAACATGCAGCAGGGTCTTTTCTAGCACCTCCTAGAAAGTTCAAGGGCTGCCCACATCAGTCACTACTAAAAGAGGAATTATTCTGCATTCAATCTGCAAAGAAAATGCTTGGAAACGTTCTCTGTTTCCTTCTGTGGGAATTTCAGAACCTCCAGGACTTCTGGT
Source organism: Gymnogyps californianus (assembly GCF_018139145.2). NCBI lineage: Eukaryota > Metazoa > Chordata > Aves > Accipitriformes > Cathartidae > Gymnogyps > Gymnogyps californianus. Next base: position 14,951,921 of record NC_059475.1, on the reverse strand, counting down.
TGCTGTTCTAAAGAACATAAATGAAGTTGAGTGGTTTATAGGCATAGCAGTTGGAGGTGAAGGGGAAATGTCTTAGAGCATCTGTTCCTCACCTGTTTCCTAAATATGCTTTCACCTTGTGTTTGTGTTTTCTGAAAGCGTAACACATCGGTCTAGGTACATTTTTCTAGTCAACCCAGAGCACGTTTTGTCATCTTACATCCTCTGTGTTATTTTGTCTCACTTTCCTGTGGCTGAAGGGGAAAAGCAGCTTCTGACAAACAGGCTTAATCTTCCAGGATGCCAAATAATATGGCCCTATACAGTAAAGTGTGTACATAGTTAATCTTAGGAATGTGAATGGATTCACTGATTTCAAAGGTCTTTCCCCAAATCCCAAGATCCTATACATTAAGGACAATGACATGACAAGAACAGTGTCAGGGACTTGCGTTCCTTTGCCTAATAATTATCCTCTCAGCTGTGAATGAAGGAAGTGGATGAAGGGGCATAGTTTAGGGAGAGGCTAGACATGTGAAAGGACAGACAGACTTAGTGAGGTCTCTTACACAAGCAGCCTGTTCCATACCCTAAGTTACTTTCATTATTAAGCAGAGGTAACTTAGTAAGTGGTCCAGTAGACACAGGTTTCTGTGCCGTCCATATCTTCCATATGATTTTATCCATTAAGTTCACTGGGCATTGGATCTTACTCTTGCTGTTTATTTAGTGAGATTCTTCAGCCTTGTGTCCCATTAATAGCTTAACATCAGCTGCATTTACTGCTTATTGTCTCTTGTGTACCTTCTTTTATTTTGATGTGATTTTATTAAAGACGACATACTTTAAATAGAGGTCGTCAGACTGAGGTCATGGTCCTGTAGGTGACTGAGAGATGAGAGGATTTTGCATGATGTTTTATTTCATCGTGTTTTTTTTCTCCCATGTGATAACCTGGAGAATAAAAGGGTACTGCAGAAACAGAGTTGACTTCACAAGGCCCAGTGCAGATCTGTTGCAGAAGCTAGAGTTATACCTGGGTCAAACTAGTGTGAAAACCAAATCAAGACAACATGCAGTAAATACACAGTTAAATCATTGCCATTTGCTTCCTTGTATTTACTTATTTCAAGGATCTTTATAAGATCAGCTTATTCAATTTATATCTGGCTGAGAACTTATGCTGTCATGAACACTAGGTCAAACCTTATTTGGTTTACTAAATTCTCAGACAGAATACCTAGGTTTGATAGAGTGGAAATGAGTGTTCATGCACATCACTGCACAGCCAGTTTAAAAAAAAAAAAAAAAAAAAAAGTCATTTTTGAGAGTAATAAATTACTATGTCTACCCTGGGTTGTGAAATCCCCCTGGAAGATGTGAGAGGAAAATGTTACTGCGATTATAGAAATCTCAGTAGCTTAACTAGACGGTTTGCTTCTCTTTGGAAATGCTAACAGATAGTAGAGCAGACTATGGACTAATGTCTTGCCAAGGGCCTTTCTTCATGCCAGAACTATGTTTTTTTTTCCAAGATAAAAATCTTTAAAAGCTTTTCAGTGCAACAAACTTCTTTTTCTCTTCAGACATGCATAACTGAACAGTTTGTGTGCGTGTTTGTCCAGAAATGGTGAAAGAGATAAGATCTCAAGATAGAGCTTAGTCTCAGGTTAGAGAGAATGTTTATGGCTCTATTGTAAGTCTCTGGCTCATGAGTGTTTGAAAAGTAAACGCTGGCATAACCCTAACTACCATATAACAGCAAAGTAATCGTTCCCTGTTTAACTCCCAACTGTGCCTATGTTGTCAGTCCTTTTATGGATAAAGAAAAGGTGTTTCCAGACTTATGATTGATTCTCAGTGGCAACTTTTTCTCACTTAAACCAGAACAGTATACATCTGGGCAAGTTTTTAATATTTTTTTCTGCAAAGCGCAAGCACAGCCTCCCTGGCTCATATATGAGAGCGCTCTGGCACAATTTTGCACCTCTCATTTAAACATTGTTTTATGGGCTGAACTCTAAATCCTCATTGTCTAAATTGTGAGGATGCTTAAGGTGATTAGCAAGCTGCTTAGATTGAAAAGTGGCCTATTTTAGGTACACTTGTTCTCTGCCAAATGTTTGTTTTTCTTGGGTTTTTTTTCCTGTCTCTTCATTATTCTCTGAAGGGACTGCTACATTTTCTTCTGGTGGTGATAAAAACTATGTCAAATTACACATGGCTGCCCAAATCTTTCAGAATTGATTATTAATAGAGTTTTGGAACAAATAAAACTGAGTTAATTAGTGCATCTGTAATCAACGATAATCAGCTCTATTCATTTATAACAAACAACTTCGCCTGATCACACTATATGTAAAATAAAAGTTGCAACAGTTGTATATTAGCACAACTGACATGAGCTCTCGTTTTGCATACATTCAGTACTCGGTGTGATCTTTTTGACTTGCTTCATGTGTTTAATCATGTTTCATTATCTGTCTATCTAAAAGGTTTGTTGGGTACACTATTGTAATTTTTACTGTTGTGGCAGAGCATCTACTATAAATCAGTGGTGTGTTTATTGATCTAAACCGTGGCTCAGATAAACCTCTGTCTCATAAATCAGCATATCTCTATCAAGCTAATTCATGTGGTTGCATCTTCTGGTGTTTCACATTCTTTTCTGTATATATTTCTATCATATAAAAATATTTATCTAAATAAATGATATGGTCTGATATCACAGAACATCATACCAAAACAGTACCTGTGTCTTAGGTTCTTTGTAAGATATCCAGCTGCCGTGCATGTGTGTGTGTTACTGGAATCTCTCACAAAAAACTCAAAGGACTCTGACCATCACATGAAGATAATTCTTTTTAGTGATGACTAAAACTCAAAAGTTGCAGAGCTATGACTGGATAGCCAACACAGGGTTAGGAACCTTGCAAGACATTATTGTAAGAATGACAGCACTGATTAAGGCCAAGGATCTATCTAGCCTAGTATCCTTTATTCAACAGTGGTAATAAGCCCCAGCATAGAATAAGAACAGGAAAAACATATGTGATATTTCTAACCCAGCTTTCTCCTAGCCTCTATTTTTCAGCCTAGAATTCCTGAGCCTCATGTTGTGTGTTTGTTTAGTAACTCGTAGTGTATTTCTTTTTTTTAAGTGTAAGGTGCTGGTGTGCCCTTGCTTGAAAAACATTCAGCTGGTCTACCATCCATTGTATGAAGAACCACCTTTTGTTTTGGTTTGTTTTTTTTAAACTTTGTTTTTCCAGCTTTGTTTGGTAGTCCTTCATACTTGTATTAGGAAAAAGTGAACACATGATTCCTATCTGGTTTTTTTCATGCCACTCATGATGTTGTAACCTTATACTACCTTCTAAACACTCTGTCTTTCAGGCCAAAGAGTCCTAATGTAGTCAGTCACTTTCTATATGGAAGGGACTATTTCTAGTTCTAAAACATCCTTTTTGAGATTGGGAGCCAAACAGCATGCTGTAATTGAGGAATAAGTAAATAATGAATTTATATGGTAATGATATTTTTAATGTGGTCATTTGTCTTTTCCTGCTAGTTCATATAATTGCAGAAAAACTTTGGTTGGAAGGCACATCTGGAGTCATCCAATCCAACCTCCTGCTCAAGGCTGGGCTAACTTCAAAGTTAGATCAGGTTGTTCAGGGCCTTATCCAGCTGAGTTGTGAAAATTTCCTGAGATAGAGATTCCACAGGCACTCTGAGTGCCTGTTCCAGTGCTTAACCGCAACCACTGCATTATTTTTTTTTCTTCATATCTAACATTAATTTCCATTATCGCAACTTGTAACTATTGCATCTCATTCTTTTGCTCTGGGAAGCGTTTGATTCCATCTTCTCTATGACCTGTTTTTAGGTAACGGAAGACTGCAATTAGATCCCACCCTAGCCTTCTCTTCTGGCTAAATACTGTTCCTTCAGCCTCTTCTATATCATTTGCTCCAGCTCCTAACTGTATTAAGACCTTTCTTCTGGACTCTCAGGAGTTTGTTAATCTCTCTCATACTGGAGTGCCAAAAACTGGACACAGTACTCCAGGTGTAGCCTCTCAAGTGCTGAGCACCTTCCCTTGACCTGTTGGCTATGTTCTTGCTAATGCAGACCAGTAGGTGGTTGACCTTCTTTGCCACTGGAACTCATTTAAACTTGACCCCCAATTTCCTTTCTGCAGAGTTGATTTCTAGTCAAATGAATCCCAGCCTGTATTTCTGCATGGAGTATTTCTTCCAGAATTGGCATTGACTTTCAATTTCATGAGGCTCATGTTGGCCCATTCCTTGAGCTGTTTGAGGTGTCCCTGAATGGCAGCCCTGCCTTCCAGCATATCAACTGCTCCCCACGGTGTGGTGTCATCTGTGAAGCTGGCGAGGGTGCGCTCTGTTTTAGAGTTACTGATGAACACGCTAAACAATATTGTCCAAGTAGTATCCCCTGAGGAACGTTCCTCGTAACCAGCTGCCATTAGTCTTGGAAGTATTGATCACTACCCTTTCAGCTCCAACATTCCTAACCTTTCATTTCCTTTTTTGACCACTACTGAGCTAATGTTTATATAATTCTATGCACTGTAACTTCTCAGACTTCCGGTTGAGTACTTGTAGTCAGCTCATAGTCCTGCCTTTTACATTTGGCTGCCAGTCTAACCTGGAATGCCTTCTTGAATTTTTAACAGTTTGGAACTTTGAAAACTTCTTACATTCAGTTTGAAAAGTTAAAACTTTTTTCAATAGTTTGCAATATAAAAAATTTCTAAGCAATTGAAAAGGAAAGCTCGTTCAATGTGGGGATTTATTTTGAGTTTCTGTGGCTTAAATGTTAGATTGGATCTGACACGATATATTTGTGAATGATGGAAGGAAACTTTTGAATCCATGTTGGATTACCCATCTGTTGGATCACCCAGTTGTTTTTACATACTCCTAAAATTCTGCTGTTGTAAACAAGTATAGAACCAGCCTTGGATCCTTCTGGATTTTCTAGGGGGACTGCTACTGAGCAATGTCCTCAGTATCACAGTGTGCAACATCAGCTATTTCTGGCTTTCAGTCAACTACCAGATGAGTAAGCTTTGAACTGAGGTGCAACTGAAAAACATTTCTAATTAGTTAACTACCTGCATATTTGCTTGGTTTTGTTGTTATTTTCTTTAAATTGTATTGGGGAGATGCCAAAACATCTGTAAAGCTTTATTTTAAATTTAAAAGCTTTATTACTCTGGTGTCAAGGACCTTCTGTGCTTGCTTTTCTCTAACACTCAAGCCACTGAGCACTGGTCATGTGAATCCTGATAGAAAGCAAATGTTAACTTTTCATGCTTGAGTACCTACTGACAGCTAACATTAAACTTGTAAGCATATGTATTTGCACTGGAAGTGGCATCTGCTGTATGAGAGGGAACACTGCTTAACATTGTAAGGTAATGTTCCTCAGATCTCCTTGCCAGAATATAAGAATGGAGACTATTAAATAAGATCTGAAATATCCCTTCTTAGCTGTGACTACTCACATACGTAGTGTGACGACCATGATTGTGACAGAAAATTACAGGCTAATACATGTAGGGTTCTCTGTGTGTATATATAACATATATAAAATATGAATGAAAGCAAAAAGACAGTTTTCCTGAAGCCTTTTGCCAGACTCCCAGCACAGAAGCTGTTAACATAATCTGTCAACCGGAACAGCCTTTCACCAGCCCGAGAACTGAGCCCTGTTATCCCTGTGTTCTTTTCCAAGCAGAGCCTGTTCTGGAACCATGAATTAGACCAGATCTTATTTATTCCACTCCAGTTTATGGGAATTCAGTTCAACACCCCCTGAAATAGCAAAACCTGTATCTTCCCAGAAAGTTTAGAGATTTTGTCATGGTGGAACATCGTGATTCCTTTTCAATGGGACACCATCTCCCAGCAGAATAACCTGACCGCTTTAAAGTGTTGCAGCAAACTGTCAAAATATACACTCTGGTAAGATTCTTCTTTTTCCCTGTAAGATATTTTTATTTCTATTTTACTAGCAGGGCAATAGAGTTGCCATTACTGCCAAGCCGAATCCCTTTCTCATCAGTTTATTTACTGGATTTGTAGTTCTGCTTGGGGGTTACCACAGATTTTTTTACAAAATGCATTAAGTCTTGGCATTCAATCCTGTTCCATGGGAAGACCTACAAGCCTCCTTAGACAGCTCGATGACATTACACTCTCTTTCTGGCATGATGTTTGCTATTGTTTTTTCTTGTCCATAGTCTACCTTTTTGAAGAACAGGATTTCCATCTTTGACTTCTGACTTCAAAGCTCAGCGATAAAAACCCACAGACTTAACAAATTTCTGCATGTTTCGTTCTGCTTGCCAAGAGGCCAATGCCTAGATTTTCTAGTCAGCTATCATCTTCTCAGTTAAGAACAGACTTCTTTACCAAGAAGATACTCAAAATGGAGGAGGTGGATCTTTCCTTTTGTGAAAGGAGTTATTTCTCTGGCTTTCAAGGTTTTTTACCATCAAGTATTTGTACTTTTTTTAGTCAAAGTTATTAAACATATTGGTGTGACCTGGTATTTCTTTCCTTGATACACTTTGTGGGATTTACTTATGAGATAAACTTCCACACAGACAAGTCCTCTGAGGTTATCAGCTTTGTAATTAAATATAACATAGCTGATTCTACTAATCCTCTCTATTGAAACACAAAATAGCATATAAAACCTCATAAACGTCTGTGAGAAAAGTGTTGTGAAAGAGGTTGTGGCTGACATTCAAAACGTTTTGGGTTTTCAACACAGTTAAAGAACAGAGGTTCTTTGTTAATAATATAATTTGGGAATGGCATAAGATCCTATGTACACCACAGAATTAACGTTCTGACTTCACATATGTAACTGTATGAATATACTCTATTTTAACCAAGCTAGTAACAATGAAGCTGTAACAAGATTCATCTCTGTATACAACCAAATAATCCTATACTGTCCTCAAGTAAAAAAACCACACCCCTCTGCTGTATTCTAAGTAACTAAGAATATTATGAATATATGTTGCCTAGAGTCTCCCAGAATGTACTGACTTGAGCATAGTTATGTGATGTGATAGCTGTAGGCAGATGAAGATGTCTAATACATAGATGTACTTATGTAAAACATAACCAGAGAACTACTGCAGTTATGACACATTTCCTGGACGGTGTAGTTCCTTGTGGTATTGGCAGTCTAAGCTTTGCTTACCTGAATCATAGAGGAATTTGTTCTGTTGGCAGGTTATGCTCAAGAATACAAAAGGTCTTGTGGTGTTTTTCTCATTGTTTGCAGCAAAGCTGTTTCACATCTCTTGGTAGCTTACAAAATTCTTTTAGATAACATTTTGCAGAATGTAATTAATGGCTGCATAATTATCAGAAATTCCTACAATAATGTAATCTAACATCATATCATATTTAGGACAGGATTTATCAAGTTGGGAGTGATAACAATTAGAAGGAAGTTTAATAGAGAGATAAAGGCAAAATGACTAGGGAATAATAGTATGGAAATGGAAATTAACTTAACCAAGGTGGAACCAAAATTGGAAGAGCTGAATATGCTTAGACAGGGGGAAGTAGATATCCTTCAGTGTAGAATGCTGAAAGAAATAAAGCTGCAGGTCTTGTTTTAAGGGCTTTTAATACACCTGTGAAAGGCACCAGCTGGCTGGAGAATAACAAACACAGTATTTAAGATGGTGGTGAAAGTCTTTGGAGCATGTACAGACCTCTAAGTCTGCTATGCTGGCATGCACAAATGTTTAAGGAAAGGTTAGTTAACAATATTAATGGAAAATGGGACGGCAACAGGCTAACCTTGCATCTTTCTTTGGTGATTTAACTGATTTCCCAGACTAAAAAAACCAACACTGGTAGATCTAATCTTATTGGAATTAGTATTTGATATAGTGCAAGATGGAGAACTGTTATAGAAGGTATGATTGTGTATCATAATTGTGAGATCAGTAAACACTATGTGAAATAATAGAAAATACCAATCTATATGAAAGCTAGAACTACCAGTTTGGGCAACAATCTTACCTAATGTATCCTTCAGCCAGAACATTGGCCCAAGAGTAGGCTACTTCCCAGCTACATGCAGCAACAGCTTATCAACGAATCTGGCCCATATACTTTGTCAAGAGGCAACTCGGCAGATATCCCAACGGTCTGTCAACTCTTTGCTCTAGTTTGGTGCCCCAAAGTACATAAAAAGCTAGTTAAATTTCCCGTTTGCTTTGACTGTCACTCTGTAGCTGAAGGGTCTACATGGGACAAAACTGAGTAGCTGGAAGACTGATTTCTTCTCCCATTCTACCACCCCTGTCCCCTTGAGGGCAAGTGCTGAGTCAGAGGCAAAGGAAAGGACAGATCTCCGAACACCTGAGTTTTCTGGGCACATGCGAGTTCCTGTCCTCTGTGACTTAGATGCCAGGGAAAGGAAATTCAGGCACATAATCCACAAAGAAGCAGACCTGGACCTGCCTCCCAACATATTCCTGCTGTTTATTTCTAGGGCAGTCTTTATTCTCACTCCAGATACATAGTTCATGGTGTATCCTGAGAAAATTAAGCTTCTTACTACGCTACATATTAGTAATTTTCTGTTCTTGGATTGCTAACATGGAAAATATGGAGAGTTGATTTCCGATTCTGGTATATCAGCAGATCATTTACCTTTATTACACAGTTATCTGTTGCCTCGCAAGGGTACCTTGGTAGTCTCTTTAGATCACCAGAACAGTGCAAAGGACAGTAGTGTGAGCCCAAGTCTTCCTTTTTTTAATTATTTTTCTTTTCTACCCCGACTGGTGCTGCAAAGGCATTTTGCACACATTTTGCTCTTGTAATAGGTTTTACAGATAATTGCATAGGATTTGCTCTGGTGTATCTAAAAGCTTGGCGACCAAAGGCTTTTCCAGCTGTCACTCAACTGACACTGGGACCATGTGTCAATGGCTTCATAAATGCAACTGTTCTGAACACAGCTGCCCTCATTGTACCTGTTGAGTCACAGCCTTATTTCTGAATCCTGCTCATTATGGCCATTTTCTGAATACTGTTAAATTTAATTTGGTACTTTCACAGTGGCATTAAGTTTGCTGTTGTCATTTCTTGATGGAGTACAGGCCTGTCTTTGGATTTAAAGCTGTAAAAAATTCTACTGCTGCATGTAAAATATTGCTTCCCTAAATCTAAGTGTAGCCAAGTGCACTGTTAAGATATTTAGGAGGTTCTTAAATTATTTCCACTTCAAAAATACTTTTATGTATTCTATTTTGTTAACTTCTTAGGTTAATACAAAAGTGCTTTCCTGGCTTGACGTTGACTTAAATGTTCTCTTTTTCCCCCTCTTTACAGAGGACAGCTTATTTTGTTGCTTGATACTTAGAACAGATACTACCTTTGAATAGGACATTGTTTCCCAGCCAGATCAGTAGCTACCTCATCGATTTTTTTCAGTATTAGTTCAGGACTGGCAACAATACAGCAGTAAAAGAATTAAAAGTTTGAGTATGCCTAGAGATTGTTTAGATTTAATCCAATAGCAAACATTGTTAATTTCTTCTTTGCAAGATTTCCCCTCCCTCTCCTATAACTATTTGTAGCTGTCAGTCTCTAACCTTATTTCAATGAGAATGGCAGCTCTAAATCCCTTCTGATCACTTTTATTCCGTACTGGTTCTAAATAAGGATATTCCCAGCATGTATTAATCTCACTTGGAGATGTTTAATCAACTGATCTCAAAGAGTCCAAGTCCTTTTATGCTGCCTGCTATCACTTTGGCTCTTCTGCATTGCTAGGGTCAACTGTGTTAGGATATCCACTGTTTGCACTAATTCAAACCAAAAAAATTTTAAATTCAGGCTTTTTCCCACAAGACAATGAGTTGCCTTCATTTCATTTTGTTGACTGCTACCTAAAATGGGATACAAAAGGAGCAAATAGGTCACTTATATATTCATTTACTACAAATCAGACAAATAGCTTGATTTCTTTGTTCCCTTCCATTTCTTTCTTTCTCAAAATGTTTTGCCATTTTTCTGTCTCCTTTCCCCCTCCTTTCCGCTCTCCATCTTCTTTTTTCTTGTCTTTCCTCTTTCCTCTTTCCTCTTTCCTCTTTCCTTTTTCTTCTTCTTCTTATTTAAGCTGCCAGGCCAAATGAGGAAACAATTACAGGATATTGGCTTTAAAAGTGTCTTGCTTTGCCAAATAAGTTTATCTTTTTTTTCATTGTGGCTTAAAACATGCTAAGCTCAAAGCCAAGTTACTAACCTAAAACTCATGGTAACTTCAATTTTTTGCATTAGGCTTACAATAAACTTGGATAGTTTTTCCACAGTCCCTTTGCCAGTGATTAGTTTGGAAGATAGTATGTTTTGAATTTGCTGAGAGATCTACTGCTCTTAGCTTAGTTTTAGTACTTTTAAAAAGCAATCAATAATGCCCGTTTTGTAATAAGCAAAATTTATGAACTGACAAGCAAAATGTAATTATAGTGGATATTCTGTACAAGAAAAAAGAGGTGATCTTAAAGCCATCTCAGCATTCTGTTTGCACTCATTTTCATTCATATAAATGATTAAGTGGTTCTGTGCTGAAACGTTTCTCTCTCAAGGCTTAACATGAGTCTGGAAAAGTTGTTGCCAAAGAGTTCTATAATGAAGTCAATGACCATTTATATTAACTTTTCATTGTTACCTACAGACTAAATTTTTCACAGTATTATTTTTATGACTAAGGCCCTAACTCAGCAGCAACTTAGACACCTTTTATTTTTGTTCTCTGGGGACTGTACATTATAGATGTGTAAATTAATGACAAAAGTGAAGCCTGCATCAAAGACTTAGGTTGATTTTGCAGTTAATGAAACTGTTTCCCTTGTCCTTTCGTCATGGCTCTTTCCTGAATGAACCACCAAAAGATCATTCAAAAACTATGATATAGTGAAGAAGAAAAAGAAGAAAATGTCATCTTATAAGGCCTAATCCAAAACTCAGGTTTGTGAAAAATCACCTACTGAATTCAGTAGCCTTTGGATCAGACTAAAAAATGGAAATGTTAATTTCCATTTAGAGCTGGGTCAAAGCTATGCTTTGTCCATGCTGTTTAACAATGTGTTGAAATAATATGAAGTTAAATAAACATTCTGTCTTTTAATAATCAGAAATTGCAGTGGATTTTAGTATAACCTAAGCAGTTCAGGCAGTTTAGGTAAAGCCTACCTAATTTTGAAATGAACACATTTTGACACACCTTAGCTGCTCTTGGAAATCAGCTCATGAGTCAACCTTCCTACCTTGCTTTCTGATCATATATCTTTCTGCACCACCAGTTTCAGCTGCACAAACTCTTGCCAAAGGATCCCCTATACTAGGTATTAAAAAGAAACAAACCAAAAAGCCTTCAAGTCTTTGAGTCTTAATGTCTTCATGTATTTAGAGAAATATACATCTAACCACAGCAGATCAGATCATCAGATGGGGCTTCCAGCTGTGCCCAGTATGTAATGTTGCTAGTTAAACTTGTATGGACTATTGCTACAGCAGCAACAATTCCATAATGCATCCTGCCAAATCTGCAACAGACATAGAGGGCATTTCTTGTGGTGCCAATCGTTTTATACCTGACATTTAAGAATAAATTAATTTCTGTCAGGCCTGAAGTTGTAGTAAGTGAAAACCTGCAAGTTTGACTGCTAAACTTACTGGAAAACACGGACCAACTCTGGTAGAGGAGAAAAACCCTTACTAGGGCCTTCTTCAGTAATAAACTCAAACTGGGAGATATGTGCACATACAGCTCTATGGACCTCTGTGGGACTTTATATGAGGGTGAAGAGATCAGTCAGCACAAATATTTCCTCAGGATTGGGGCCTAAAACTTACAGTTGGAGGGGATGCAAGGAGAAGATGAAAAGAGAACTCTAAGCCTCCTTCAGGTACACTTCTCAGTGCAGCAGAGCAGCACAATGATAGCTATTGTTATGCTAGATGCAAATTCTAGCTACAAACATTACGTTGGTTTTCTTACAGATTAAAAAAAGAAACCTTCCAGATACCCATATTTCATTTGTGGGCAGTAAAATAATGATGCTGTCAGCTACTGGGCAGAAGATAATTTATATACTGTGAAACTTACTTTTAATTAAATCAGACCTGGAGGTGCTTATGCGGATTTAACTTGTGAGATTAGCAAATAGCATATATTGTATAGGTTTATATCAGAGAACAATATAAATGTTTTAATGACTACTTTGCAACCAAGTAGATTATCTGAAATTGGTACTAGTCACCAGGTCTCATGTTAAGTTTATTTAGCCTTTTCGTGAAGGGGGGGGGGGAAAAAGGCCGGAACCAAACCCTGACCTTAGTCAAGGTTCAGCACATTTATCCTGAGTTTCTTGATGAAATGTTACAGCAAGCTGACCTGCATGCCAGTCTCAGTTCAGTGAAAATAGTTGCTCATTTAAGCATTGTCTTCTGTATTGGGTTTGTGTGGCAAGGTTTTGGTAGCGGGGGGCTACAGGGGTGGCTTCTGTGAGAAGCTGCTAAAAGCTTTCCCTATGTCTGATAAAGCCAATGCCAGCTGGCTCCATAACGGACCCGCCACTGGCCACGGCTGAGCCAATCAGTGATGGTGGTAGCGCCTCTGTGAGAGCATACTTAAGAAGGCGGGAAAAAAAACCCACCCTGCACAACCACAGCTGGAGAGAGGAGTGAGAGAAACAACTCTGCAGACACCAAGGTCAGTGAAGAAGGAGGGGGAGGAGGTGCTCCAGGTACCCCAGCAGAGATTCCCCTGCAGCCCATAGTGAAGACCATGGTGAGGCAGGCTGTCCCCCACAGCCCATGGAGGTTAACAGTGGAGCAGATACCCACCTGCAGCCCGTGGAGGACCCCACGCCGGAGCAGGCGGATGCCCAAAGGAGGCTGTGACTCTGTGGGAAGCCCGTGCTGGAGCAGGCTCCTGGCAGGACCTGTGGACCCATGGAGAGAGGAGCCCACACTGTAGCAGGTTTGCTGGCAGGACTTGTGACCCAGCGGGGGACCCATGCTGGAGCAGTCTGTTCCTGAAGGACTGCACCCCATGGATGGGACCCATGCTGGAGCAGTTCGTGAAGAACTGTAGCCCATGGGAAGGACCCATGTTGGAGAAGTTAGTGGAGGACTGTCTCCCGTGGGAGGGACCCCACGCTGGAGCAGGGCAAGAGGGTGAGAAGTCCTCCCCCTGAGGAGGAAGGAGTGGCAGAGACAACGTGTGATGAACTGACCACAACCCCCATTCCCCGTCCCCCTCTGCCACTGGCAGGGAGGAGGTAGAGAAAATCTGGAGTAAAGTTAAGCCCGGGAAGAAGGGAGGGGTGGGGGGGAAGGTGTTTTAAGATTTGGTTTCATTTCTCATTATCCTACTCTGATTTGATTGGCAATAAATTAAACTAATTTCCCTAAGTCGAGTCTGTTTTGCCTGTGATGGTAATTGGTGAGTGATATCCCTGTCCTTATCTCAACCTATGAGCCTTTCGTTATATTTTCTCTCCCCTGTCCAGCTGAGGAGGGGAGTGATAGAGTGGCTTTGGTGAGCACCTGGCATCCAGCCAGGGTCAACCCACCACATCTTCATATGGGAATGTGGCTGTTGAGTTCCATTATCCATATATCTGCATATCAGCATGGACTGCAAATCTAATTGCCTGAGCCTGGGAAGATAGTCTAGATATTTGAGCCTTGCTCTCTTTATGGTACACCTACGAAGAGAGGCTGAAGAAAGTCTTCAAAACAGACCCATTGGCAACTTTGCAAACCTTATTTTCTTGTCACAGAAATGACCAATATTTGGAATCCTCCCCATTTTAAAACACTGGGAATAATCCATGTGCTTGTTAGCTTCTTTCAGTCTCTAGGGTCTCCTAGAGATATAAACCAAACCAGGCACATACATCCTACAGTGAAGCTCTGAGGTTTTTGAAGGTGTCACTGTCTCACCTACTGGCATTGGCCTGTGTTAGTATGACGTTAATGCAGAAAGACTTTAACTCATGAGACTTATCCTGAGGTACTCGTGCAACTTCAGCCTCTTTTCAGGCTATGTAGTCTCTTTGTGTCAGTGCTAGAGGAGAGATAGTAATAAGAGTAACAGGCACTTTAGAAATGGCAGGCAGACCCACAAATAAGAATTCATGCTAGAAAGTGTTTTGTCTGGTGGAAAGGGGAGGGTAATCAGTGTTTCCAATGAGCCCAATTTCCACTCTGGAAATCTGAGTTTCACTCTTCGTGTCTTGCAGCCCATATTTTCTCAGTTAAAAACCTCTGTTTGGTTCTGCGTTATTGAACTTTGTGACATGACAGCAATTAGAAGACACTTAACTGAGATAGAGGAAACAGTATGCTATTGAAACCTTTTCTTTAAAAAAAAAAGAAAGAAAAAGGACAATTTTCAATATTTAAGTGATTAGAACCTGTCATTTCATGTTGTTGTTTGCAGGCTGACACAAATGACAGGACAAAGGAGCATACATGGAAATAAGACGAAAATTCAGAACAGATGTCAGGAAGCATTTTTCATGCTGAATGTGCACAGTGGCCAACCAGGTAAGGCAAAAGCATTTTCCCATTTAGGAAATAATTAGATGGCCCGTCATGGACAAAATGGCTTTCCCAATTTCCTTTTTCTCTTATTTTCTTACATTCTTATTATACTCCAGTTGCTATTCACTTTTCTCTGACTGGAAGCTTCATCATCATCCGGACATGAACCTAGTTCTTATAGAAATGAATGAACTATTAACTGCTAAGTGAACAGCTACTTAGCTAGATATTATCCTGTCAATATTATATTATGCTGCTATGTTCAAGGTCTAGCAATGCATACATTTTGAAGTTCAGAGTTTCTGAAAGTTTTTATCACGGTTACAAAATTGAGTCTAGGAGAAAATCAGAGTGACAGAAAACATGCTGATTTTATTATCTTAAAGAGTCTGACTATTTTAAGTGATAAAAATGTTACACAAAAATGAATCTAGGAGATAACTTGGGGGAAAAAAACAAATTAAATGGACAAATGCACCCCCTGCCCCCCCAAAGATGAATATGTTTCTGGAATCTTCACTTTAGTTGAGGCTTTGCTCCCAAATCTGATACAGACTTCCTGTGTAATCCTGCTGCCAGTCTTTTATAACCTCATGGCTCATCTTTCATGTTCATAGAATAGAATAATTTTATTTTCTCAGGTGAATGTGAGTGTGAAACTGCAATTATTTGGGGCACTGACATTTGACCTCTCAAAGTATCAGTCAGCACTAAGTTAATTTATTATGCTTGTGATCCTCATTTTAGTAAAGTGTTGGCCCATTACAAGTTCATATGTTAAAGCTATTTGAGAGTGATAGACAGATAGTGCCCACTGAGGACAATGTTAAGACTCAGACCTAGAAACTGAAAGTCTTTGGTTTGTAATAAATTTTTCCAGGAACTGTTAAGTAAGACCTTTAAAAGACTTGCTGACCAAATCGCTACAACAGCAGGCCATGTTTCCAAGCTAATGATTTCCACCATGTAAAAAGTAGAGCTGTCTGCCCCACTCCCCACCCCAAGCTCCCATAGTTTAAGTGCTAAATGTTGTCACCATTCTCAATTTAAAGCCATTTATGTGATAATTAAATAAAAGATTTTCATTTTCATATTTGTGGAAATTGCTTGGTGAGGTTGCTTCTGGCTTGCTCCATAAATATGGATTCCAGCATTAGGAATAAAAATTGAAAATGTCTTAATTAACAATGACCAATTTAGACATGTAATTATGGATATTTAAAAAAGTCAATGATGCTGAAAGATAGTAGCTCTGAGAAGCATTGTTCACTGAAGATATTGTACTGAAGAGAATGATCATTTCCATTTTTCAAAGAATTCAGCCTTCAATCAAATAAAATGCCCAAGGAAATAAAGCTAATTTTTAATGACATACGGAGGCAATGTCAGTCACAGCACAGAGCAAGTGCAATTTTGTTGACTTTGGAATTGGTAGAGGACTTGCTTAAGTTAAAGATAGCTAGGGAGCTAAAATTTAAGGATGATACTCTGCCCTCATTTCTGGCTTTTTTCCCACTGTAATCCCCTCAACACCACTTCACGGTGCGCACAGTGATGTGAATTAACACTGGAACATCAATCTTAAATTGGAATTTCATGACTTTCTGCTGACGTATGTGACTCCCATACTCTGTTTTCCAGGATTAATTCTTTGGGGTTGTAAGTGAATAAAAGGTGTCCCATAACTCAAAAGTGGATGTATACTGGTGTCAACAAACCTTCCCCATCTAAAAAATTCAGTCACTCCTTTTTATATGGATGGGGAAACACTGACTTAAAACTGAAGTTTTTCTGAAGTAAAAGAATCTTTTTGTGGGGGAATTTTCAGGAATTCAAATGGGAGAGTGTGTGTGTGTGCATATATATAAAAATAAAAATACAGTCTATAATACCTTATAATATACGTGGTGTGTATATATACATATGTAAATATATGTTTGGTGTCAGTATCTGTAAGTGAGCCCTTCTTCTGGACATTAGCTTTTTCATTATGCCTTTTCTATTGGTGGAAGATTTAATGGTGCCCTTGTGCTGGTGGTCATTAACCACATTGACCACCACAGTCTGACCATAGAAGGAAAAGGCTACTGCTTTATTCTTACATATTAAATGTCTAGTATTAGATGTGAAGGAATATGAACAAATCCATGCAAATACAATAACTGAGTCCCAATATCCTCTCACATCAAATTTAGATGGAACCCATCACAATTCTGCCTAACGTGTTGTGGATAAGGACAAATTCTGTACGCTGCGTTGTTACGTAGCAGAAGAAATTCTTCATTGCAGAGTGGTTGTTCCACCAACAGTCTAACTGGGCTCTGCAGCCAGCTTTGTGGGGGGAAAAACATTGGTTCACAGGAATAGGATTTTTAGTCCATTTTTCCTCCTTTCTTTCAGGTGTAACAGGGAAAAGAAAGGACCAGAAGGAAGACTTTACATGACACACATCCATACTAATTTAAAAATTACTTTGCACTATCTTGAAGTTTTTAGAGACTCTCATGCTACTGTAGGGAGAGAAAACCGTTTAGTTCTTTCACCTCTGCACTACTGAAAATATCCATTTCCTGCTGTCCTGCTCAATCCTTTTTAACCTGTGCTGTCATACTCGAGGTTATTCTTCACCTGCCTTGCACAGTTTTGACATTATTAGCAGTAACAGATTTGAAATAAGATTTAGCATTTGGTATTTGGATTCAAATGCCAGAAGTCATAGCATGAGCTTAGAATTATGCGTTTTTATTTAAATGATTTTTTTTTGCATTCCTTTCTATATGCTTTCTTCATTCTGTGCTGGTTAATTGACTTTTGGTCATGTTTTCAAGGCTTTTTTTTATAACCATGAGGCCATGAACTTCATGTTCTTCTAAAAAAAAAAAAAATAGAAAAAAAGATTCTTGTGAAATGAAGTGATCAAGAAACTGCATTTTTAAAGGAAAAGATTGGTGGAGTTCATCTTATTTGATATGACTTAAGTTAAATAACTAGTCTAATTACACTCTACAGTTGATGGAGGCAGAAACATCACCAGCGAGTGCCATATTCCATAGCAATATGGGCTGAATGGACCATTAGCAGGACCTGAGCAGTTTTGTTTTGGACATCTACAACTAGGCCACACTATCTCTCTTCAGAAGCAGTGACAATCTACCTAAAATTGAGATTTGGCTGTGTTGTTTACTGAAATGAATGGAAAGCTGTATTTTGTTCTCAATTTACAGCTTATATTTTCTGGGTTAGAAATTCTTAGTGTTTTAACTTCTCTGATTGAGTTTGGGAGAAGGCCTTATTCTTAAACTAAAATAATATGTCCAAATCTTCCCTGTTGTCCTTACCATGAATTCATGGCACTACAGTACAATGTAAAAAGATTCTGTTTAGTGGTCATTTTGGCATGCAAATTTCTCAATGTCTCAATCTGACAAGAGTCTGTAAATGTTATGGAATAACTCTACAATCGAGCCATATTAGTATTATAGTTAATGTAATATACCATATGAAGTATTCCACGAGCACCAAGATCCTGTAAAATCAAAGAACAAATAAAAAAACTTATCAAACCAAGTACCAAAAATATAGCTTAGTACTATAATTTGCAGTCAGTAAGCAAGCAAGTCATTTCAAAACAATTTTTTTGTAATATTAGGGAAGACAAAATATCCCTTTAATGTGCCTGTGTTTACCTTTAAGATCAAAGTATGTGGACTTACTCATATTGCTAAGGTTAACCTTCTGGATATCTGTTTGTAGGAACAGGGATATTAATTTGGTAATAATCCATACTGCAGAAGAAAATCCATTGTGGGGGAGAAGGGACTTGGTGAGGGATAAAATGCGTTGCATGCTGCAGGCAATTACAAGACCAATTGTTGACTCTCTAAGAGCTTTCTTAGAAGAGGTCTTTGACGAGCTAGAAAATGAGAGCTGCATGAAAATCCAGGTTCTGTCATGGATAATTTCTTGGTATCACAGGGAGTCTAGCATTTTTGTACCTTGCTTTTTTGCCTCCAAGGGAATAGTAAGGTTAAATTTGTAAATGTATTTTCAAATTCTGAGAGGAAACGTGCTACGTATGTGCATTATTAATAATAAGATCACTATATTGTGTCAATTGGCATAGTTGCGTCCTGGAAAATAGTTCTCATATCATTATTAGCTATGACTATTCCAAGAGGAAATGTTAAGTACAATACTACAAAATGGAGCTCTTCTGAGCATATTTTCTTTATGTTTATGTGCCACTGAAAGTAATAACTGACCCTCTTAAAATATAAGGCATTATTTCCTTTTCAGTTTCCGGTGCTGAAAACACTGAATAAAAAAAAAAAAAAGATTGTGTGGCTCATTCCTCTTCCACATAATTTGTTAATGTATACAGCGATGGAGAACTTTAAGAGATTCTTTTGATGCGATGTAAGAACAAATTATCTTAATTCAGTCCAATTTATACAAGAGAATAACTGACTCAAAACAGTCCTGTGATCAATGTGGCTATGACTGCCTTAAATACATTCATTGAATATTATCTCTACAGAAAATAGCCTTGTAGGATTAATTGTTATATGAGATTCTTTTTTTTAAATTGATTTTAAAAGGTCAAAATTTTAAAATGATACTGTTATTTAAATGTAGTGTGAAGGTTTAAGTGCAAATTACTGTAAGGTAACTTTTTTTTAAGAGCGGACTAATGCAGTATTATGTTTTATAGTGCAATAAAATTATGTGCTAAAATTATGCTCATAAATGCAGGCAAATGTAAACCAAGCTATTAGTTATGTTTTCTCAGATAAAAGTGATTAGCATAGCTATCAAACTCTTCTCCCATTTGAATAACAGAATTATGTCTGAAATCTAAGGCTTGTTTGCAAAAGCTAAGTCTGAAAAAGAAATGTAAATCCAGCTATCAATGTTGTGTTTGAAAGTGAATGCAATGGTCTGCCCATCATTCTGCTAACAACTAAGAGCAGAGGTACGTGACCCAAATTGCAGCAAAACACATCAATATGAAATGTGCCTCAAATACTATTTTAGAAGTCACTCTTAGCACTTTATCATAATCTCCTTACTGCTGATCAGACTTATTTAAAAACTATTGTGGTTTGTTTAAACATAAGAGTGATGAAAGAGTCTTTTAGCAACAGTCACCATGAGACAGTTTCATGTATAATTCATGAAGTATGTGGTCATCTACTAGCAAATTAATTTCCATCTGACAGCTATACTTCTGGTAGTGTCCTCTCAGGAAGGCACATGGTATATAATTAAAATCTGAACAGAACAAATTAAATACTGATTACTTCATAAACAGTTTCAAGGCTTGAATATTGTTACCTGTCTTTATAGGATCAAACCAAGATATTTTGACAATGTATAGATGAATGGATGTATATTCTCAACCCTTTATCCAATTGTTTTCTAATGCCTAAAAGTTGTGGTCAAAATTGCTACTGGAAAATCCAACTGTGAAAAAACAATTAAAAAGCCAATCCCCACTTCAAACCTGCAAGGAGCAAATAAAAACTGTCTCTACCTGTAGGTGACTCTCCTGTAATGCTAATGTTGATTGGTCATAGGCAACATTTAGTATTTTAGATGCAAACCACTGCTTAGACAGGTGCAGTGTTTCTTTTGCATCCTCCTTGCCTCCCTCCTTTACCCCCTTAAATTTTGTTAATCAATGTCGTTTGAAGCATTTAATGTGTGTTTGCCACACCGATGAGAGAAAGACTATAGATGACCAACTCTGGTGATCATAAAGGATTTCTTCTTATTGTTTGTAATAAAAACTATTACAATAAAAAATAAACTATTAAATAAAATATTACAAAGGTTTTCAAGCAGTCATGGAATGAAGAACACTGCAGGGAAGGTTCACACATGATCTTACTGAATAGGAATTTTTTTAAGGTTTCTACCATGTTTTGCACTTGCATGCAATGTGAGGTTTAGTTTGTGCTGGCACCTGCAGTGCAAAGTCTTAAGGACATGTTAGCATATGCTGGAGTCTGTCACCGCCTTCGCTCTCCTTTGCCTATGTTGCTTAGATTAAGTTAGCAGAGATGCACTACTATGTCTTAAAATTTACCTTTTTAGGCACAGATTTTTTGCCTGTTGTTGCAATACTGGATGGACAGCTAGACTTCTGTTTTTGATATAAGGACATTTTTGGTATGATGACACAACATCATTTATCAATCAAATGTATTTCAATTTATACCATCCCTCCATGATCTTTTTCTGGAGAGACTCAAGGTGCAACATACACAAAATGTGCAGTAACAGATTCCTGTACAGCATAGCAATAGCCTTACAGTAATGCAGGCCAAGACAGTTTATTGAGAAAGAAAATTTCTTTAATTTAGAGAGAATTTGAAAAGATGACAAGAGTAAACCTAAAAGAATTCAGATGATACATGTGTGCGCAGACATGAGTGATGTATACAATGTTATAACATTGACGCATATGAGTATTTCATAAAAATAAGACTAGTAAGTCACACAAGGACTTACAAACATTGAGCCTCAGGTAATGTGATGGAAGATTTGTCTACCGCACTGGCATTTATCAGTAGGTAAAGCCGTTGGTACTATCCATTCACTGTCTCTGTAGTTCTCAGTAGTGAATGAACAACTCTTCTCCTACACTCCCTACTTGCCACTTTTTTAGAAAGGTTTCCATGTCAAGAGATTGTACATAGAAAAGTATCAGTAGTACGATCACTTTTTCTTCTTCCCCTCCCTTTCCTGAGGCGCTCTGCAGAGTAATAGTTGACTTTTCATTTAACCTCAGTAATAAGTGTTCTGGCTCCTGCATCTGTGCCTGTGTCAGGCTCTTCTTGCCTGACTTCACTAAGTAAATGAGACCTTGCTATGGCTATAATCACAAATTCACGATTAGAGATACAGTTTAGGGTATTAGGCAGGTTGTAGTTAATGAGTAGAATCAT
This sequence comes from Gymnogyps californianus, assembly GCF_018139145.2. Taxonomy (NCBI): domain Eukaryota; kingdom Metazoa; phylum Chordata; class Aves; order Accipitriformes; family Cathartidae; genus Gymnogyps; species Gymnogyps californianus. Next base: position 14,930,356 of record NC_059475.1, on the reverse strand, counting down.
AGAAAAATTTCAGTGGAAGAAACCTCCTGAGGCCAGCTAGTCTGCACCCTTTTTCCCTTTCCACTCAAAGCAGGGCCGACTGAAGTTCCATCACGGTGGTGCAGATCACACCCAATCAAGTTTTGAAGGAAGAGTTATGAGGAAACTTAGTAGAAATTGCCTGCCATTGGATTTGTTTGTTTTTATGCCAATGACAAAAGTATCTAAAATTAGCTGATGGCAGAATACTGGATTAGGTAGCTCAAACAATTCCTCCGCTTTGAATGCTATGAAGAGGAAAATTTATTTTATAGTATCAGTGTTGGGATGTATTGAACACTCTTTTGTATGACATTCTTTCCTTTTCACAGCTATATCAATGACAAGTTTTTTTCTGATCTCAAAGGACAGGCTGGTGATGGGACAGGGAAGAACTGAGTTCTGAAAATGTGGGGAAAGGTACAAAAAGAGTAATCAGAGCTGGCCAGAAATGGCATAAACTAAGCTGCAAGCTAAAGCAATAGGGAATGTACAGATACAGGGAAAATATCCAGGTTTAACAAGAGTAAAATATGAATGAAGACTGCTTGAGGGTGAGAACATCACCACTGAGATTAATGGTGAGTAGTGGCAGCAGCTGCCACATCAATACCATATTAAGTTTGGAAATGTTTTAAGTATAAAAATTCTATAAAGGAACACGTTCCATGTGGTAAATTTGAGTTCATGCCATCTTCAATTTTGTAAGACCCACTGGACAACAATTATACCTAGTAAATATTATCAGATGGCCAAAATCTGAGACATGATGTTACATGTGCTGAAAAATCTGTCATGCTGCAATGTCTGTTAAACACAAGCTGAAAGAACAGTATAAACTGCCAGTAAATATAAAACGAAATGAAAACAAACACTGCAGTGCATGACTTCCTGTGGGATTT